>NC_137008.1:60342174-60557174 GCF_032717465.1 Coenobita brevimanus
TTCCATATCCTTTTTGGCCTTTCCCTCCCTTGAACCGCTCCCCTCCCCCTCACTCCAAACACACACCATCCCCTGCGCTCCTTTTCCTCTAATCCTCCCCACACACTCACCCACATACCCACACCCACACCTACACCCACCCCCACAATCCGTCCGTCCACTGTCGTCTTGATCTTCCCCTCTCACATATACACCCTCCCTCCATCTCCCTTTAGTCCTCTCCCCTCCTTTACCTCCCCCTCCCCCAGTCCTGATATTTATAACCTCTTTCTCAGTCTCTTATTACCCATTCCCTCCATATGGTCCTGCCGCTTTAGCTCATCCAGGCCGCTATCATCCTTTAGGCTGTGTCCACATCTCTCTTTTACTGTGTCATTTATATACGACATAGACTACTAATGCCCCTTCACTATGATTTTTTATTTTTTATTTTTTTACTTTTCAGGGGCATTTCGAACTGTACCGACTAAATATACCCATTATTATCTCCGCCAACGCGAGGGTTATTTGATCACCCGTGTCTGTCTGTCCACAAAATATTTCAAACAGTTATAGCCGAATTTCAATTAAATTTTCTGGTGAGGAAATTCATTGGCCAAGGAAAAGCTTATTACATTTTGAGGAGGATCCGTAAGCAGATGCGGATCCAGAATTGTTATTTATTTATTTATTATTAATATTATATTTTGTCCTGATAACATTGCGATATAGGACAATTTTGCGTTGACGGGGGGATGTGCTCTCTGAGTGCTTTACAGTTCACCTATTGACTACGATGTTTCCCCTATATACATATAATAAAAACAAAAAATGCTGGCAGCAAGAATAATATATCCAAAGACGTCCTTGGGCTGAACACGTTATTACTGTACTTCCCCTCCTTACTAATTATCTTCATACTTCACATACGTACAGCACAGTTGGCACCACCATACTGTCAAACGACCATCTATGCTCAGACAAAGTTTCCTAATTCCACATAGGGGAAACAGGCGTGCACTGGTTAGCAAATCCAGGTGGCAAATGGAAGTGCCAGAGTTCGATTCTCGGGCCAATTAGACTGGTGGATTCAGTCTTCCCCTTGTTCCAGTTACCCGGCAGGAATACTGAGGACCTGGGTGCAATGAGAGTACTGCAGTTCGTATTCTAGAAGAGAGGGAAAATAAAAAGTGACTGTCTTACTTAATGACCAGCGTGCTGTCGACAGGCATTATCTAAGTATTCTTCTCCTGTTTCTTCCTCCTCCTCCTCCTCCTTCTCCTTTTCTTCTTCATTCCACATCCTCCTCAATTCCCTACCCTCCTCCTCCCACCCTGTTGTTTACCTCAGCCTCTAAGCTCCACCTTCTGGTATGTTCACCCCCCACCTAAAGAATTCCACTCTCTCCACCATACAGGCTTAACTCTCACTTCCTTCCGGGCTGCGTCCTTGCTGGCTTGCCTCTCTTCTCTTTCTTCTTCCTTACATTCACTCTCGTCTCTCAATATGGGCTGACGAGTTCGTTGTATACCGCCTCTCCGAATGGCTAGCCCCTCTTCTGTTTACGTCAGACTCACTCTCACTTCCTCATATAATCTTTCTCCAATTTCGTTTTATGTCGCTTTTCCATTAGGCTGTCAGTCATTTTCTGTTCTTACATTCTCTCTCTCTCTCTCTCTCTCTCTCTCACACACACACACACACACACACACACACACACACACACACACACACACACGCACGCACGCACACGCGCTAACCCAAACTCAAACCGATGAATCTTGTCCTGTGAACCCGCCACCAGTTTAAAAAAAAAAAAAAAAAAAAAAAAAAAAAAAAAAGATCATCTGGAGGCAAGGAGAATCAAACACGTCACCGGACTGAAGGGGTTAAAGCAAAATCCAATCACCGCTAGGCCTGTTCTGTGCCAAGTAAAATTGTGTGGCAGCAACAAACTACACATCATCGAGCTGAAGAGGTTAAGCCCATCACCCCGAGGACGAATTTTTTCTATATTCTCACTACAGCTAGAAAGTATTTAAGTCAGTTTAGGGGAAGAGGTTCCGAAGTGAAAGGGTTAATGAAGAATAAACCAAACTAATCTGGTTAATCTATTCAAGGGCAAATAAATTCATCTGGAGACAACAAGGATCATCATCATTATCATCCACACCTCTCCCCCTCCCCTCCTAAAAATGGGGAGAAGTAGGGTTCAGAGAGAGAAAAAATAAGTAAATAAATAAATAAATCATAGAAGAAACTAACCAAAATTCTATCCAAGTAAATAGGTTATCCATTCATTCACTAAGCATTCAAGATAGCGAGACTAAAAAAAAAATGTCACTGAACTGAAATCTTTAAGAACGGGTCCGGGGCCTCCCAAAATAACATTCCGTCGGCGCCAGACCCGATACAGCCCACCATCCCGGCCAGGTGAGGTGAAGGCGAAGAGCTGCGGAAATGTATGTGCCGAGGCCAGTAATATTTCGGCGGAATTATTTTAATGGAAATCGTAAATCCCTTCCGCGCTAAGAGTTATGGCTCCGAAAGTTGGAAAATCTTATCATGTCTGCGCAACAAAGACTTCTTAGCCCTTTCACGCCGGACACGTCTGTTCTTTTTTTATCTATTTACTCATTTTTTTATACCTTCAGACCGGATGTAGCGTGTGAACAGATAAATAAACTGATGATAATGTACAAAATTTCTATGCAACAATTGCAAGAAATAACAATTTTAGATACTGCCCGACGCTGTATCCTGTGAGGGGTGGCCCAAAAAATAGGGAACTTAGAGGCAGGTCCATCCCTACTCAGCAACGACCTATCTTTCCCCCTAATACCATCCTGTTTCATATATCCCCCTTCTCCTCCTCCTCCTCCTCCCCCAGTGGTAGTTAGGGATCTGGATGTTTACTAACTACTGTGGGTCGTCCTGAGGTTTGCTGTGGACCACCTGCCTGCCTTACTGACCCTCTGGAGCTGACAGGCATCAATACAAGATTTCTCCTTCGTCTTCTTCTTGCTCTCTCCTTACTGAACAACGATCCATACTCCCACGACACATCCTCCTCCCTCATACACTCCACCACTTTACACTTGGACCCACACAAACACTATTATCGCAGCGGCCACCCTCAGTGAACTCTGGGATTACGCGTCTGTCAAATCCTTCACTACCACAGTTGTATAAAACAGTATGGGGATATCAAAGTTAAAATATTACAAGGGGTCATGGTATTCAAAAGGGGTATAACGGAGATTTGACGAACTCTTCCACTGCGTGACATCAGCCCAAGCTTTAATCGTCTGGCAGCCACATGACTAAGGTACAAAGACGTGACTGTACTGAAGGAGTTAACAAAGACTGCTACAAACCCTCCCTTACTATAAGAGTTCCCTCGTAAGCTGAACAAAATGGTATATCATAACAAGAACAAAATATAAAAGATGTCAGCATACTAGGCTTCTTTCTATCTATAGCCAGACGCCACAATACCGTAAGAGGCGGCCGTTTGAGTCTGAGTTAGATGTTTTATGGGAAGGGACTAGCCCACCGCCAACCCGCTTATCGACACGTAGGGAACACGTATGGTTGGTTATATGGTTACCACCTAGCGTTGTAAATGATTCCCTGGCTTACACGAAACCATTAGGCTTGTCACTCAATGTAAAGCCATCTGAAAAGGAAAGAAGGGTAAGAAAAAGTGACAGGAAAGATGGGAGAAATAGGAAGAGAGGAGGGGAGACACAGAAAAAGAATGATAAAGGTGACGGGAAAAGTAGGCAGCATTACATCAAGTGGGTCTCTATCACTAACCACCATACTGGACTTGATAACAGATATTTACTAATCTTTAGGCATCTTCAGAAGAACCTGGTGGCTACACCTATTGGCCTACTACTGCTACCACCGATCCCACATTATTGGCCTACTACTACCAAGACACACACACACACACACACACAACCTCCTGATACTACATTACCAAGCCTGCTTATGAAATGTCTATAGCGGATTGGTATGGGGCTCAATAAACGAGAGTGAGAGAGAGAGAGAGAGAGAGAGAATGAACCCCTTCAGACCGAAGATGTCACTGTGCTATTTCCAGAAGACGACTTTATTCACATGTAAATTTCTTTCTACCTGTAAATTTAATTCTACCTGTAAATCTGTTTCTACCTGTAAATTAGTTCCTACACCAATTTTCGCTTAAATTTTGCCGCCCTGACGTACGCGTGTGTGTGCAGTTCGATGCGTTATTAAGGCTGGAACTTGCTTAATTTGGGGGCAAGTTAAGGCGGTAATGAAGTTGTGGGAGACTCGTGTTAACTCCCACAGGCCAGCACAGACACCCGGGCCCCCTGTGGGCTCGTTGGTTTAGGAGGCTCCCCAGCACCTCTTCCTTAACATTTTTTACCACTTTCTTTTAAGGCGACGGTTTATTATTTGCTCGTTACTTATTCAGAGTATGGCGACATTAGCATGGTTTTAATACCACGCAAGAGAATCGTCAGAGATAAGAGTACAAGCAAAATAAATCGCTTAGACAAGTAGAATAAGGGAGCCTCCTGAACCAAAGAGAATGTGACCTCGTGGCTTGAGGTCAGGGTGGTATTCTCGTCGTCTATGAAGGCTCCCAAACGCCACTTCTTTACAAATTCATTTCTGCAAAGGGTCTTTTAATTATCTTTTGTATCCTTTTCATGTCAGATATGTCAATATTACAAAGCTATAAATATCAAAATAAATAGCTGAGGAGGAAGTGTTAGTAAACTTCCTGATCTCTTACAACAGGGTTCCCAAACTCTTCAGGCCACGTACCACCTTCCAGGGCCTATAGTTCAGTGAGCCAGTGACTGTTTAGGTAATCACCGTTTCCAAATTTCAGCATATCTAATATGCGTTTATTTATATTACACTAAAATTAGCAAAAATACAAGAAACCTTAAGACTCCAGTTTGGAGAGAAATCGTCGCTTATTATTATTATTATTATTATTATTATTATCATTATTATTATTATTATTATTTTTAGCCACCGTGAAAAACAACCGTGGATCTTTTATCTATCTACCTATCTATCTATCTATTCCCAGACCCCTAATCTCGCAATTCAACCTGGCTGTTATGAAAAATGTGCCTCCATTTTCGTTTCAGTAATGCCACCCTCAGCTACGTTTTATATATGGCCAGATGCAACCCGGCCTTGGTGAGGGGGGGATCAAAGGGAATTCAGTCCCTCTCGCCACAGGGCCTGAACCTACTGGCAGACCACCAACCCACCAGGCCACACAGACTATGGGTCCTATTCTGAGTGGCATGGGAGTTACCGTAGCACCTCTCCCTTGGCGATTTGTTTGGACATCTAAGAACTGTCAATTTGGATATCAACACCTTAACATTTTCTTTTCAACTACTCATGCCGTCTAAATGTCGACATAGTTTGCATCAACGGGATACAAGAGGATACCGCTACACTCCAGTATAAATCGCCTAGGAAAAAATGCTACGATCATCTCTCAGGCCGTTTTGGATATAACCCCATGCCCTATTCAGTAAAGACAGACCCATGGACCGAATCAAATGACGTCCTTCTTTATAACACTTTTTATTGGTTGGTAATCATATGCCCTTTAAATATTTTCCTTTTACCTCCATTGCATTAAAAATTATTCAGGATTTAAAATGACTACTTATTTTAGACAGTTTTAGATGATCTGTATTTTACATTAGGTGTACAATGAGCGAGTGGCGTTATGTACGGGTAGAACACAAAGAAATCACCGGCTTTCACACAACACCTCCAAGCTCAGAATACCCATGCTCAGTCAGTAAGGTTCAGTGCCCAAGTGGAGGGGGGCCGACGAGATAAAGTGGACAAGAGGGGAGGTTACTAGGTATGGGTATAAACTAAAAGGCCGTCTTTACCCCGTTGGCGAGTCGTGGAAAGAGGGATTGTTACTGAGTTGGGACAGAAACGCCTGAAGGCCCTTTACAAGATGCGTCGTCAAGCAGTAGACTGACGGACATATTTTCTGACCAAGTTAAACAGTTCACAGGGGAAAAAAATATGTAAACAATATGGAGGACGGCACAGGTGAGGGAGAATTACTCGGTCTGGTAAACATATGATAAAAACATGTAGTATGGAGAGGAATGGGACGCGTGGCTCAGCAAGAAAAGGTACAGTCTGTGAAAATGCACTGGACACCCTAACGCACGTAACAAATAGGAAACATTGAAACACGCGAAAAAAAATTCTACGTGTTGTTATCTTTCATTTTCTAACCCACCGATCATATAGGCCGTCGATTATTATTATTATTAATTATTATTTTTTTTTTTGTAGTCTCCATCGAAAAAGCAACGGTGCACATTCCGAGCAAAATAATCTGACACCAGAGACGATGGATGTTGCACATTGGTCGATATTCCTAATCCTGTTTTCATATTAATGCACAATATCGCTTTGTAATGACACTGTATAACCTACTCATGGTAATTTAGTGTAGTTATACAGTACTCATACATGAAAACAGTGTAGATTTATTTTATGCATCAAGGGCTTGACTGATCATTTAGAATATCGGCGGGCCTCTCCTACGCGATACATTCTTTTTTTATCTTGTACACATTGTGTGTGGCATACCGAGAAATAAGCTGTGTGGATGATGACAAAGGTTGAGTTAGCTTTATGCACAATGACAGATTGAATTATTCCTTCTTCCTGCACTCCACTGCTCGAAAATGTTTCAAAACCTTGAGAAATGCTGTTAAACTAATCGCTTCAAATCGGACAGACTACAATCAATCTTCATTAGTTTGGAATTCCAGACACGTAATGACAGTCAGAACCTACAGAGAGACTGCTAAACTAATCACTGAAAATCGTAAGGAGTGTAATTACGTTTCAACAATTCGGAAACCAGACGATTTTATTCAACAGAGAGGAGACGTCGGGGAGGGAAGGGGTTAGAAATGAACGCCATTAACCCGTTCTGTGCTGTAACACTTTATTTGCCTGTGCCAGACGATTTATTCATAGTAGTAGAGGTAGCTGTTACTCAGTCGATTAACTGTCTCTCTTTCAGCAACATCACAAAAACGTCGATGTTAAAATATTACAAAGCACTGGAAGTACTGTACGACTCCCGTTACAAAAACGTTAGAAGTTGCTTCTTCTCTGAGTTACAGAAACGTTGAAATCGTGTATTCAGTTACAAAAACGTTGGAAACTGTCTTCTCCGAGTCACAAAAACGTTGGAAATTACGCCTTCTCTCAGTTGCAAAAACGTTTGAAATGACGTCCTCTCTCAGCTAAACGTTTTTCAATTTCCTCCTGCGAGATGGAAGAAATTGCCACCGTTATTGCCCGCCTTCAGCTACCAGCCCTAGGACCCAGTGCTTCCACGGCCAGTGTCGCAAAATTTAGCTACCTTAGTATTTCGCGTTAATTGCAAGCGATATTATTTCGTCCTAACCAGTCAAATAATCTCCGTTTTACCCCCTTTGAGAAGTAGGGGCCCGAGGCTAGGATATCGTAGACCATTACATTTAGGGGTAGATGACCAACCTACTTCCCACGACGGCACAGCAAGGTGGTACTGACGGCCTTCCACTGATCGAACCTACATAAGGCCGTCACCCCGACTGAGGCGCCCTGACCACTTGACCACCAAGCGCAGGCAGAGGGTTCAAATTAATCTTCACAAGCCTTTCACTTGGAAAAAAAAAAAAAAAAAAACGGAACTTTTATTTTGTATAACTCCTGACGACTTTACTCGGCAGTGAGACGCCCTACGCACTCAATGGGTTACAGGCAGCAGTGAAGTGAAACTCAGCTACTCTGTCAGCAATGGAAGTCGATATCATTACCTCCGCCAACGATGCTGGAAGAGGTTATGTATTCACTTACGTTTGTCTGTCTGTCTGTTTGACCAAACGATATCTCCAAAACTTCTCAATGTATTTCAATAAAATGTGGTGGAAGAGTGGGCCATGGGTCAAGGAACAATTGATTAAATTTGGGGGCGGATCCGGATCCTATGTATTCCACACGATATCTCCACTGATCCGGATTTTTAATGGCAATGGCACTGGCGGAGGTATACGCTCTTTGAGTGCCGTTTGGTTAAATAAGTAACCCCTTCTGCACGAGTGCGATTTTTTTTTCACTCTTCCTACCACCACTTAATTAGCTACAACTCTGAAAACCTCCCATAGGGAAAGGTTCAAAACTAAACTCCTCTAGTCCATTTAGTCTGCTTGTTTTTATCTTGTTACCATGACACGATTTTATGTGGCTTCCAGGAGAATACCTCGTAAAGACCTCTAAACAAATGCCTTTTACCTTAATAGTACGATAACGTTTTCCTTAAATATTTATAGGTACTTCCATCTCTCAGGTGGGAAGTACGGTTGGGATGATGATCGTGTGTGTGGTCGCTTATCTTGCAACATTCAGGATCAAAAATTTCTTTGCTCTGAACCTATCCAGAAGCGATGATTCGGTGTGATGCATAAGTGTCAAGGTATTATTATAAGAACCATGATGCTCAACCCTGAACTCTTCCAAAGGCATTGAGTAGTGCGGCTTATGGGTCACCTTCATACAGCCATTTCGATGTACCGATTCACTTTAACTCATTTAATACGATGATGTCTGGCTTGACTTTATTACTGCTAGCTCTCGACGATTTTATAAAATTTTGAAGAAGCCTCTCGCAATGAAAAGTGGTTGGAAAAAATCTCAATGAAGTTCCTCCACTGCGAGAGGTCTCACCAAAGCTAACAAAACCGTGTGCATGGTAATAATAATAAAACTTAGAGGGCGCTGAAATAACAAAAGAATGCCGCGCCCAAAACATGACATCGATCCGTGACCCTGACTGCTGATCGACCTGCACTAAACTGAATCACTTTTTCCCACACAACCTACAGTGCATGTGTAAAGTTTGAGCCAGGTAGATCAGGCATTCATGAGATATGCTGCCTCACCTGATCTTTCACTCTGACCTTTAACTGCTTTACCGTACACCAAAATCGGATCACTTTTTCTGAGACCCACGCACAAACAAATCGTATCCCCACATTCACAGGATATTATCTTAACACATATGCATACGTACATAAATAGTGTAGATACATATACAGAACCTGACCTTCACAAGAGCAACACCTGTGGAGCCGCCCATCGTAGTGAACGCCTAAAAGACGAAACGTGTGGCATAATTTTGATAAACTACCAGAAGGGACATTTTCTCAACAATAACGGCTGAGTTGGTTTTAATCGAATAATCCAATCCTCAACTGCATTTTCCTCTGCATTTCTGCCCAAGAAATGCTGTGCAAATTTTTGCTTCATCTCACATTCCCCGGTGCTGGCTGCTCCTCCTCTTTATACTCCCAAAAGCAGATTAAAATAGCAAATTTAAAAAAGAAAATTTTTTATAAGTTTTACAAGTTACTGTTTCAAAAGCCTGGACCTAAAGCTGGTACAGTGCTTGATCGTGGTGAAACATACTACTCTGTGACTAACATGACAGCGGGTCTTTAAAAGAAAATGCCCATTTACGCAACTTTCACCTCCATCCCTACCCCCACCCCCACTTGCACCACACACACACACACACACACACACACACACACACACACACACACACACAACCTCCATTACACCCCCACCCACGACATACGTTTACCCCATTCCAGCCGCTCCTTCACCTGCGTCACATCCCCTACCTCCAACATGCATAGCCTAACATTTGCCTCCCCTACTTTGACAAAAGGGATTTTTTTTTTTTTGGGGGGGGATGCCCACCTACGACACATTGCCCCACTTTTTCATTTCCAACACAACGTTTTCACTCATCCCACCTCTATCACATCACTCCTATACTCCACATCCCTTTACCGCATCCTCCATCACATCCTCTCTCTCTCTCTCTCTCTCTCTCTCTCTCACACACACACACACACAAACACACACACACAGACGAACAGACATGGTGTTCTTTATATTTCAATTCTGTCAGGCAACCTTTAAACAATGTCACTCACCCCGAAGAGACTTTTAGCGTTGATTTTAGATTCTGCACGGCCCTCACCAACCCCTCCAGTACGAGATGTCTTTCCTGCGCTGAGCCAAATCGTCTGGATGTAGTGAGAATAAACCAGAAGAGGACGTCATCGTACTGAAGGGGTTAATTATTCATGTCAAACTATCGGGAGGAAAAAAGAATGGCTCTGAGAAGAAAAGGAGGGCACCAGAGACACGGCCGGGTGCAAGGGTGTGCTTTATTGTCAACGTCGACTTAAGCTGAGTAAAAGCGTCTGGAGGGAATAATGATAAACATGCCATCATCGTAATAAATGGGTTAACTACTAATGCCAAATTATCGGGGAACAAAGAATGGCTCTGACAAAAAAAAAAAGGGGGGGAGGACCCAAAGCTGAATAAAGTCGCCATGAAGTAGCAAGAATAAACTAGAAAACACCATCATCTTACTGAATGGGTTAACTACTCAAGTCAAACCATCTGGCAACAAAGAATGCCTCTGGGAACAAAAGGCGAGGCCCACGAGCAAGGGAGGGCGGGTGGGAGGGGGTGCTTAACTGTTCCCAATGTCCTTTCCTGGGCTAAGAAAAATCGTCTGGAACCAGCAAGAATAAATTGCAAAAAGACATCACCGTATTGAAAGTGGATAATTACCCATGTCAATCTATCGTGGAACAAAGACTGTCTCCCAGAACAAAAGGCGGGCCCCAAAGACAAGGGCGGGAGGGAGGGGTGCTTAACTGTCCCCGTCGTCAAATATCGACTACTTAAGTCCTCCTAAGAGGGTCTTACAAAATCAATTACGGGACGCGAGGGAGACTTTAAAAGATTTTCAGCAGAATCCGCTCATCACAAGAACCTCGCTTTTCCCCACAAGAATACATTTCAAAGCGACCCTCCCAACTTGTGCCGCAACCACCATTTTCACCATGATCTCCACCACCACCACCACCACTACCACCACCATCATCACAATCGCTGTCATTATTACGATCACCAGCAGTTTCCATCACCATATATATATATATATATATATATATATATATATATATATATATATATATATATATATATATAAAACCACTTTGCGCAGTTCTTGGTAGATTTGCGTGTTTTTACCGGGTAGGTTGACATAAACATAAATGACACGGTTCCAACTTAAAATAGGCGCACGTACTATACAATGTTCAACGAGACTGTTACTCGTAGCAACGTTACCATTCATGTACCAAATGTCACGCTGAGTCTAAATGGTAGTGGTTGGGCAAAACATTAAATAAAGTAACATATCCAGTACGTTGTGAGGATGTGTTTGTTTTCCTGCTAACCATGAAACCATACGTCCTCTGGGCATTTCTTTTGTGAGTAAATATCGGCACACCCATCAGCAGCGGCAGTGCAGGGTGAGAAGGCCGACATTTAATCATACCAACCACATGGTCAATATCTCGTTACCGCTACCACTAACACCAACTCCAATGCTGCTAACGCCATCCCTCCCACTACCACAACCACTAACACCACCACTGGCGCGGTCGGAGAGGCGGTGAAGCAGACGCCTAACCTTCTAGCAACAGTGTAAGTTAACTACATGCACTGCAGCGGCAGAGCAGAGTATGTATGTCCACACACTTAACCATATCAGCCTCACTCTCATTACCGGCAGTGTGTTTGCAAAGCCGCCTTATGTTTGCTCTTGGTTCATAGTCACCAGCTTCTCTGGTGGAATGACTGGAAAAAAAAAAAAGTCCGATGCTTCTGGGGGAATGAAAGGGGGAAAAAATGTGAATTTCTCTGATGGAACAACAGAAATAATAAACTGATACTTTCTCTGGACACCGGGGGACAAATTCAGGTGATTCTCTAGGGATTATTTTCTGGTGTCTCCGCATAGGGAATGACTGAGTAAAAGTCAGCTGCCTCTCTGAAGAAACGAAGGGAAAACGAAATAAGTGCCTCCCTGTACGAACGTAATAAAAATCCGGTGCCTCTGTAGGAAAACACACATAAAAAAGTCAGGTGCTTCTCTGAGGAATAACAAAACTATCAGGTGCCTCTTTGCTGGACACGACAATAAAATGTCATGTGCCTCTCTGAGCGGAACGACAGTAAAAAAAAGTCAGGGTGTTCACTGAAAGGGATGACATTAAAAGTCAGGTGCATCTCTAAAGAGAACGATAAAAAAGTGGTGCTTCTCTAGGAGGTACAACACACACACACACACACACACACACACACACACACACACACACACACACACACACACACACACACACACACACTGCTCGCCGGCTCAATGGTAACGCTCTCGCCTAGCACCTGCTATGACGGGGATTCGCGCCTTGTTCGGGATGCGAAAAGTTTCACTGACGAAGCGGGTAGGTACTGTGCCCCTTGAGCAAGGGGATGGGTGTGTGCATGCGTGAAGGTCAAGGCTTTGCCCTTAGATCGGACTTTATGAGATCTCACTCCCTTCCGGGAGGGTAAACACCTGATGATCACAACCATCACGCGATCCTGACCGAGAGAGAGAGAGAGAGAGAGAGAGAGAGAGTGTAAACGGCTGGGAAAGCGAGAGACTTTTAGCAGCAAGATGCCCCTCTGTGGGAACGAAAGCCATAGCCCAAGTACCTCTTTGTGGGGGAACGACAGCCCCAGCCAGGTGCCTCTCAGCGGGAATGGCAGCCATACCTAAGTGCCTCTCTGTTGGCAACGACAGCACCGACAGCTATAGCCAGGTCCCTCTCAGTGAAGGAACGACAGGCACAGCCGGGTGTCTTTGTGGTAACGACAGCCATTCCCAAGTGCCTCTTCTCTGTGAGAATGACAGCCATAGCCAGGTGACCTTCTGTAGGAACGACAGCCACAGCCAGCTGCCTCTCTTTGGGAACCACAGCCACAGCCAGCTGCGTTTCTGAGGGAACCACAGTCACGGTTAGCTGCCTCTCTGTAAGAACCACAGCCACAGCCAACTGCCTCTCTATGGATGTCACGGCCACGTGCCTCTCGGCGGGAAACACATCCACAGCCAGATGCCTCTCCATGTGAACGACAGTCATAGCTAGGTGCTTCACTGTGGGAACAACAGCCACAGCCAAGTGATTCTGTGGGGGAATAATGGCCTCAGCCAAGCGCGCCTCTGTGGGGAAACGACTGCCATAGCCAACTGCCTCTGTGGGGGAACGCCAGGTGCAACCAAGTGCTTCTGTGGAGGAACAATAGTCACAGCCAAGTTTCTCTGTGGGGGAAAGCGATATGGAACGTAAAAGAGGGGACGGAGAAAGGTGTGGGGAGGACAGCGGTAGGTCCTGGGAAGGAGTGGAGGAAGTGAGGTCTCGGGGAAGGTAGTCTGAAGTGACAAATGGCGGCGCTGGCCCAATAGAAGGCTTATTGGTCAGGTGAGTCATGGCCCTGATTTGTCACAGGTCACCGCCACCCCTCACCCCACCCACACCCTGCTAACTCTCCCGACCATTCACGAAAACGACGACACCAAGGGGTTCGTATCCTCGTAGGCTTAGGGGTATTATGCAGGGCTAAACAGCGGTGAAACTGCAAGAAAACTGGCTCACAAACAATCAGTAGACATGTAAAGACGATGCTGCATATTTCGCACATTTTGAAAAAACTGTCTGGCAACGTAACAGATCGAATAAAAGCAGGACGGAAAAGTTTAATTGCAATATCGGTGTTTCCATCAACTTCTATATTATCTCCTTCTATAAATACTATATTGCATGTATTGTTTGGTGCAACGAACAGGCAACGATATTTACCATGCTGACCAGACGATTTCCATTCTTTCTTGCATTTTTTTTTTTTTTTTTACGATAGGTGTATATAGAGAGAAGAGAATCGAGCCGCCAGAAACGTAAAATGGGTAAGAATGAGTTGCCATCACCAAGACGCTGAGTGCAATGGGCCACACTTCCATTCACGCACCAATCAAGCCTTTCTCAGTCTTGCCTCGGATTTAGACGCTCCCATTTTACATCGACTGCCTTTAAAACTGAATAATTGACAGTCACAAGGGTACGTCTGTCTGCTTATTACTCCATCGGCGTGGCTAGCTGTTTAAATATCTATCAGTCTATCTGTCTAAATTATCTATCCAACAACTGTATATCTATATTTATCGGTGTATCTATATTCCTACCTAATTGTTCTCTACATATCTGTTTATGTATCTGTCATTATACCTCATATCTATCTATCTATCTATCTATCTACCTATCTATCTATCTATCAACTGTCCGACGCCGCAGCCTGTGAGGAGCGGTCTCAACAAAATCTCATGACACACTTATTTCCAAATTTAGTAACTCACCCTCATCCCACAACACACGATCCCCCCTCATATCCTCTCCTACCTCACCTTAGGATGGAAAATCATGCGCCAGTGGAAAAATTTTTGGTGTTCTGAGACGTGAGCGTAACAAGTGAGAATATATGTAGATTTAATGAGTAGACAGACACGCCGATGGATTAACAGGTAGCAGATGTACTTGCCGTATGAGTGAATATGGCTGAAGGACAATACGCTGTCACTGATCATGCCATTCACTGTTACTTTACCAAACACACTTCCCATCTCATGCACGTCTTCCAGCCTCCTTCATCCATACGCCACTTATGCATTAACACTCAGGCTCCTATGACTCACTCTCAGCTGAATATAATCGTCTGGAACCAGCTAGACTACAAGAACTGTTCCAACCATAAAATGATTAGGTATCGCCAGCATCCATCGCTGAATTCCAAAATACTCCTGGTCACTCACTCTCATGACTCGCTAAATTATTGACGTCGACAGAGAAATATAATGTCAAGTATCTATTCAGCGAAGTTGAAGGCGGCTGTCATGTCACCCTCTAATGACACAAGGGAGCAAGGAATGACTTGGTGCATAATGCAGAGTACAAACAGAGACACTGGAATAGCAGGTCTGGGAGTGAAAAACTTTTGAAAAGGTATATTTAGTGTCCTGAGCAACTAGGACATGGGTTTTGAAGGAAGAACATGATAGGGGGGTATATTCTTCACCCTCCACTGCTTGTCCATCCAGCAACAACAAATTATAGCCAGGTCGGGGAACTGACAGTATGTTGTTTGCCAATCTCAGCCCAGGATTAATTCGAGAAATACAGTATATAGCCTATAGGTATTTAGACAGAAAGACAGACAGACAGAGATAGACAGACAGATAGATAGGTAGATAGACAGACTGACAGATAGACAGACAGATAGACGGACAGACAGACAAACAGATAGATAGACTGATAGATGTGGACAGATTGATAGAGGATAATTCTTTTTAGATGGTGACAAGCATCTCAGTACCTCAGTCTGTTAATGATGACTGCCTAAGTAAGTAAAAGACCGAGTTGTTGAGTACAAGTATTCTCCACAGTTTCGATTCGACTGTAACAAACTTGGTCAAAGGGTTGAGGGTCGGCCAAGAGGATAAGTTATTGATTTTAGAACTCCTGGTCAAAGGTCACAGTCACATAACAAAGTCAACTTAAGTCTTGACCCGATTTAGACCAAACTTGGCGAAAGGGTTGATGGTACAGCAAGAATGAAGGGAGACGATTTGGAAAACAATCTGTTAGGACAAGGGCAAATTTCGACCTGCGTGTGTCTGGGTATGAACAAAATAGCAGTTATTATCTGATCTTGACCAAACTTGACAAAAGGGTTGAGGATCAGTCACGGGGTTGACCGACTGATTCTGAGAACAAGTCTATAGTGAAGGTCGCATGGCAACGTCTGTTTAAATAGTTTTCATCCGATTTAAACTAAACTTAGTGTGAGGATTCAAAGTACGCCAAGGATGAAAGGAATTGATTTTAAGAGCAACCAAAGGCGAAGGTCACAGGGTGAGGTCTCACTTTCACCAGTAGGCATGTATTATAATGTTGATGTTTATCCATATCTACTGCGACTGCTTGATTTTTTTTTTTTTTTTTTTTTTTTTTAATTCGTGAGCTTGAAACAGTCCGAGCCTTCCAAAGAAATACGCATAACACTTTCATCTTTTGCGAGCTTCCCATGTTTAACCGTAATCACAAATGAACATATTACTTTTCTCATGATATTCGAAGTCCTACCCTATTTCTCATGGAACATTTAACAGCCTTTTCAAAATAAGCTTTACGTACACACACACCACATGACAAGCCTATTTTTTACTCCGTGATGTTCAGAATGACGATGTGGCCAGACTATCCCCCCATCCCCCCCAACAACCCCTCTCACTCATCCCCATAAGGAACCAGCTAGAGTTATGTCTGTACCATAAAACTTATCATTTTTTACAGTCAGCTTTGTAGATCTAGACACAGTCGCAAGAAAACCCATAATGTTTTTTTTGTTAATCGTGAGCCAAACTGTGCCCAACCCACGGAAGGATCATATGCAAAGTTTTTTTTTTTTTTTCTGTAATACTAATTTAACAGACGATGACGTAATCAGGAAATGACCTAATTAAAACTTAACTCCCCCTATTTTGAGTCCAGCCCTATCATCAGCGAAGGAGTGATGATGGCCAGTCCATCTCCTTTCCCCCCCTCTCCCTCCCCGACAGGCCCTCTCACTCAAAATCTCCACAAGGCACCCCTCTCTCTCTCTCTCTCTCTCTCTCTCTCTCTCTCTCTGTAGGTCCAGATACAGTTATAAGAATAATGCTTGATTAACCCTTTTTCCCTCCCTTCGAAGGCCTAAACGAGCCCAACATTACAACGGATGGATCATATGGCTGAGCTTTTTATCACACCAAGCTTAAGTTACACACACACACACACACACACACACACATATTAAAGCTTATTCTAATCTTCTTAAGCCCATCCTTATCAATCCGGCAGAGGACTGATGCTCCTTGACTCATCTTCGCTCGCACCAGAAGGCTCGCGTCTGTACCATATCAATATATATATAATTTTTTTTAATGGCCAGCTTGACAGATCTGGACGTCCCGGTAATCACAAGAAAAACAATCTGATAAACATTTTTCCCCGTTTCTGAATCCGAGACAGTCCACTCATACCACAAAAAAGGCCTCCGTAGCGCACCATGGATTTTCAGTGAGCTTTATAGATCGTAATCACAGACGAAGATATTAACGTTTACTTCCCTCGCTTCTTGAGTCCATCCTTATCAGCCGACAGCCAGCGTGACCCCTCCGACGGACCCTCTCACTCATCTCCATAAGGCACCAGCGGGGGTCGCGTCTGCACCATAAATTGCGCAGATCGTGCCCACGCCGACTTTCACGACCCGCCACACCTTCTGCCAGTTTCCGTCCCAAAATTGACTCAGTCGGGGCAGGGTCGTAGCATTGGGGGGGGAGGGGAGGGGGACGATGGGGAGGATATGGGAAAGAATGGCCGAGGAGGGAAAAGGGGAGGTGGGAGAAGGGGATAGATGGAGAAATTTAAGGGACGTAGGAAGGAACAAGGACATGGGATGGTAAGAAAGCAGGGATGGGAGGTGTAGGGTATAATGTTCTGGGGTATGGGACGAGGGAAGACAGTGGAGGGGAGAGGGGAGAAAACGATGGAGTATTCGACGAGGGCAAGAGCAGGAACGGGAGACAGGGTAGGGAGGGGGAAGTACTGAGGAGAGGGAAATATAAGGAAAGGGAGGTGACGGTGGGAGAAAGAAAGGGTTGCGGGAAGGGATAACGAGGTAAGGAACGAAGGGAGGGTGTTGATAAGGGGGCTTCTCTCATAAATTAAATACAACACAGCAGCAAGAACACTCGTATACTATGAGTGCCGTCCGTGGGCTGAGAGGGGTTACTATGGTACAAGAAAGGTAAACAAAGGAATATATAATGCAAGAATACATACTTTCAGCACGATATTACACTTACAAAAAAATTACTACTATCTGTTCCTGTAACTTGTAATTAGATATCATGCCCAGTGCTCGAGAGGAGAATGGTATAAAAGAAAGGACTGCAACTAAGCCAGCGTAATGCAGAAGAGTACGACCTATGCTGGCAGGTGGGAGGAGATGGTATGACGGACTGCAGATCAGACACTGTGTACATCCTCGAATTATAGTTTTAAGTACCGCAGCTGATTCAGGATAGGGTGGAAGACAGAAAAGGGCGGTATGAAGGAATGCAGGTGACTCCAGATGAGGCGGAAGAGTCTACAGAGTATGCGGGAAGGTGTGGAGATGTAGTACAAGGGAGGCAGAAGAGATAGGATTAGACAGACATAGACCTAAAGAAAAAAAGATGAAGCTTGACGACGGTGGAAATTTTAGCATTTTCTTCTCGCGTCAGGATAAGACAGACACAAATAAATGTAGCTACAGAGGAGAATAACGTAATAGCGATTTGTGTATTTTCTCCTTATTAAAACCACATGATTTTGTTCAGTTTACGAAAGGCTGACTAATAGTGTGAGAGGTCAGAAACAATACCCATTTGCTACCTTCAACATGTGTCCTTCATTCATGGTGCCATCAGATTACTTTAAACAGCTCCGTCTATGAATGTGAGTGTGTGTGTGTGAGAGAGAGAGAGAGAGAGAGAGAGAGAGAGACAGAGAGAATGAGTTGCCTATAGATGGAGAGATGGACAGGAAGAGAAAAAGGCTGCTCGGTAAAAAACGTGTGGCTTCTCGGTAAGTTAGAATCATACTTCAAACAGCATCGTAATAACAAAAAATAAATAAATAAATAAATAACTACTCCACTACGATAACGTTTGGGGGAAATAAATTAGTGCTGTTGATGAACAATTATATTCAGCTCAAGGGAGATCAATTAGAGTGAAGCAGTTAGATTCAATCCCACTTCAAACCTTCAGTACAATGACACACTTCTTTGTTATATTCTTGACATCTGACGATTTTATTAAGATTAGGGGAGCCTCTTGTCATGAATGCATTCCCAACAGTGCCAATGCATTTGTAACCACATTAAAATCTAGACAATGGGGCGATGATTATATTCTCCTCGACAGCTACTCCCACTTTCCTCCCAGCAGACCTCCCCCCCCCCCTCCTCCACTTTTACGACCCCCAGAGAGGCCTCCTAAGGGGTCTGCCGCAATGACCCTCCTCGCTCTTGAATACTTAATGGCCACGAAGGAGAAACACAATTCTGTTTTCTTACTAATATTATTTACCATTCAATACAGTCCCCAAACTCTGCGGAACGAGGTTGCTGAAGGTTAGGCAGGAGGAATGAGTAGAATTTGACAGGTAACATAACTAGGAAATTCAGAATGGAATAACTAAACAGCAAGCAACGCTGCAAGGACAAACCGATCGGCACCACCTGTTCCTGGCACAGCAATAAACTAAAGGGCGACTAACTTTTTTTTTTTTTATGCAAGAAAGAAGGAACCAAAGGCCGCGAGCCCGCAAAATATTGTTCCTTCCAAGAGAAAAACAAAATACAAGAGAGAGCCAAATTCAAGATCCGATCATTTCGAGATGCCTGGACACACTGCGTTTAAAAGACTGGAGATCATAGGCAGTAGGAAATACAGACAGAAGAAGACAGTTCCTGAGTTAACCTGTTGCATATATGAATGACTGGGAGTAAGGGTTAACTTCTGGATTAATGAGCTGGACAGAAAGCTAAAAGAATCTGCAACTAGACGGGTGCTACGTGCCCGCCGTAGTGGTGAAGGGATGCAAGGAGACAGTTCAGAGGTGCAAAAAATATCCTAATATGGTGAAGGAAAGAAGAGGAGAGAGATGACGGATACAGCCGAGGGAGATTTCGACACGGGCAGATGGAAAACACATAATTTTTACAGTCCGACATCGACACTTTCTGTAAAAATGGGTCATCACTTCTCGGTGACTTTCGACATTCCTCATATGATTTCACCATTTTTTCATACTCAAGGGAAATTAGTTCTCTGGATTTTTTTCCCTCTCGAGTTATTCTATATCAATGAAACCTCCGGACAGGGGGTCTCATTCGTCTTTTTAGCTCTATCTCTTGCTGCCCCCAGACGATTTTTACTCAACTCTGGAAAGGCCTTTAGAAGTGAGAGGATGAAGGCTCTACGTAGTCCTTCCAATGTGAAGTCTCTCTTAAGCTGAGTAAAACCGTCTGGCCGGGATATGTTCTGACAAAATGAAGAGGGGGGTTAGCTATCAAAATTATTAGGTCGCATTTGACTAACTTCTTGAATCCATTTCAGTCCATCAGTTGACTCCTGATACACCCAGACGATTTTACTTATCTTGTAGTAAAATGGACACTTTATCCTGACCTGAAATTGCTGCCTCCTTGACTGCCGTGGTGTAACAAGAGATCAGCGTTAAGCACGGTGTTAATCAAAGACAACTATTATGGAAACGATGTGCAGCCATGACATTTTCTTACTCTGCCTGTGAGATAACTGAAATAAGCAGCCAAATTACAAAAAAAAATCCCCGCCAAGGTAAAGTGAACTAAATACAGTACTTCAGCAGAGTGTGTTGCCTGATGCTGCCACTACGGTACAGAAATTAAGCCGCAGAAGGAGAAAAATCCCCATCAAGTTAAGGTGAACAAACTCTAGTATCTCAGCAGCGTGGTAAGGCAAATCTACATTTATTCTGGCAAAGCTTTATTAACCCTTCAGTCTTCTATGCGAGGGGCAAGGAGGGCAACGGGGCGGGATTTACACGCATGTCCCCGTCAGATTAGCATACAAATGTGCCACTGTATCAATTTGCTGTGTGATGAATGGCCGGGGATAAATCTGAAAGGCGCACAGAGAGCGTATATAATGGCCCGCCCCCATTTAAGTGTCACATAACAGGCTCACAACACGACCGGGGATGTGGGAGGCTTAAGAGTGAATTATGGAGATCTGTGTCTGTTTCTAGATCAGTTGGACACACGCACGGTTTGAATCAGCTGAAAGAATTCCCAGTCGTAAAAGGCTTAAAACTACCTCTGGCTACTATGCTCAGCTGACAGAAATCCAA
This sequence comes from Coenobita brevimanus, assembly GCF_032717465.1. Taxonomy (NCBI): domain Eukaryota; kingdom Metazoa; phylum Arthropoda; class Malacostraca; order Decapoda; family Coenobitidae; genus Coenobita; species Coenobita brevimanus. Next base: position 60,363,165 of record NC_137008.1, read on the forward strand.
ACACAACATTTTGGGGGATGTGGGAGGGATAAGAGGTGAATTAGGACGTCCTGTGTGTTTATACGAGCTGAATGGACGAACAAACGAATATACTCTAATCTTTTATACGAATTTGCTCAGCTGGGAGAAATCTTTGGAGGCAGCCTTTTCCCCGTGGTTTCTCTGAGGTAAATAAATTCGTGTGACATTTGCTGCATTAAAGATAAAAGTTCGAAGTCATACAGCAGGTTCACAACACGACCTGGAATTTGGGAGGCTTGGAAAGCGAATTATGGCTTTCTGTGCGTAGACTTAGAACGCGAATTACAGAGTTCTGTGCATAAGTGGATAAATGGAAGGACAAGCACACCATCTGACCTTTTCGTTGCTACGGATGGACATGGACAGTAAATGCAGGCCAACATCAGAGGGTTTTGTTTGTCTGGGGGAAATAGAGACAGGGATATGGAGGATGAGAAGGTGAATTATGACGTCCCGAGGTTGTTCAGTTACTGTTCTGCTCATTTGCTGTTTATCTGACTTGGAGTTGTTATATATAAACAGGTGTAACATTTGTGGACTGTAGTTAACTTTGTAATTTTTATGCAATATTTATTATGAACACTTTAGTGAATGCACGGAATATTTGTGAATAATAAACAACCCATCTATCTACCTGTCTGTCCTTCTATATCTATCTATCCATCTATCTATCTATCTCTATCCATCTATCTATATATCTGTCTGTCTACCTATCTATGTCTGTCTGCCAGCCCTTCTATACAAACTGGATGGACGGACGTATAAACGCAGCCTCGTTCCCTTGGCTACTACAGTATAGACAAATTTTATCAGCTGAGAGAAATCCCAGCAGAATCCCTTTTTGGCTGTGGTGGGTGTCTTGAAGCTAAATATACTGGCGTGCCATTAGCCGGAATAAAGTAATAGGTGTGTGGCCACATTACAGGCTCACAACACAAAAGGGGGAGGGAACGTGGGAGGCTACAAGGATGAAATATGGAGCTGTGTGTCTGTATATAAACTGAACAGAGGACAAAATTGAAGCACTGCCCGATCCCTTCCTTGATGGCATGAGAAGAATTTGCTGAACTGAGAAAAAAAAATCCAATCAACCAACTCTTAAAACCTGACCAAACTGGATGTCTCAGAGGCGAATATATGAGTATGACGTAGCCAGCAATAAATTACAAAGTCAGGGGGCACATAACAGGGGCTGTGAAAACCCAAAAAGGTGAAATATGACAACTCGTGTGTCTCCATATAAACTGGATGGAAATATACATTCTCTTATGTTTTTGCACTTACCAGTCAACCCTATGCCCTCACTGGGTGCCTCTGAGCTAAATATAATCGTCTGACGTTACCAGGAATACAATATAGGGTTCATGGTCACAAAACGGGCTCATAACACGGGCGGGGATGTGGAGGCTCTCAAGGAAAAGTATAGCAACTCGTGCCTGCCTTTGCAAAGTGGATGGAAATATGCATAATTTGACCTTTTCGCAATTTCGATCAATGAACACTTTGAAAACCGTCAGTTTGATGGAACTAGATGAACTCGTGAGATGGTGACCGAAACTGATTCCAAGGTCGTAGTCACATAACCTCAAAACACAGATGTGCATGTGGGAGGATCACACCGTGAATTATGGTGCTCGTGTATCTCTATATAGCCTGGCCGGAAAAATAAACCTTAGGCTATTTCGCTGAAGATTACATTACTCAGCTGAGTCTCTGGCCGCCCTGGGTTTCATCAAGCTGAATAAAACCGCTTGATGTATAGTGGAATACAGTGCAAAGCTCGTGGGTCGCTGCCAAACAATATTACAAGTGTGGCATAACAGTCTCACACCTTGACGGGGGCAGGTGGGGCTCAGTCGGTAACATATGGGTTTGTGTGTCTGTGTACAACTTGGACGGAAATGAACACACTTGAGCATTTTGCCAACTCTATCAGTGAACACGTCGGAACATCGCGGTAAACCTTTTGAAACCGAGTGCAATTGCCTGACGTTACCCGGACTTCAATACAAATTTGGTCGTCACATAAAAGACTCAACATTAGCGAGGATGTGGGAGCCTCAGATGGTGAAATTAGGAGGAGTGTGTGTGTCGAAAAAAGCTGGCGGAGCGGAAAACCAACTTCACTCCCCGACCCTTTCCCTGCTACGGACGCGTGTGCTTTGAATTAAGGACTCTGGCCATCATCGTGGCGGTCATTTAAAGTGGGTGCTGGATGTCCTTTCATGTATTTGCATAATGTTCACACCCTGATGATTCTACCGATGAAATACACAAACTCAGACATACGTAAACACAGCCAATACATCACTTCCATTCACAGATCCACCACTCGTCCAACATCTCTTCCCGTCTTACTTCGCCGGCGTGGGGAAGGGTTAATTCTGGCTACACTCTCCCTCCAAGAAGAAGGTCCAGTTCTGCAATGGACCTATTATGGACTGATACAGGCACAGATACAGACTGTCTCTATACAAGCAAGGTGGACGGAAAAACAAATACCTCCTCTGATGCCTTCGATGCCAGGGACGCGGTGTAGGAAGGTTTTATTCAGGCTAGCATCAGAGGAGTCTGCCTGAGAAACATACCACCACAACAAGCGAGGGGATATGGGGCTCAGAAAGAGATTCGTAGTCCCTGTGTGTCACTGTACATGATGGATGAACGGAAAAAAAAAAAAATCGACACTTTTGCTGCCACGGAAACTCTTGGCTAGTTTGCTCATGCTGGCAGCACAGGACTTTGCTGCAGGGGAAAAAAAAAAAAAAACAAGGGGCGAATGGGGCAGCTCAGGATGTAAGTTAAGGAGCTCGTGTATCTTTGCCAACTTGATGAAAGAAAAAAAATCCCTCCTGTCGATTTCGCTAACAACAGACGATTTTCTTCAACTAGCGCTCTAGGTGGCTTCCCCGGAGATGCGCAAAATCGTCTGGCGTTAAGTTCACGGACAACAGGTTAGGTATGTACGTTAAGAGTCTCACGAAACAGCCAGGGATGTGGACGACTCAGAAGACTCTTCGTCTCTGAACAAACTAATAAGAGACAACTTTGTTCTGCTGAGAGAGATCCTACCCCCAAAATGCATGAATGAATTGTACTTTGCTCGGTGGAGAGATATCCCACCACAACACGGAAGTACTGATTCTATACGCCAGATGGGTGTAAACATATCTCCCTGAACCCTTTCGCTACTATGAACCTATACTGTATATGAAATGACAATCCAAACTATCTCTCTCTCCCTCTCTCTCTCTCTCTCAACCAATCAACCTTCCTCCCTTCCCTCGCTCACCATTACACCATCTTCGTTAAGCTGACCGGTTCCTCCAACACCATTTGAACTAGTCACCGAGCGTAATGGGGATTCTGGCCTTCTAGCGAGCACCGGCAAATCCATATCGTGTAATTCCCGCCTCTGAATTTGTAAACCAACCTTTTCCGCCAGCCCGAACGCCGCCGAGGGCCGATAAAATTAAAAAAGAATAAGTTTAACGGGGAAAAAGAAATGCCCGGGAAGAATCGCCCCTCCCGCGCGCGCCGAGACTTTCCAGCAATTTCGGCGTGAAAAAAATACGTGTTAGAAATTATTCAGGGGGAGGCTGGGATGATTCGGGGCGCTGCGAGAATGAGAGAGAGAGTGAGAGACAGAGATAGAGGGAGTGAGATAAAGATAAAGAGAGAGGACCACTAATTGCAGGGCTAGGGAAGCGGGAGCGAGCTGGCTGGAGCGCTGAGCCCACCCAGTCAGAGCCGTCCCAGTGGAGGCGATTGACTTCATAGCGCGAAAGTCACAACCTCGCACTTCCTCCCCCCCCCTCCTCCTTCCCTCCCTCCCTTCCCATGGCATCCCCTCTCCTGATATAAAAGGTGTCTGGAGGTGGGGAGGGGTGGAGAGAAACTTATACTCGTTATCTGTGAAAGAGGAAGAGTGATAAGCCAGATATTCTCCCACGGCCTCTGCCAAAATCCAGAAGACTGCTTTTGTTGTTGTTGTCTTTGGCAGATTGAGAGGAAGTTCCAGGATGGCTTTACTCTTTGATAGCATAACTCGGAATGTGTGTTGTGTTAATGGTTCTCAAGCACAGAAAAGGACTCTTACTTTCCCATTCAAGACATGCTTCCCCATACCGTGCTATCAACCAATCTATCAATCTATATTACATCTACCAGCAGGATATAATGTCAAGCAATGGACAAACATATGGAGATCAAGGCTATAATTAAAGATTATTACCTGCACGAGTCATTAAAGTAGACGGTCATGTATTCTTAGAAATCCCAATTTTCCCACGAAATACGACGGGTAACAGCTTATGTCCTCCACGCTCCCCAAGTGTACTGCTGGGTGAACGGGGACAAGGGGGCAATAAAACGTCCAAGAATCTGACTGGAACAGACTGATGGTAGTAGCCTAAGAAGAAGGACTACTAAAAAAAACTCACTGCAAGACATTAGTGAAGGTGGACACTTTAGTAGCAAGAGGTACTTATCTCAGTTACAGTCTCGAACAGTTCTGGAATGCTAATAAGGATGGTAGGTAGAAGGAGTGACAATAGTTGTAGTGAGCTCAATGGAACCAGACGACAACATCTACATATATCGCCAAACACAAGCATTCACGACACGTCATTAGCCTCGTCCACACTGTTGCACATTTTCCTGTTGTTCCCATAACTATTTGCCGTTTTAAGTCTTATTTTATTTTGTTTATTTATATACTAACATATTCATTTATGTATTTTCCAATCCTGTGATTCAGGATATAATTTTCGGCAACTCGGCCTATACCCAGGCGCAAGATTCAGCTTGTCTGTGTCTGTGTGTCCGTCTGTTTTAACTCAGCCTAGGCTATTTGATGAATATTAGTTAAACTTACCGGGTGAGTTCTCCTGTTATTCTTCTACTGTATACAATTTCCCAACCATGATTTTTGGGGGAGTTAGCCCCCATCACGAAATTAAATATTCTCAGAAATAGGGAAAGGAATGCAGATATGGTTTTGACATCTTGGTACATGTTGTACATTGGAATCTCATCCGTAATGCGATATTTGTGAAACGTTAACCCCCCAGTGATTCTTGGGGGTGTCAGCCCCCCTCCGAAAAAAAATAGAGGATCAAAAAGAGAGGAAAATGAGCACTTAGATTTCAACGAAAATTATCAGGTCTAGTTGCTTGATAATGTCTTCAACTACTGTACAGTACCTAAAAATTTCTACCATTTTTTTGGGGGGTTAGCCCCCTCCAAAACTTATAAACAATACAAAATATGGGAAGGAGGGCAGATATCGCTTTGATATCTTAGTGCATGTAGAATGGGCTCCCATCCGCTAGCTGTCGCTGCTACTGCTACAACAACAACAACTACTACTACTACCACTACTACTAGCAGTATGAGGAAGTGGAGGAGGAATAGTACAATTCACTAAGTAAATCCTGAGATAGTAGTATCCCTTCTTTATAAGTAAATTTCATTACGCTCGACAGATATCCCATTATGCCTAAGCGGCCACGGACGTCTTTTATGACGCATTAATATTATTCTGTAAATCTTTCAAATCGGTATGTATATCATAGGACTGGCTACGCAGTTTCCATTTTTTTTTTCTTCTGAATGCACAGGAAGAAAGTGCACACCTACGTTACTACAAGTAATCCTTCGGTTCAGCCAGAGAATGCAGTTTTTTTTTTTTTTATAATATATAGTCCTGCTGCAACTAGACAATACTATTCAGTTTAGGAGTACACAATACTGTAATACTGAGAGGGTTATCGAAGGCTTTAATTTTCTCCTAATTCCAGTGTCGCTTCAGATGAAAAAATCGCCCTTTAGCCGCAACAAGAAGATAAACATTACCTCATCGTACTGACCGGCTTAACTTCACGACAAAGTTTAACAGAAATTACCATTTACTCCTTCACAACCAGGAAGTACTTCTTAGTTTAAGCCTGCTAAACCCAGACGATTTTGTTCAGCTAGAAACAGTCCGTTAACCCTTTCATAGCCTGATCTCCCTACATAAGCTGAGTGAAAGCGTTTGAAGGCTGGAAAACTAGAATTATGTACGTCACCGTATTGAAGGCGTTAAAGTTCCAATACTGCGGTTCCTATAAATCTAATTTTCCAGTTTTACCGATATTTTCAACGCCACTTAAAAGGAAAAAGTTGTGGTATATTGGAACACATCCCTGACTCAACAGCTTCACTACGAGGACCTTTTTTTTCCATCTCCAGACGATTTTACTAAGCTCAGAATTTCCCACCTGCGTTTTATTTGTGGCCATTATTTCCGGGATTAAGGTTCAGGCATCTGGGTAGAGACAGACAGACAGATAGAATTTCTTTATTTCATTCGCTTCCTTATTTCTCCTTTCCTTCCCTCGCAACTTCCTGCTAAATTTACCTTTTCCTTCCCTCTTTCTGCAACACATCCGTTCTCTCCTTTCCTCCTCCCCATTTCTTTCTCATTTCTCCAGTCTTCCTCTAATTCTCTCCATTTCTCCTATATTATTTTTTCCTCAATTCCTCTAAATTCCTATCATGCATTCTCTGTATTTCTCCTTTAATTATTTTTCTTTTCATTCATTCAATCTTCGTACCTCTTCATTTGTCTGACCTTTATATATTTCTCCTTACCTTTCATTCTCTACTTCCCCTTTATTTCTCCATTCCTTTTCCATTTCTCCTTTCCTACTCAATATTTCTCCCTTCCTCTCTCTTTCCCACTGTCTTTCATCCTCTATATATCTCTACCGTTGATTTCTCATTCCCTCCAGCTTCCTCTCTTATCATTTATTTAACTACGTCCCTCTACTGTAATTATTCCGCATTTCCTATTTCATTATCTACGTTCTTTATTCATATTTTGCCTTTCCCTCTCTCTTCATTCTATTTCCATGTCTTTACTTCAGCCTTCAATCTCATTATTTTTCTACGTCTGACCAGTGTTTTCATTTTTTTTTTTTTTACTTTTGATGTCCTGCTTATTTCATTATTTATTTATTACTCCTTCCTTCTATTCTCCCATTTCTCCCATTTAAAAATACCCCTTCAAATCGTGGAGAGAGAGAGAGAGAGAGAGAAATAAAAAAGGAACGAGACGAAGCGAAATCCGATGAAATATCCGACATTTTTACGACGGCTCGGATATTAGGGACGAAAAACTTTATCAATTTCCCTTTCCTCTCCGACCTATTCCCGTCTTCCAGCTTCCTCTCCTCCACGCACCTGCCCATTTGTTTTCGCTCATTTTACCCCTCTCATGGTGGGCGCAGCTCTAGCGTTCTCCTCCAGCTAATGCCACACGATTTCGTTCAGCTTAAAGTGGGTTACAGGGCCCTGAATAGTGATATCTGACACTTTCCCCAGATATAAGGAAAAAACACACATACCAATTTTCTTTTCCTCTCGGTCTTGTCACCCACCCCGTTTCTTGTTTTCCCTCTTTCTGTCCCTCTACTTCTGGATCAAACGCTCCTTTTGACCCTCTCATACTCGGGACAAGTTTAGTGCAGTATTTCAGCCGACACCAGACGATTTTTCTCCAGCGGAGAGTTAGTCATGGGAGCCTGTGTGTCAATATTTGGACCACTGGCTTTCGCTCGCCCCAGCTCTTCTTAACACTTTGCTTCCTGTAACTTTCCAATGTGCTTCAGAAAATCGTCCCTTGCCAGCTGGAGTAAAATATGGAGTTCTTGGTTCTCACGTCAAAACATTCTTTTTTTTTTTCCCCTTAATTCTGGCACCTTACGTTTCCTTGGGCTTTGTAAAATTGCTGACGTCAGCCAAAATAAAATGCAAATAAGTAATCCACAGCCAAAGACTTGACACACAGGCCTATTAATCCTCTCATGGACAGTTTATATGCTCTTCTGGTCAACGTCAGATGTGTTATCAGAGGAGTTTGCGTGGGTTAATTCTGGTTCCACTAACTCTTTCAAGGTCCCGTCAACTCTAATATTTTATTCCGACTAACAAATGATGATTCTGTTTACCTAAGAGATATCCTAGGAGTCGAATGCTTAAAAGAGTCTGAAGTTATCCTGTCTCTGCCACTGATATACCTAGATAATTCTGTAGTTTTTTGTTTTTCTTTTTTAACAAGAGACCTGAAAGACATGCCAATCTTAATGTTTTTCTTTTACCAATGACATCTTTTTCAACTGATTCTTGCTACGTCCAGTCAACATGGTTCAGATCTGGGGAAACATTTCGTAGTGCAGGGGTATCAATCTCATATCTAAATCCTCACGTTCGATGTCTTTCCTTTCCAAAGTTGAATAAAATCGTCTGGAGATGGTTGGAAAAATTATAATTTACTGTCTCTATTACACAGAGGTATATGAGAGAGGGGGTGTGAACTGGGAGCAGGGCAATGAAGTGGCGAGGGAGAGGGCGACATGGAGGCGATTTGTTTGTGGCCACCCCTTACGGGATTAAGGTGTCTAGCAAGATAGATAGAATAATAATAACAATAATAATAATAATAATAATAATAATAATAATAATAATAACAACAACAACAACAACAATAATTGAGAACAGACGTCACTATGTTCAAGAGATAAGCGAAGCCCCAACCCACAAACTATTCCCTGCAGCAGACAGGATCGAACCAGAGACCCTACACTCCCTCACCAGCCTACAGCCCTACCCACTCGGCCACCACCGCCACCTACCCCCCGCCTGCACTCTTATCTCTAAATGCCAGACCAGGGAAAGAGAGGGAAAGAGAGAAAAAAAATCTAACTTTATTCTGAAGGAAAGGGACGTGAGATAACATGGGGTAATCAGGTAATTTTTCTTCATTGGAACTGTGATATGGGGTGGTGTTACTGAGAGAGAGAGAGAGAGAGAGAGAGATTAGGATAAAGAATAGAGAACACACACACACACACACACACACACACACACACACGTAAATACAGACCGAGTGTATGTGAATTAATTTGATATAATGCAACACAGGTAACAAGGGTTGCACTAAATACCTGAATGCAAGCCGTGAACACCTGTGGCAGAGAGAGAGAGAGAGAGAGAGAGAGAGAGACTCGAAAACCTACTTTATACTTAATTCTTCCTACCTTCACACGGTTCTATTTAGTCTAGAAGAAAGTTGTCAGAAATTACAATCATTATCCAGCTCAGAGACGTCGCTCTTAAATTGAAAAAAGAAAAAAATCATCTAGAGGTAACAAAAAAAAAAAAAAAAGGAAAAGAAAAAGAGAAAAATAAATTAGACTGCACCGTGGGCATATTAATCTAAAAAAAAAAAAAGACGTCTCAAAATGGCGTTAATAAAATGTATCTGTTATATATATATCATAAGTCGGTGATGTGTTACCAGCCTGGACGTAACACAACCCAACTTTAAGCGTTTATATCCGCTGTGCAACCCTGTGCTGGACTCGGGCATATTCAGCTTTACTCTAATGTGGATATATCGCCAGGACTCTATTATGAAACACTGGTCTTTCCAAATTCCCCGCACTGTTTCCTACACGCAAGAATTTTCCCCACGCGGTGCCCCTATTAAGATTTATTCCCCCGCGCCATTCTCTTCACCCCTTTCAGAACCACGGCGTGTTTTTCATTGTATTCTTGCTATTTATAGACGATTTTATGCAGTTCAAGGGAGATTTTTCGACATGGGGGGTTAGCAGTATCTTTCATTAACCCCCCCCTACCAGAAATGTCCTCTTAATTGAAAAAAATAAATAAATAAATAAATTTCTTGGAGTGACGTAGGTACAGCTGAGTTTCCCTGCAGCGTTCCCTAGAGACAAACTTCCCTGCACTGATGCCTATAAACCCAAATCCCTACAGTATCTCCTAGACGACGAAATTTCCTGTACTAACCCTTATTTCCCTGCGCCTTTTCCCTACTATATTCCCTAGAGCCATTCTTCCCTGCACTAGATGCGAGATAGTCGAGAAATTCCCTGCAATATTCCCCAAACTGTGTAATTTCCCTAAAATGGCCCCTTCAGAGTCGGAATTCACTACCTTATACCATCCTCTGTACAAGTGAATTTCCCTACAACATCCTCATGTGTTTTTTCCTGAACTATTTGCTACAGAATTACACTTTCTTGCAGTATCCCTTCTATCTATCCATCTATCTATCTATTGCCAGAGGCCTTAATCCCTTATACGGGGTGGCCACAAACAAATCGCCTCCACATCACCCTGTCCCCCACCATATCACTGCCCTGGTCGCATTTCACACACACCCTCTCTCACATACCTCTCCACTCCATCCCTCCATCTCAGCCTTGGCCTTCCCCTCCCTCTCTCGGCACAACTCCATAATTTCCCTACACAGCCAGATTAACCTCCATTACCCCTTTACGATTCACCAGAGAATTAATTTCCTTAGTAGGTCGTAATTTCCTGAACCATCCCCTGCTCTCCTTCCAAATTTACTTCCCCTATCTTTAAGTTTCCCTGAATCAATGGTGGATTTCCTTGCCGTACCCTAAAATTTCCTAAAAACTTCCCTGCAGTACCACCCAAAATCTCCTGCACTCCCTAAGAATCCCTTCGGTACCCTAAAATTTTCCCATATAATTTCCGTGCAGTTCACCCAAAATTCCCTTCACCCCCTGAATATTTCCCTGCAATTCCAAAAAATTTCTAAACACTACCCATTGTCTTCCTACTATACGTACAGAATTTCCCAGGACTTTCCCAAAATTTCCCAGCACATTCCAAAAATTTACCAACAGCATTCCAAAATTTCCCTGCACTAACCCTAATGATCCCCTGCAGTCCCCAAAATATCCCTACACCCCAGAATATCCCTGCCCAACCAGTCCCTGCATTGCCCCCAGATTTTTATGCCACACTTAAAAATCCCCATATACCGCAAAAGTCCCCCGTACTGTCTAGAACCTTTCCTGCACTTCCCTTTTCTCTATGCAGTCCAGATTATTCATTTCAAAATATTCCTGCACTTCTTCCAAGCCCCCTACACTAACCCTAACCACTGCGTAAATTCTGGATCCAAATTATTCAGGAAGCGGGGGAGAGTTGTGGCGTAGCTGGCATGCCATGAGAGGGAGAGGGAGGTGGGGAGAGAGAGGGAGGAAGGGAGGGAGGGGAGAAGAAGAGGGAGGGAAGGGGGGAAGCAACAAGTGTCTGCCTCAGTCCCCCCTTCTTTCCTCCTCCCCTGCCAACCAACACTACCTTCCCCTCTCTCTCCTCCCGCTCTTGACACTATTCCCCTCTTCCCCCTGTCTTGTTAGCACCTGGGCTGGAGTCGTGTGGATGAAGGTGGGCGGGGTGTCATGGGTGAAATGGTTATTGTGGAATAGGAGTAGTAGCCTACCTGAGATCAATTTCGTCGAAGAGACTCCTCAAAGAACACGGAGGAGAAAATACATATTAAGACCAACAGACTGACGAGAAATTCAAATCCTTTAAAATGTTCCTTGCCCCAGTCAGGGTTCGAACCCGTGTCCAGGCAGCAGGTAGATAGGGAGACACACAGACAAGTCAGTGAGCAGATGCCCGTATGCAGAAAGACAGACTGACATTATATATACAAACGGATTAACATTCATTATCATTTTAATTCCCTGGTGGTTTACAGGCCTACGCTTCGCTTCTCACAGGAGCGAGAGAGAGGAGGACTGTGTGTGTGTGTGTGTGTGTGTGTGTGTGTGTGTGTGTGTGTGTGTGTGTGTGTGTGTGTGTGTGTGTGTGTGTGTTCATTATAATTTCCATGCCTGTTATTTTTATGCCTGTGATTCCATAGGTAGGCCAGCTGGCTATTAGTACCACACCCCTCCCAATACCTCACCCCCTTCAACACTACCCCCACCCTACCCCTCACCCTCTGCCTCACCCCACCAAACCCCTCCCAATACTTCACCCCCTTCAACACTACCCCCACCTTACCCCTCACCCTCTGCCTCACCCCTTAACCCTGCTCTCTCAGTAATACGAATCCCAAAACATTACCTGCAGCTCTCACGCAAACGCAGTCAGGCACACATGCACACGCACGCATACGCTCCACACGCATATCCACTCACACGCAGCTTATAATTAACCCCATGGAAATGCGCCATGGCCCACTTCCCATCTGGATTATCTTCACTTTCGCATATTTGGAGCAGGACCCGGATTCACAAACATTAATAATAAAAATAAAAATAATAATAATAGTCTAATCATAGGCTCAATCCACATCGGAGCCTAACTGACACTTGGTTTGGCGGGAAGGATAAGGGCAGAGACCACAGTGCAAATTCCCATGGCTCTTCCTTCTGGATCAATAAATAAATAAATAAATATCCCCGAGTTACGAAGGGGAACGAATCGTAAGTCTGTGTATATTCTGGTCCAACTCGGTGTGAGGAGAGGGAGACCGAGAACCGTATTCCAGGTAGCACTGGTGCGTAGTTCCTCTTCCTTAGCAACTTATTCTCTAATTTACGTCTTACTATTTTCAAGGTGGAATATGCAAAATAAATCGCTGAGGAAGAGGCGTTATGAAATGTCCGGAGATCTGATATACAGCCCCGAGAATGAAACACAAGGACAAAGCTGAGAGAGAGAGAGAGAGAGAGAGAGAGAGAGAGAGAGAGAGAGAGACGCGGAATGTCAGAGATAGCCAAACAGACAAACATACACAGACAGACGGACAGACAACCACAGCCACAGACACACACACAGACAAAAACTAGTGGGGCACTCAGAGTAGCGTATCTTTCCGACAAGGGCAACGTAATTTCCAAACCACTCTTCATAATGGGTTAGGTTCTCATCATCGTTTACAGTTTTACAAAAAAATGTTTTCCGGATCCAGAATCTGTAATACGACCCTGATCGGTCCCAAAAGTTGATAGACTGTTCCCTGGGACATGCGCTATCTACCCACCAAATTTGGTCCAAATCTCTCAGTCTTTGAGTAATCCTGCTAACAGACAAATAAACCAACAAACAAACAAACACCGGTGATACTATACTCCCTTTGTCGGAGAGCAGAAACAAACGGGTGAAAACATACTCTCCTTGTCAGCGAGAAAAAGACCGGAACAGCAGGTGCCAGACTGACAGACAAAAAACGCAGACACAAAACGCAAAGACAGCCAGTATATAATAGACACAGAACAAACAGAGACACAGACAGGGACAGAACCATACACAGACAACGACACAGAAACAAACACAGCCAGAAACCCTATCTACGTGATACGTGGCCCAATATAAACGATCAAAAAGAAATAGCCTGACCTTCACATATTGGCATTAATATTGGATACGCTTTTCTCTTGACACCTGCACCACTCCAGCCTCCTCAACGTGATTCCATTCGCTTTGACTCAGCCATTCATAGAAGCTTTTTTTTTTTGAGAGAGAGAGACAGACAGACACAGACAGACAGACAGAGGGTACAAGGTCAAATGAAAGATCGATAAAATAACATCTCATTTACACCCCTCCTAAGCAGAACACAACCGTCTGGAGATGGCGAGAACCATAAAGGAAATACGTCATCGTAGTACAGCGGTTCAGACGATTAACATCTAAGAAAATGCTAACCTCTTCACTCCCAGGACGTGTTATGTTTGCATTTAGTATCTTCACTGTTTTGTTCCACACTGAAATTATCTTTAACCGAAGGCCATATAGCCTTCCCTAAAGACACCAGCACTCTATGTCTTTCCTAAGTCAAATAAAACTGTCTGGAAGTGGCTAGATTAAACTTAAATATAACTTAAATATAACTTAAATATAAATCACTCTACATGCTATTTATTTCCTGCTATCAACACAAAGCTTAATTAAACTTGGGAAAAATCTCTCGTGTTCAAAGAATTAATGGAAGTTATTTTTAACCCTCTTGTTCCAAACCTGAACAGAATCGTACGCCGACATCAAGAAACTTCTCCTATGCCATTGGGAATACGGCTTTACATAAACAAACAAACAAACAAAAAAGCTCTCGGTTCATATCAGTTTCGTTGCACTGCCTCATTAGCGATTTTGCTTTATTACACCTTAACATTCTTTGGTACTTTATTCATATCGCCTTTATTATCTAAACACTTTGCATCAATAACGTACAAAGAGATACTGAAGTGTAAGAAGTGTAAGATGACGCATAAATCGCTATGGATGATGATCTACGAAATTTCCAAAACGACTTAGAACGGGACCCCCGGATTCACAAACAAACTTACGATCAATTCTCTCTCGTAAATCAAAATCTGTTTTTTCCAGAACGAACAAGAGTCTCTACAGATTACGTATTTCCCTCTCCTTGTCCTTCCTGCAAAACTAATCTCACTTGTGTTGGTTTATTTGTGAATCAAGGCCCAGGACGACAATGCAATTTTCCTTCGATGAGACAACTTTTGCTGACTTTCAACTTTCAAGACTTTCCTTTTCTTTTTTTTTCTTTTTTTTCAGACAATTATTTAGAGTGTGCGGTTCGCCTGTGTGGTGGCGGCTGTGTAACTGGAAGCATATTCGACTCGCAATCGATAAGTCCCTGGTTCGGTTCCTAGGTCGACTACGGGACCTTTGGGTAGGGTCTCATTTGCCATACATTGTTCACACCGATTAACTAAGTAAAGTCCTGAATTTAAATCGATGGTTGCGTGTCTCATTCTAAGGGCGACTCTGGCTGGGTGATTTCCTTGCGAGTCTTCCCCAGGTGCAGGGACAAAACAGAACAAAATGTGACTTACCCGTAACTCTAAGGTTAAGGAAAATATAATCGCCAGTCCTCAATATATACTGGGTCCTTTGACGTTCTTTTTTGTTATTAATTCGCAGTATAAATGGCAGTTAAATTTCCACGGCCGTCTAACAGGCTGATCTACCGGTTTTATCAAATGCAGTACCGGCTATATAAAAAATAAAGTTGTAATATTTCAGAAAACACTGAGGGCTTGTGCCGAGGCCTGCCCATATACCGTAAACACAAGGTAAGTCGAGCGTTAAGACCTTGAGTCAGGCTCCGGGCGTTGCCTTGACGTGTGAAGTGTGAGTTATCCCGCCGTATAATTGTTGACCCAGCCACCCAGCACATAACAGGCTGACAGGAGAAAGATGTTATTATATCCGACCTTCAGTGATTATAGAAAAAAATGTAAATAAGATCTGTTCAGAAAATCCCGGTATAACCACGGTTTGAGTCGATGATATGACAATGATTAGTTTTCGTAATATTAGCAAGATAATTTAGTCGCGAGTATAATTAAAACCAACGACGATTTATCATAAGAATAATATCCACGACTAACCTTGTCGAAATTATTTCCAAAATTACTTTCGATAATTTTCTTTAAATTAGTAATGAGATCAATATGTCGATAACAACACCAAGGTTTATGGCCAAGATACAGGGTACACTCTCAATTATTACATTTTTCTAGATAATATGATTATGCTTATGGAAGACCTATCGAGATGAAAGGGTTAGACTAAAAAAAATGTAGATAGAACTGGAAAAAAAAAAAAAAAATGTTCACCATAATGAAGACGTTACAGCCTTGAGTTAGTCCGCGACCTCCTCCGCGACGTGAGTGAGTGGGTTGGAAGGGAGAGTTAACCTTTTTAATTGGCCAGCTCCATGCTGCCCATATTGTAAGTCGCTTTTTCTTTCTTTCTTTCTTATTTAATTGTGGCAGGCACTTCTGCCCTTCAGAACTAACCGATTCCGACCAAACTTGGACACAATGACTAGCCTATCACCTACTTGTGTCCACAAAGTTTTGGGTTGCTGGGCAACTACTCGTTGCCTAGCAACGACCGAAAACCTGATTTTTTTTCGTACTTTTAACGTTTTCAGCTTTACATGCATTACTAATGGGCGCAGAAAGCTCTGACTCCTTAGGCGTAATATTGATGCCATTCCCCATCGGCAGTGTGCCAGCCATTTTTCCCTCTCTCTTCTAGTTTTCGAGTGGCAACCCTGCGAAGATTGGCCTCAGCGACCCTAGCAACCAGGACCGGTTTTCAAAAATGTCCCCCTAGTTCCCCAGCGGCTCAGTGGAATTGAATGAAATTTTGCATGCTTATAGACACTGACTAGTACTACAACTTTCTACTTTGCACCTATGAGTTACAGTGGCCAGGTCAGGGGTCAAAGGTCATCAAATGCGAAAACAGTGAAAACAGACAAACTCATGACTATGTTCGCGCGAAATGCTATAGCTCTGAAGACTAGCAAGCCAGGGCCATGATTCTTGGGTAGAACGTTGCACTGGAGTGCCTCCATACAAAAATGACGTTAAGTGTCGAAACTCACTTCCAGTCGCAGGTAGCGCCACCTAGAAGTTGTACGCCTGGTGGCCCATTCCGCGAATTTCAAGTTCCCTAGCTCCACACAGAGTGGATGGAAACGAATGAAACACTGTATGCTTATAGACATTAATGATTACTACACGTGTGCTTCGTACATGCATGACCTATATCCGCTAAGGCTCCGAAGATTATTAAGCCAGGGTCATGATTCTTGGGTTGCACTGCAGTACCTCCATACAGAAATGACTTTTAGTGTCAAAACTTATCTCCAGTCGCTGACAAAGCTTGGTCCGCTCAGGGTTAGCCATCGTCGCCTACCGGCTTGTCTTCTTTTTTTTTCAAGTTTAACCTTGTACCTTTTGAACATTTTGTTATCTTTTGAGAAATTATTTGTAATGGCGGGGATAGAAACAGTTTCTATTAACCTTTTCGCAACTCAGTTTTCAAGCTTAAAAAAACAGTCTGAAGGCAGGAGGAATAAAATACAAAGTATGTCATCATATTCTAAGAAATAAAAATGGAGTATAACAAAGTTGTACCCGCCGGGGAACACTCAGTCTCGCACGGGGCAAAAGTGTCACACTATCCGTAGATGTAATGTTAACTCTTTATCGTAAGGAAAATTATGTTTTACGTCAATGTAAAACGGCGTCGGGCGGGAAGACTGCACGGGAGAAATACACGAGATTATGAATATTACATGACCATTGAATTCGACCTTTAACTTGTGTGTACAATTCATGAGGCGGAGTTACACAGCGCCCAAGTACTCTAGATCAATGGGTAGGCTACTCTTCTACTAAACATGTGAACCACATTCGAACTAAGCTGGTACGCTGACACAAACTGTAAAACGGGCCGACATTCATCTAAGACCGCATCACTGGACCATCATCTGTCTCAAGAATGTAACCATGGACAGAGCCAAGATTATAACGACGACTTACGTTTATATATCAGACCTTGTGATAGTTACCGAGGCTTCCTTGACATAGCAGAGGAGTTAACCGTGGCGTGTAGCAATTTGCCCCAGCCAGCGAACACATAATCACGTTAACTGCGGAACTCGTTAACTCTCTTCCCAGCGCGCTAAACAGACACCGACACCACCCACCCGCCTCCCACCCTCACCCTTCACAACAATGCTCAAACTTTTCCAATATCGTTAGCGAAGAACACACCACCACCTCCACCACAACCACCTTCCCAAGTCGACAACTATGTAGCGACTCCCGACCGACATACACCTCCACTGCCTGTCACAGCTAATTTATAAGGTAAGCACTGTTTAGCCTAACCTAACCTAAGCTCCACAGCCTCGGTTATGTTAACCAAAACCTAACCAGTTCAATCACATCTACCTTAAAATAACGTACCCTTAGCCATAACACACCTGACAATCTGCGTCACAGTTTGCCTAACCACATAGCCTAATAACCTTGGTAAACATAAATTTCAGCTAAATTCACTCACACTATCCACTCTCATTCACAATTAACTCAACTTGTCCCCGACTACTGTCCCCGACCGCATACCATGTACAGCTGCATTTCACACAAAATAATACATACTCTTACACTGCCTGGCATTCATACAACTGAGACACCAACATCTAAACTGTGCTTGCCCCATGTCGTGGTTCGCCCCCGTGGGTTAAGTCAGCTACTTAGGTGCCGTAGGTGTACCCAATCACAGAGTATCAAGAGGCTGTCGAATAACACCAGCCCACACCAGAAAGACGAAAGGACATCTCAAACATTCCTTCATGCTAAAAACACAATAAACATTTACTTTATGCCATCAACAGCACACATTTTTCCACCTTTCCTATAAGGCGTCGGTAGTTAACATGAGGTAGAGTACATGCACACCTTGGGACACGAAGCGTCCTTTCTGGGGACTAGAAACATACTGACTAGTTCGCCAAAGTGATTCCATTACAATTTTTATTGAGTGAGCATGTCTCCTTGGTTGGTTGTATTTTTGTACTCTATTGAACTACTGTATGGCATTACTGTGTTGCTGTGCCATCTCGGATGTAATGTGAATCTACTGTCCAAATAAGTGATAAGTATTTGAAACTGATTCTAACATGAGATGCGGGAAGACTCTCGGAGACCCCAAAGGCTGAGCACATTAAAAGGGGTTAAGTACCACCACTGTAGGGTGTGGTCCCGTGGGGCCTCGCGCCACATCCCGACCCACACCCTACGAAGGAAGGTCACATGACAGTAAAATAAATTTGCCGCCTGGGAAAAACGTGGACGGTTGACTGATTTCGGGCGGGATTATGACTGAGATTTTCAGGGACAGAGCTGCACAATACTGTCATTAATTGTTATAAATAAATCAAATCTCGCACACAATGTCGCTTCAATAACGCTAACCAAACTAACACGGATTTAGCTTTCAGTTTCACCAGCTACTTGTTTATATACCTTATTCTTATTCCGCCCGAGTTACACATCACCACCACCACCACCACCACCACCATCACCATCCTAACTTCCATTATTGTATCATCAGCTCCAACAGCTAATCTGGCCCAGATCTTTACTACAGTATCTAATCCCTATCTGTTCATACCTAGCCACCGCTCGACACCCAAACCTGTGAGGGGGTAACCGCGAAAAAAAAAATGACCTCCAACCATCAAGGCCATATCCTTAAGTAAAGACGCCTTTTCCCACGACACCCCCCACCCCCCATGCACTCTCCTGCCTTATCCCTCCACTGGTCTTTGGTCCTCCTCGCCTTCTTCCAACCACCCAGCTCTCATACCCACTGTAAATTTGTAACCCTTAAAGCTTCTCACCCTCCATTTCCTTCATAAGGCCGAACCACCTCAATATGTTTCTCCTTCGACGACACCACAAACTCGGAATCACTAACGATGAATCCAGCTATTCCTACAGCTAACTAATGATTCGCCAACCCCGCAATCACCGACTAACGAACTACCAATTACAAAACCTCCATCTACAAAACCCACCAATTACAACACCCCTACCCAGCAATTCCCGGTTCTTTATTTACTGGCGGGTAATGAACAACTATCTACCTAAACAACTACCAACTATATAACATTCATCATTCATCATCCAATCCTACATTGCCCCATAAGGAGCGTAGCAGCCCGGGGCTTGGCATGTTGGTCCTGACATTTAAGATGACAGTGACCAGCCCCACTCATCCCTGAGTGGCATTACGTGAGCAATAAACTCCAACCATCCCTGGGATATAAACCTTCACCGGCTCAATCCGACTGGAGTGCCGTAATCATTCACTAAACAACCAGGCGCCAAAATCTGGTTATATGGTTGCCACCCAGCGTAGTAAATGGTTTCCTGCTGTACAGGAAACCATTTGGCTTGTCACTCAGCGTAGAGTCACCCACAGGGAGAAGGAAGAGGAAAGAATGAAGGAGAGAAAGACAGAAGAGGGAGTGTTAAGTAACCCGTAGGCAGAAGGACAAGGAAAGAATGAAGGAAAGACAGAATAGGATGGGAGGAAAGAAGGATGGAGGAGAGGAAAGTGCAGACGCCCGAGAGCAGCACTACATAGAGTGAGTGGATGGTGAGCGCCCCCACCTACCACAAACTATATACACAATCACAAAATATAAAAACAACCATCAACTGTACACACAACCATCACTCATACAAACAGCCACTCTAACACAATTTCGTCGCCTATCAAACTACAACTACACATTCATTAATTATACACAACCACCAATTATACAAACAGCCACGAACTATGTAAACAACTACCAGCAACAACTTCCTTGACAGTCCAATCCCCAGTCCCCCAATTACCTAACCACTATTATAACAAGGATCAACTATACACACAGCCACCAATTACATACACAAGCACCAACTCTTATACACAAACATCAACAACACCACCACCCTAACAGTCCAATTACCGGTGAACTAACCACCTAACTACCCCCGTCTCAGTACACACACAGGTCTCCAATTGCAGTCATTATACCCACTCTGGCCCCGCCTTTAATTCTATTGATTTGCATTCACCTATGTAAATGAAGTGATAAGCATCGACCCGCCGCCTGCCAGAATGGGAAGGGGCGCGAGACGGGGAGGACAGGTGGGGAATGGGGAGAGACGGGGTGTAGGGAAGGGGTGAAGGGGGCAAGGGATGCAGGGAGGATGTGGAGGGTGATGGGAGAGGAGGGGAAGAAGGTAGTAAGGGAGGGGAAGAAGGTAGTAAGGGAGGGGAAGGGGCAGGGGATACATGGAACGGGAGGATGGGAAGGGGGGAGGGAGAGGGGAGGGGGGTATAAAAAAAACATAAAGTATGGAAGGAAGGGGAGGGGCGAGGGGAAGCGGGTAGGAGAGGGAAAATAGGGATGGGGATGAGGGGTAGCGGTGGGAAGAGGAGGGAGAGGGTGGGGGAGGTGAGAAGTGGGAAGGGGGTGTTCTCGTGGGGTTTGGAGGCTGAGAAAAAATCCCATACTCTGCCCAATTTAACTTGGTCTAAAACTCATCTCGCCACCTTTAATTCTTGCCTGTATCAAAAGAATAACACCAAAATATGATGCTGATCACGAAGAAGTGTCGCAGAAAGAATACAGAGCCGTAGTATTATGCTGTCACTGAGTTTCGGGATATAGGTTGTAAAATGACGAAAATCTCTGGCAAGTTTTGGATCACGAGGCAAAGCAGTCACTGGGTTAATTTCCTTTGCCATTTAACTTTGGGATTTACCACCTGGTATTATAAAGGGTGGTGCATACTAGAGCTCCACCACAAACTCACCAGGTGTTATCTTGCTGCAGGAATGGCTGTGTCTACTGGTGTGGGCGTGGGTATGGCAAAGGGAGTAGGAAGTGAATAAATAATGCAGGTTAGACATTCATAACCAAGACCGAGCCACCCTGTATACTGCATGTGTGAGAAATGTGCGTGACTCAGGTAATGGGTCGTATACTGCTGGGTATGAGGCTCCACACCATCTGTTCCTCAACTGGTCTTGTATGTATACTGCATAGTAATAACACGCTGCTATTCATTACAACGTTATTAATGCAAACCAGATCCATGTTAAGATTACATAAACAACACTCCAGTTTATTCCTGCATGTGACACATTATTATCTTGTACATTATCTACTATATACAAGTTATGTCGATATAAAAATTAAAATCACTCTCAAGGAAATGCAAGACAGTCTCCACGCATCTACAGTACAATGACATACAACTGTTCAAACTGCCATGGTGATTAATGAAATTACAAGAATACTGCCTCGAAAAATTTGTATTTGCATGGTCTAACCGTTGATCCAATAAAATATTATAAAACATTAAAAGGTATCGGGGGTATTAATCCAAGGAACATTATTATACCATGTCTGAAGTGAAATGGTAAAGTAATGAAGAAATGGTAGCACATTAAAAAGTGTATGAAGGAAAGAAAGAAGAAACTATGCAAACACGATAGTCTCAACCGTTGTAAGAAGAAACTATGCAAACACGATAGTCTCAACCGTTGTACTGAGACCTAATTAAAAGTAATATCGTATATGGCATGTAAATTGTTATATTATTATTTACGCTATTTATGCAAATGTCTATATTTATCACGTTTATTACAATTACCATAAAAAAGATAAATTAGACTGCGAACTAAACGTAAATACAAAGCACAAAATTTATGGTTCATATTGATCATATCTTTGAAATATTACCTAAACGAGACAGCTACGAATAAGGATTATTTCTACTGACAAGATATGATACAAACCCATTTCTGTCAGGGTCGGATTAACCCTCCTGTGGCGTGGTAAGCAATGCAGACGGTTGACCTGCAACATTTTTTCCGTTACTTCCAGTTCAATTTTGGCATGACCTATAATGGCCTTTTTTGATGGCATGATGAGTGATGGCCCTTATCTGGAGGCCCAAAACGTATATTTATTCCGCTCTGGAAGACTGGATGACCTGTGACAGGCCGTGGCTTGGTAGGCAGTTGCCCATTTTGCCTCTACCTAGAACCCATTAGAGAGAACAGGGCTAAACGTAAGAAAAGTGTTAGACAGTCACCTAGAACCCACTAGAGAGAACACGGCTAAACGTACGAAAAGTGTCAGTCACCTATAACCCACTAGAGAGAACACGCTAAACAAGCGACGAGTGCTAGACAATCTCCTACACCCCACTAGACTTAAAGAAATAAATAATAATAGTAAAACTCAGTGTGGGAAGAATGCTAGAGAACCACCTCGACCCACCAGAGGGAACCACCAAAACACCAAAGGAAGAGTGTTGGTCAGCCTCCTAAGCCCACGAGGACAGTATGGGGAGGAGTCTCTTAGGCCTGTTTTCTCCCCAGTTAAGGAAGCTCCCTAACACCTTTTCCTACGCGGCTTATTTTACTTACTTCACAATACTTCACTCATCTGTATTGAATCCTAATCCGGGTCTTGATATCAGAGTGGCATGAATCGATCTAACGGAAGACATACCCACAAATTGAAATGTTCTTCGGAGGGAGAGAGATGTTAGTTTCAACCCGACGTGGAGCTTGTTTAGATATGAATAGAGACGGAGTATACTGTAGCATGCGTGTGTGTGTATTAATGGAGAGAGACAGACAGACAGACAGACAGACAGACAGACAGACAGAGAGACCACATTGCCCGTGCTCCCCCACCTTCTAAATTATTCTCGCCCTGTTTATGATTGGACAGATGACCTTATATACTTCCACCCTTTACCCACACGCCAATACTTAAATGTCGACTCAAACATGCCTCATTTGAAAAAACAACTCTCTCTCTCTCTCTCTCTCTCTCTCACTAGTACTTACCACTAATCACTACCAGGCACCAGCAACTCACCTGAGAAAAAAAGGAAATATTAGTCAAAATGAAATTACTTACATTCTCTCTCTCTCTCTCTCTCTCTCTCTCTCTCTCTCTCTCTCGTAAACTGTCGCAGCCTAGTAACCGACATCTTACAAGTGGAAAAAAAAAAAATACGCCATTGCACACTAAAGACTTTCAGTAAAATAATGACACTTATATTTTCCTATTGCACTCACCAGGCAATTTATTGAGCTTGGGAGAATTTTTTTTCACCCGAGATGGGCAAATAATACCTCAATTAACCTCTTCACTCCAAGGGGTCTCTCAAGATTAATAAAGCTGTCTGGAGGTAGCAAAATTTTTACGAATAAGAAAGATGTAGTTTATATCATATTGCCATTCAGATTTCTTCTTTTTTTTTTTTTTTTTTTTTTGAGGGGATACGTAGAAAGAGAAAAATCCGTTCAAGATGCCTAGACACCTTGAGCCAAGCTTAAAGGACTGAAGATCATACAGGCAGAGAGGAGACTGAATGAGGACGACAGTGCCAGTGTGAAGCAGTTAAATACATGGTGGTGGAGGCGGTGACACAATCTCCATTAGCCCTCCTATAACATACCACCTATTTTGTCCAACCCTGCTAATGGCAAAAAGTGTTATTTAGCTTTAAGACACATATTCTTTTTACACTAACTTGACCTAAAACTGACTCGTCTCCATCTCGAATGCTAAATTATAACAGGAGATTAATACTGGAATATGATGATAGTCACGAATAAGTGCTGTGGAAAGGATGCAGAGCCGTTGTCATGTCTTATTGTCGCTGAGCTATGGAAAATAAGCTGCAAAAGAACGGAAATCTGGGTCAAGTTAAGATGAAAGGGGTACACCAAAAAAGTCTTACTGAGCAGATCAATAACGCAGCAGCTAAACCAAATATCCACACCATTCCTACAACAGCGTCATATTTCATTTTATTCTTACCACCTCAGGGCCACAAACATTTCCTTTGAGAAAAATAATGGTGTGCAAATACCAAAACTACAAGACGTCCTCGAGTTAGGCCTCTCGTACTGACAGGGTTAATGAACGCTATACGGTATCTAACTCCCTGGTTTCGCAAATATGTCTTCAACGTAACCAAGACTTGTGCAGATGACAAATACTGTGTATTATATAAGACATAATGGAGCTGAAAGGTTAATCGTATGAAGTATCAGTACCACACTAATGACCCGTAAAATAATCTATAGGGTTGTACTCATGATCAAAATAAAAAAATAAATAAATAAACGATCGGGCAGAATGGATTTGAAACAGTCAATATAACTCATATCGTAACATCTTCACAATAACAGTATATACTGACGAAAGAAATGTCACGAACAAGCGATATACGGTATAGCATTCTCATGGGGTGGAATCATCAAGCACTTCGCAACTGCCATCACTACATACCGGGTAGGCTTTATTTTGCCATTTGTCGTACGGTACAAAAAGTTAATGGGATATTCAAGGGCCTCTTCAGCTGTACAGGAATAGTGGATTGTATAAATGTAGTTTGTTGTACTGTATTAAGAGTACAGTCAATAAATACATTAAAAATAAATTATATGCTATTACATACTATATTTACGAGGCGATATGCAGCACCTCCGGCCAATTAAAAGTAATGTAACATGTGCTTTATACTTGCCCTTGTTATTTCAGCCACAATGAAATACAGCGCCATCACTTATTACACACAGCCCATTGTATCGGCATCAATAAATGTAATAACAGGTAATTGAGACCGTGATATTAATTAACCTTCATACGAGTTTTTATTTTTTTATAGTGATTTTAATTTTACACCCTTTAATTCATTCAGACCAAGGATGCTATTTACATTTCACTCTCCCTCTTCCACAAATTAAACTTAGCATATGAGACATTTTTCAAACTAAATGGAGACAGACAGACAGTTATTCAGTAACCCCTTAACTACCAGGTGGCTGTAATTAGCTGAGTAAAATCGTCTGGTGGCAGCAAGAACAAAACATTATCACGTCCTGGGCTTGAAGGGGACGGTTGTGTTTATTATCTCCAGACGATTTTATTTAACTTTAGGCATACAATTCAAAACTAGAAGAAGGTGACGTATGGCCTTCGCTAATCACTTCACAGGTACAGGACTTCCCTAAGCTGAATAAAACCGTAAAACCGTCTGATGGTGACTTAATTAATCCCTTCAAAACGAGGACGCCATTCTTGTTTTGGTCGAGTTCTCGTTAGCCGATATATTTTTTTTTCAGTTAAGGGTTTATTTATTTATTTATTTATTTTACTAGAGAGTCTAATCTAAATAAATCCCTTCACTACTAGAGGTGTTTCCCAAGTTGAACAAAATCGTCAGGAAGCTGCACGAACAATGAAAAACCTTCCCGGGTTCACTGTTCTCAAGACTGAATCCCTTTGTCTTTGCCTTACCCCCAACTCTTCCACCAAGTTTGGTTTAATTCTGATCAAAACTGTTCAGGCTGACCCCGCCATGTGATCTTAACCTTTGACTTTTCTCTCTGACTTGCCTTTCACTCTCCTTTCACCACATTCGGACAAAATCTGATGAAAACTCTAAGATGACCATACCCTGTGGCCTTCATCTCTGACCTACCGTTGTAAAAAAAAAAAAAAAAAAAATCAACCCCTTGGCTGACTCTAAGGTCTTCCGTTGACTTTGGACCATATCAGACCAAAATTGCTTTACTTATTTTGGTCACATACAGACACACACGAGTCGATATTTGACTTTGACCTCCGAAGGGGTATTCTCGAACTCGAACCCTTTCGTTCTTGTCTTACTCTCAGTCCTTCTATCAAATTTAGCTCAAATCGAGTCAAAACTTAGTTGATCCTGCTATGTTACCTTGACTTACTGCTCTAAAAAAAAAAATAATAATAAAAAAATAAATAAATAACGTCAATCCCGAGGCTGACCCTTATTTGCTCCGAAAAGTTGGTTAAAATCGAATCAAAACTGAGTTACTGTTAACACAATGAAAGTCACAAACATGCACGCTGAGTTTTGCATTATATCCACCGCCCAATCGCCCACGCGGGTGTAATAAAACATCTTTGTAACGAAGAGTTTTTAAAAAATTGAGTCGGGAATGATTTACGGTGCTGAAACGGAGCACATATACAGTACAGAATTTCAAAACCCTTTTTCCTGCGTGTCAAAATGCGAGTCAAACTGAGAGTACCGATACATTTTTCTTCACTTTTCTCGACATCCGATACCGCGATGCTTAATCACGCACGTTGTATGAAATTTTATTACTATTATTAAACACATACAAATAAGTATTTTCATGCACAGCAAGATTTCAACTGTTCTCACTCGGATTGCTAGACCATTTTAATAAGTGACAGGACAGTCGCGAACGATTTATGATTACCAAAACAGCATACAGGCAGAAATTTAAAAAGCTTCATCATATAATCTGAAATGCGAAACAGACAGTAAACCTACATTACACGCCGTACAAAGTTTTTAAATCCTTCTTGTTTGAAAATAAAACCCAAATCAAAAGTTTGGGTATTGTTTCCCTAATTGCACTGGACTCTTCATGGCACTATGCTGATACTAAGCAGTTGAACTACCGATATTTCAGATGACTTTATGGGTTGCAACGCCATCTCTGGTTTATTCTCGCCACTCAAAGACTCATACAGTTTGGGAGAGCGTCATGCTAGTAAATGTGTTATTGAAGGTTGTATTTAACCCCTCCGGTTTGTATTACCTCGCCTACGCAGAACAAAATTATCTGAAGGCAGCAAGAACAGAGTAAAATCACGTACTGAAGAGGTTAAGTTCTAAATTTCTCCAACACTCGAGTAATATTTTCTCTCATGATAGGTTCTATGTAATCTAAAACGCCTGAGGAATGTGCATTTTCAGATTCCCCTGATTTTCCTTCAACCTACTGCATCTTTATCATGTCTCAAAATGCAAAACCAGAGTAATGATATAAAACAAAATTCTATCTACCTATTTATCTATCTATCTATCTATCTATGTACCCAGAAACCTGTCAGCCTAACCTCTACCTTCAGGCTGCCCTTCCTCTCATTCTCACCACCCTCACACGTGTACCTGTACCTCTCCACCTCATCCCTCCAATTATCCTCGGTCTTCCCCCCTCCCCCTCTTCCCCTCCACCTTGCTCATACTCTCCCAATCTCGCATCCTCCGTTCTCTCCACACACATTACAGAATTTCAAAACTTCATTCATTCAAAATTCAAACCAGATTGAGAGTAGGAATATGTTGCATGCAGAACTGAATTTTAAAACTCTTCATCCTGTGTTTCAAAATGTAAACCAAGAGTAGAGTAATGAAAGACGTTTTGTTGCCTAAACTCGATACGTACTTGACAGAATTCAAAACCCTGCATCCAGTGTTTCAAAATGCACAGCCCGTACAAGAGAAACAACACATATGATACAGTTCAGAATTTCAAAAAAAAACTCCTCTACTTCGAAATGCAAAAATCAAACTGAGAGTAATGATGGACGTTTTGTTGACTACACTCGGCTCTCCCTCTCTCTCTCTCTCTCTCTCTCTCTCATTGCGTCACTAATTTCAAATGTGTGGTGGCGGCAAAATGTCATACCGAGCATAAAATTAACGACTTACGGCTTCTCTTTTACAATTATAGGTTTTCCTTTTTGTTTCTCTTTTCGTTGACTCCAAATGGTTTAATTAATGTTTACGGGTTTAATATTTACTAGGCTTGCTTGTTTGGCCAATCAGTCGTAATAGTAATTTCCTGTCAATGCGAGGACGTAATTTATTTATTTTCAATATATCCTGACCGTTAACGCTTATGAGTTAATATTTATGCTGAGTCGTTTATCCACTTCATCATCCTATCGCAATTTTACATCATTTTTTACGACATTAACTTTATTCTTGCTTCCTCCTGACGAACTTAAACATGAAAAAGACCAATCGCTGTGGAGTAAAAAAAAAAAAAAAAGGGAGGGAGGAGGGGAAACTAAATGTCATCCTAATCATAAAGTTCGCGCGGCTTATGGCATCAGTGTTTACCGTTGTGGTGGTTGTTTATCAGTTTCAACATCATATCTCTGTTTTCCATACTAACCCTTTCCGTACGGTGACATCATCTACACTTGAATCGTTCTGCCTCATGACGATTATATTCAAGTTCCTGGGTTCAATATTTTCAGTTACTATGCTTGGTTGTTTATCCAGTTCATACAGAGCATCATCTCCCAAATTCCTATACTAGATCCTTGAAATGGAGACGTCGTTTTAAATATAATTTTTATCCCTCCTGACGACTGCATTAAAACTTCTAGGCTAAATACTAATTGATAAATGATGGTTGTTTATTCAGTTCATCATCATCACCATCGTATCCCAGTTTCCCATACGAATCCTTCAGTACGATGACGTCACTTAGACTATCATTTAACCTCCTGACAAATTTTTAAGGTCAAACTTATGCAATACATCTCGAAGTGAAGAAGTCAGAAAATCTCCATACACCCCTTCGCCTTGAGGGGTCCCTCCTTAGCAGAATAAAAAATCTGGTGCCATCATGAATAAAATAAATCGTCACACGGAGAAGGGCAGAGTATTTAATCAGACAAATATATTCATCCCGAGTATTCTTTATATCCATTCTCACATCATTTAGTTACTAATACATTTTCTTCCGACTAACAGAAATTAAAAATCATTCTTCGTATTAATACAAAAAGTAAGGACAGTGAACTCTGCCTGTATTTTTTTTTTCCCCCCCTTAAAATGCATCCACTTCTGGGCATAGGCTTGATCGCCCGTTCCCTAAGAGCCAGCAGTCCTCCTACGTACCACACAACTCCACAAGTCACCACTTCGGTGCCAACATCCACCGTCCATATTGAATACGTGTTATTGGTGTCACACAGGACTGGTGTACGGGTATCAGCGGGAGTATTTTTACATCATGTCTGTGGATATTACAGCAGATCAGCGAAATCTGTTTTAACGAAATTCAAATTCTTACTGTTTCTTTCCCTAACCGGGAAATGAATTCGAGTTCATTAAGACAAGACAACACAGCAGGTCAGCCCCTGGGAAACTCCTCAAACCATCACCAAAATCTGGTACAGAGCGAATAACAACTGTAAGCATTTTGTTAACACACACACACACACACACACACACACACACACACACACACACACACACACACACACAGGCTATCATGCGTATGGGTGTAACAATAACAAGCACCCAATGACCCCATACACCTTGCTACAGCGTTGTAAACAAACACCGGAACATGGAGTGGATACCTGTATGCCTGCTCACCTGTGTAGCCTATTATACTCTTACAATGCCACCCTCATCCCAACACACTCCATATACTTTATCTATCCTACCTACCCACCTTCTCTTTATTTTTTTTCCATTGCCCTCCAATCCACTGCTCCTTTCCCTTCCCTTCCCCCCCTCCATTACCTCTCTCACAGGGCACTCCCAACATCTATCCACCTCATTCCCTTTCTCTAACCCCTTTATTCCCTCTCAACCCTTCCTTCACATCTCTTTTTCACTGCCTCCATCCCCTCACTCTTTTTATCCCCTCTCATACCCATCCCATCACCCCCACCCACTCATTCCTCCTTTCATCCCCCCACTCCCCTCCATCTCCCTAGCTTCACCCCTAGCCCATACCGTCATCCTATCCGTTCCCCTCATCCCAGACCCTCCCTCCCACCGCCAGTATCAGTCATTGGCGGTGGCGCAGGTGAATTAACAGTGAAATAATGAGAGTGGGGGGACTGATCCAGGCCACGCTGCAAACATGGCCTCTCCCAACGTCACACTACGTAAACAAACATCTCACCCATCCCTTTCCTTGCGTGTGTGTGTGTGTGTGTGTGAGATCCAAACGGGCAGCCAGCTTTAACCCCTTCAGTTGGATGACGTCTCTAATTTCGTTTCTGCCACTTCTAGACGACTTTAATCAGCACAGCAAAGATTCTTAGTAATATAATGGGACTGAAAACTCTCCTTTAAAACCCTCAGTGTGAAGGTGCCTTGTACGTTCCATTCCTGCAGACTTTAATAGTGAAGCAGTTATCCCATCAATACATTGAGTTCATAGTTACTTATTACAACTACCGCCAGTCTATTTAGTACACCACAGTGGTACCTTCCGCAGACAAACCGCTACTAACAAGTTTCATAACCCGTTCAATACGATACTTTTCAATAGCCTTTACTCAACCTTGGAAGCATCTCTCGTAGCGAAGGAATAACCTCATTAGGATGATTTCCATATTCTATTTTTACATTCTCCATATTATTTTATTCGGCTCAAACTTTCCGAACTAGGAGAGAAATACAGCTCCCACAACCCCTTCAATATGAGGCCTTTCCTAACTTCAGAAAATCCTCAGGAAGTAGCTAGAAGATAATAAAACTGTACCCCGGATATGATATCTAGGAGTTAATACGTTCGCAAAATCAGAAGTTCTACAAAGGTTTGGAATAAAACAAGACGATGTTACGAAAGATCACACGTAGTTCCCAGATTAAGAATAATTTCAATGTTACATAGCTTATAAACGGAAACCTACTGATAGGAGGCTCGATATCACACCGAGTTTCGATATTTGATAACGTTGGAGACCACAATTAGTTTTTTTGTTACGTAACGTTGGACTAGATATTATGAAGTACAGATAGGATTGCGGAAAAAACACTCGGTTCTAATATAAAGTAGGCTTGAAATCATACACAATTCCAATGTTACGTGGTTTCAGTACACAAGGGGTTTCGATGTTAAGCTGATTACACGAAGCTTAACGAGAAGTTCAACCTCACAAACCTGGAATCACAAACTGCATCATGGCACAATTCAGCTTAATATACCGTGCGCTGCTATGTCAAGCTGAGTAATCCTTGACTCATATTTTTATCTTTGTCTGTCTAACGGATCGCAGAGTAATTAATGGCCAGATCAAGGTGAATATTTGTGAGAATGATCCTACTGACTGAAGGATTTGGTGATTTAGCCCCTGCAGTAAGATGACAAATTCTGCTGTTTCATTCTTGAAAACCATGAACGACCTCCGTCAGCTTAGAACACCCGAGTTGTGATTACAGAAAGTTAAGGTAACACGTACCACTCCAGCAGGATATATTTCTCTAACGGTGAATAAAATCGTCTCGAAATAGCAAGACTACGATTTAAGATAAGGAACCGATCTGAAGGGGTTAACTCAGGTGAAAATACGTTCAAGGACGAGGACACTATCTTCAACATAATACCAGCCAAGTATTATGCGTTTGGAATTATTTTACAAATTGTCATTATGCGGTTCAGGGTTATTACTACCATACACGAACACTGTAGTATGATACCTAACTCTAAGGTAAGCATTCCGCTACAGCGGGTTAGGTTAGGTTAGGTCCAGAAAAATATACTGCACAACCTGGTAATCATACAGACTTCTGCACAGGCCAGCGGTAATTATCCTTGTGTAAATAATTATCTAAATATAAAAACTATACCCAGACACTAAGGACAAAACGATAAATTTCTCCATGGGAAGCAGGGAGTGATAAATTCTGCTTCACTGATTTATACCAGACACAATACAGCAATTTCCGGGTCTAGACAGCCCTTGTCAATCACCAATTCAAGGCCCAGGCGATTAATTGCTAAAAAAATAAAAAATAAATAAAAAATAAACACTCATGCGTCACTAATTTACAACACTGGTGCCATTTTCTTGCCCGTATAAACATCCTCCTGCATCAGAATTCTCGCCGACCATTTTCACCACAAAAACACAATTACAACGCACTCCCACGTCACTGACCTACATTTTCCTACCTGTATAAAAATGCTCGTCCATCAGAGTTCTGGGCGAGGGTAAGTAGCAGGAGGAGGCGTGCAATCAAAGTTTCCACACGCTGGCGGGTTGTTTGGTTTCTTCACCTCAGTCGCGTCTCTAACTTCTGGGGAATGGAATCTGCGAACTTTCCGGGCGGTCCACAGTATTTCTCACAAACTGCCAAATTAAACCGGGATATTCAAGTTCCCATGAAAAACGGGGACTCTTCTACCGGTAATACCAAGAGGATGTAAACGCGCTTAGTCTTGGAGCAGAGTAATACCACAGTGGCGCGTTGTCCGGCCGGGAGAGCAAGATCGGCCATTGTAACAGGATGCCTCGCGGATTTTAAAACGGGGTAAGCACTTTTTTTTTTCTTCTTCTTCTTCCTTATTCGACGCGTCCGTATGAAACCAGAGCACTGCTTATATCCATTAATAAATTTTACCTTACTTACCTCACAATGAAGTATTTATTGTAATAAATATTTCATTAAAGGGTCGAGAGAGCAAGACTGGCCATTGTAACAGGATGCGTCGTGGATATCAGGACCCAAACAAAAACAATGACTATTTTTTGTATTCGAAGCGTCCTTATTATGCCGGTGCTGCTTGGGCAATATTTATTTATCAATTTTATCTTACTGATCTGAATATCACTGTAGCAATTATTTCACTACAATTTACTGCTTATTGCCGAGTCTTGCAAATGTTCCTTGAGTGGCCTCGGCAACGCAACCTTCACTTAATCTTTCCCTGGCTCGCGTAGTCAATAATGCCAGCCTAATCCGCTCCCTGACACAGCTCTTCCATTCTCTAATTCCTGTCTGGTCTATATCTCGCCCTTGATTCCGATCGGAAAATATTTATGAGGATTTATGAGGAGAAATAATTTTATTTCTTTTTGCTGATATGAAAAGCACGTTTTTTTTTTTTTTTTTTTCTGGCGCCACCCTGCCAAGCGTCTTACCGTCATTATTTCACTCTTTTCTATCGCCAAG
Source organism: Coenobita brevimanus (assembly GCF_032717465.1). NCBI lineage: Eukaryota > Metazoa > Arthropoda > Malacostraca > Decapoda > Coenobitidae > Coenobita > Coenobita brevimanus. The sequence goes on from NC_137008.1 coordinate 60,396,185, forward strand.
TTCATGAAAGAAAAGAAACATAACTAATTTCCTCTATCAGCTTCACAATGATAGTGCTGCTTAGGTAGTTTCAGTTCATACTGTGATTTGAAAATACTTCGCTGACAGCCCGTTATTTAGAGCTTAATGGTTCAAAGTTAATAAAAGTCTACGATAAAAACTAATAAAGGAATAATAGCTTCACGAATACTTCCAACATAAACGCCCTCTTAGCACGACTTGGTGTAGAAAATATTCTTTTATTCCCATTAACTTTCGAATTATCTCGGTAGCCAACAACGGGTGAAGTTCGCCTTTAAGATGATGAAAGGAAAGGATGGGGTAAGCCTTGAAGCTGAAGAGGGAGGGTATAAGCCTAAAGAAATTTTCCACTCAGATATTCCCTCAACGTTTGTTTTCTTTTGTTCGTCCTTAAACACCTAAAAAATCAGAATATCTAATAATAAATAAAAGAACAGCCGTCACTTTAAGTAAAATTAATATCCTGCAACATGCCTGATACGTAAAGAAAAAACAAAATGTACTCGCATCTGGGAAAAGGAGATATTAGCAAGGTAGTGTTACCGGATCCAACACTCATATAGCCTACTATAGAAAGATAGATATAGATAGATAGATATATTGATTGATTGATAGAGATAGATACAAAGGTAGATAAAACACTAAAAATCTACCCAATTGTACAGCAAAAAAAAATCACACACACACACACACACACACACACACACACACACACACACACACATAATGCACAGCGACCTATGCAGTTTATGAAAACAAATCCTTGTAAAAACCGACTACCTTGCCGGCAACGTAAGCAGAACCATCACCCCAGCGAATACGAGAACAAAAAATCAGTTTCCATTTCACTCCATTCATCGAGCAGCATCCTTGTTCACAACAATACACAGCCCTGGAGGCGTGTGCAGCAAGTGGGAGGGACATGGGGAGAGGCCAATGGGGACCGGGGATTGTAAAGGTTAATATCTCGCTTTAAGGAGGATGAAGTGGAATGAGCTTTGTGTCGTCTTAAACCTTTCCGCTCTCCAGGCGACTGTGGCGGTGCTGTCATTTTCCACACGGTAGCTACCCCCCTCCCGCTGCCACATTTTATTTTTTTTTCTTTTCTAATATTCTTGCCACTGCTATTTATATATGCCATCATAATTCTTTTTTTTTTTCTGAGTAACTGCCACGGCGACTTCTGTTTCTTTTTCGCTCTTGTCAGGATAACTATTCTTTGCCACCATTCTCACCAACCCCTGCCACCACCACTACACCCTCTCACCATTACTCCCACATCCTGCCACCACTACCCCACACCCTGCCACCAGTACCCTACCACCCTGCCATCACTACACACCCACCCTGCCACCACTATCCCCACACCCTGCCACCACTACTCCCCCACACCATGCCATCACCAATGAACAAATGTCAAAGCAACAACAAAGGTTCATCCTATCCTTGTTTTCATCAGTCAGAATGAACAAATCACTGTCTATCAGTCCATCAATTTGTGTATCAATCTATCTGTCTATTATCTTACGTCGCATCCTGTGAGAGGCAACCTCGATATAGCAGTTTTCCATGCATGTTTGTTCCTACTCAGTGACCACCCCTCATCCTACTACGCACCACATTCCCTCTATAATTTCCAACCATGTCCTATCCACCGTGCCCTTATTCACCCTCTCCAGCCTCTTCCAACTCCTTTTTTTTTTTTCTAAACTTTTCAGTGCCCCTACTCAGAAATGAACCCTCCAACACTGCACCGCTCTTCCTCATATACTATACTCCCTAATCTTCTCTCTTCCATCCTTGGTTTCTCTCTCCATCTTCTTCAAAGATGCTTCATTTTCTGAGGGTCATTTTTCAGTGCCAGTGTGAGAGGATAAGATATTGGCCACGCTACTGAGGGACCAAATTCCTTTAATCCCTCAGCGGGTGTTTCATTAACCCTTTGTCCATTACGATTATGCTGTGATGAGTATAATCCATGGCGTGGGATACTGGCCATGGATTTTGCCGAGATGAATAAATAATGCTATGGCAACTTCCCATACCAATATAAGATTATATATATATATATGTATATATAAAGTACTCGTATGTACACACATATATATAATTGTATAAATATATAAATAAAACTCTGTGTGTGTGTGAGAGAGAGAGACAGAGACAGACAGACAGACAGACAGACAGACAGACTACTTGGATTTCCCTTAGGTTAGTTAATCCTTTCACTGCAATGACGTGTTTTTATTCTTGCTACAACCGCTAAGTTTTATGCTGCTTAGGTGAATGTGAGGCAACCCGTCATTTTTATTTTTTTTTTTATCCAGCGCTCGGACGGTTTTTTAATTGCTCGCTTGACTTCCCGGTTGATTCACATACTCATCCGCAAAATAGTCATGAATGGGAGGGAAAAACTGTGTGTTGTGTGTATAGGGTTGCGTGTGCTGCGTGTATATGGTGGCTTGAACGCAAAGGATGGGGTATGCGAGAGGGGTCTGTGCGTGGAATATACTGTGGCTTTACATATTAGCTCCAGTATTTCAGTGTTTATGATATTTCGTTGCACATCTTCTTCAGTGATTTATTTTGTACTGTACGCCTCAAAAGGCTTTCGCATCTTACTGTTGTAAATGATATCAATGTTAACCCCCTTCGATGAGATAACGTCTTTATTGTACGGTATTTTGTATTTCATTTTTGCAAGTGCCATGGTGCTGGATGATGAGCCCTCCTATAGTGGCACCGGTAAGAATATTCCTTAACACTCAACTGCCAGCAAAGACGGATGATTAACTGCCAGAAAAGGGGAATGGTTAACTGACGGAGAAAAACAATTTCAGCCTGCAATCCACTAGGTTCACGTTTACGATGAGCGTTGGGTTACAACAATAACAACTAGTCAAGGAAAAATTAATCAATAACAACTAGTACTTCTGCTGCTACTGCTGTACACTGCAGCCAGCTTAAGACAATGACCTACTAAAGATTCATTAATGTTATATCTCACCCTTTCCAGTCCAAACTCTCTCTCTCTCTCTCTCTCTCTCTCTCTCTCTCTCTCTCCACACAGACTTCCTTCAGACTACGAGGATGGATAAGCTAATAAGTCCCAGACAAACTATTTTCTCCTCCATCCCTCCAATTTCCCCCATCTTCCTATCACCTGTCTCTTTCTCCCTTCCTCACCTCCCACATTTCTCCCCCACATAGGTCTACCCAAGGGAGCAAAGGTGGGTAGGCTGGTTGCGGCATGAGCACACTATTGATTGGTGAAGAGGGGGACGGGACACCGGGTTGAGGGGCAGATATGGAAAAGGTTGGAGGGGACTGGGTGAAAAATGGGTGACGGGGGGAGGGGGGGGCTGGCCAACGGGAGGGGTGAAAGAGGTTGATGGGTGTCAGACTGTTGGAAAAAACTGAGGGGGACGGAGAAAAAAATTAAGTAGAGTTTTGGGAAAAGAATTGGAGGGGCTGGGGACACAGAGAGGCAGAGTTGTTGGAACAGATTTAGAGCAGCTAGGGAAAGAGTGGTGCAGAATTATTGGATATGATTTACAGGGTTGGGGAGAGAGAGAGGGAGGCATAAGTGTTGGTAATGACTTACAATATAAAGGTCGGGGAGAAGATTAAGAGGGAATGGTAGGAGAGGAGACAGAAACGCTGGAAACTGCTTTGGAGAATGGGAAAAATTAGGACAGACTTCATGAATGAGATTTAGCGGGGATGATGAGAGAGGAGCAGAAACGTTGGAAAAGATACAGGTCCTAGAAAAAGGGGCAGAACAGTTGGAAAAGCGTTGTAGGGGATGGAGAGACACGGTGGCAGAAATGTTATAAAAGAATTAAAGGAGGCGGGCAGAGAAAGGGGCAGACATGGGAGTAAAAATCAGGGGATGCAAAACACATGGAAATGCTTTGGGGTGAGCAGAAATGAGAAAGATGAGAGAGAAAGTTTAGATTTTTTATTTTTTTTTACGCACGGAAGAAGTAACCAAAGGCCAGAAGCTGGAGCGAGTTGCTGGAGGTAGGAAATGTTGGAAAAAAGCTGGTAAAAGGAGGTTGGGCAGCAGACTGAGGGAGACCATACATGAAAAAGGCTGGAGGGATGGAGTGAAAAAAGTGTGTGACTCTTGGGGTTAGTAAGGGTGAGCGTTGTGACGGGAGAGGTTGAATGGGTTGATGGGTGTCAGGATTGTTAGAAAAGACTTGAAAGAGAGAGAGAGAGAGAGAGAGAGAGAGAGAGAGAGAGAGAGCAAAAACACTTGGTAAAACTGATGTTAGTACGAAAGAAAAAACTAACGGGATGTCAGAAAAGTTAAAATGTTCGGAGGATGAGCACTGGGGAGGGACTAAAAATGTTGGCAAAGAGAATAACAGGGGAGTGATAAATGTTGGAATGGCACTGAGAGGGGAGAGAAAATGTTGGAAAAGATTGATCTAAAAGGGGAGGAGGGAGACAAGAGGCTGAGGTTGTGAGTGAAGTGGAGGCTGAGGGTAAGGGTGAATACAGACTGAAGTTGAGTGTAAAGTATAGCTTGAGGGTGAAGCTGAAGTGGAGGCTGAGGCTGAGGTTGAGGGTGAAGTGGAGGCTGAGGCTGAGGTTGAGGGTGAAGTGGAGGCTGAGGCTGAGATTGAGGGTGAAGTGGAGGCTGAGGTTGAGGGTGAAGTGGAAGTTGAGACTTAGGATATTACATTGTACGGTACATTTTTTTTTTTTCCAATCCTCTCCACAACACATCGTCATCATCACTATCACCATTACCACTGCTATGCGCATCATCACCATCATCACTATCACCATCATCATTACTATCAGCATCATCATCATCAGTATCATTATCACCATTAGTATTTTCATGATCATCATAATTACCATTACAATTTCATCATCATCATTATTATAATCATCTTCATTACCATCACCATAACTATAACCTTAACATATTCATCATTACCATCACCATCACCATACTGTTATCATCATCATCATCTTCCAGTAAGCGTCATACTACTGGTAAAGCTGAAAGATTTAGAGGTGAAACTGAGAAAGAGAGAGAGAGAGAGAGAGCACCACCACCTTCTCCTTGTAAGGTGTAGCCCACATGCCTCTTTAATTACCACTCCTTAGACCCCAGAATCTATTACCTCACTAATTTATGGGCTGCTCTACTATGCCCGGCCATGGAGGAGGAGGAGGAGGAGGAGGGATGAAGAGGAGGAAGGGAGGAAAAGAGGTAAGCATGAGGGGAGAAGAAGGGGGGAAGGAGGAGAGGGGAAAGTGGATGGGGACAGAGGAGGAGGAGGGAAGGGAAGGGGAACAGAAGAGAGAAGAGAAGGAGGGAGTGAGTACGAAGGATGGGGGGAGGAATAGAGGTGGGGAGAGGGACAAAGGACCCCTTTTTAATTGCTCCCCATCCAGTATTTATCATCCGCTTCGTTAATATGCATAAAGATGATTAATATGCAGTCCCCCCCCCCTCTTTCTTCACCAGACGCCGTTTTTGAGACTGGAGAGACAGAGATGGATAGTGAGTCGCGCATCTCACACTGCAAGGGGGGACAGGGAGGTGATAAGGGGGGACCTGAGGCTTAGACCAACACAAGGACTTCAGATTACAAGACCAGTGTTATGTAAGACGTAAGATACAACTGAGTACAGGATCTTATACTGCAGGGGAAGGGGGCAGCGGGAAGGGGATTTGGTTAGATGGCTTGAGTTATACAGGTATTACAAGAACTTCAAAATAAAATCCCTTTGTTACACAAGTCATAACAAAAAACCTGCGTAATATCAGAGGCGAAATAAAATGACATGGCCACATCATACTGAACGAGCGGGTCGAAGGGACGGGGGGATTGGAGGTTTAGGGTAATACAAGGTTTTCGAAATACAAGATCTTTTAAATGACAGACAGAACATGAGACCCACGATTTATGAGAAGCTAAATATGGGAGACTACAGCATCTTGGGTTACAGTTGAAGGACGGGACTACAATCTTAGGGCAACGCAAGGACTTAGAGTTACAACACCTTTGCAACATAAGTCAAAACAGAAGACCTTTGCAATACAAGAGTAAAAATACAAGGACTTGAGGGAGCGAGGGGATGGTGGGGGGCGGGTAGAAGGGCTGAGGGCTTAGAGCAACATCGAGACCTCGCATTTCTGAGTCCTTCTTGTCCTTGTTCACCCAGCAGTACAAGTGGAAACCCGGATGTAAACTGACTACAACGGATCGCATTCTAGTGGGAAGGGTGAAACTTAGCAAAAATTACCTGTCTCAATCCAAAGTCGTGTACTCGATATGAAGCTAAGCCTTCTTCTCGAAATACAAAATCTTTATAACCCAAAAAACGGTATGCAAAACTATAAAACATGAGGTTCAAATTCAAAGTCGCAGCTGAGAACATCGAAAGACAGTAACCTCCCAAAACAAGACATTCAGAACCATTTAATCTCCTAATCCATAAACTTCAAAACACAAAAACTTCCCTCAAAAAGAGCCTCATAATGCACTAACTTAAAAAAAATCATTAAAGTACAAGAAATTTGCAACAGATGAACGTCAAATTTAATTATTCCTAACTGCTCTGTGTCAATATTAAATGAACCTCTCAACACATTAGCTTCATAATTCATAAATCTAGTAACACAACAGCTTTAGATTACTTTAACCTCGCAACTCAAGAGCCTGAGTAAATATATACCTCGCAAAATACTACCTGCAGCACAAAAGGCTCGCGAGACAGAGACGGAGAGTGACTCGGAGTATCTCAGCTACTGGAGAGGGGAGGATTACAGCATCACAGAGATTCAGAAATAAAGGAGATTCGCACAACGAGGTTTTTGATATACAATGAACCCGTACATGAATAGCTTTATCTTCCATGAGTCACGCAACACATGGGAAAATGAGGACAAGCCCCCCCCTAAATAAACACACAAGCTCCTCGCAAAAAAATTAGTCTTGGAGGCTGGACGGTATACAAGAAACTCAGAAAATGCAACCCAGACAGGTTTATGATTCACAAGCAAACTTACGATTAAATTCCACGTCGTGACTTGCATTTGCTCTTGCAGGATGAACAAGAGAAAGAAACTTGTTTGTTCGTCCTGCAGATCACAGTTTTGACAGGAAACTGATCGTTAAGTTTATGAATCCGGATACAGGTGCAGGTGAGAGCAACACATGTGAGAAAGACAAGCACGTGAAGTAATAGCACACAGACGCCGCAGTAACAGGGGCATCTGTGAACTTAGTCCTTCAGTAATTTCAGATAAATGTAAGCCAAGGCAACCTACAACACACATAGCTATCCTGGCGGCCTTACAAAAGCGAAGCACGTGGGAGAAAGACATGCCCCGTAAATCAACACCAACACAGGCGTTTCACATCACATAAGTCGTGGAGGATGGCTGTATATGAAACAAAAACGGAATCTCACTGCTAAAAGACTCCGGTGAAAGAAACAACAATCGGAAGCAGGAAAAGGAAAAGACGCATCGCAACACACGCAAGAGAAAACAAGAATCCAGCAACTCAAGCTTTCCACAGACTTATGCAACTGATTTGCAAATTTACTACCATACCCATGTCCCATTATTTCTATTTTTCTTTTTCTTTCTTTCCTTTTCCCAAGAGAGACAAGGGAGTGAGAGCTCCAAAATCATCCCTTGTCTCTTGTTTTTCTTGCAAAATTAAAAGATAGTTACGACAGGAAGTTCACTGTAAATTCGTTTGTGAATCACGGCCCAGATGACGGAAAGCGCAACACGTACAAAACAAGCACACCCTTAAATCAACAAAGGCTTCTCGCAGCACATTAACCTGGAAATAAGAACCTCACAACACATTACCCAAACAACATAACAGTCTCATAATTCAAGAAACACAAGAATATCGGAAGTCAGTGTTCCCACCGACCTCGCATGAATGAGAGACCAACACACGTGAGAGAGAGAAAGACAAGCCTCTTAAAGGAAGAACACACAGACGCACCTGGCAACACATTAGTCGTGGAGTGTGACTGGTGCTGCTGCAAATTATCCCAGCAACACATTACCGGCGCCACATTTGTCATCCACCACGCCATCCACCACATTACCCTTGCAACACACCAGGGATGAGATTCATGAACGAACTTAGCATCAATTCCCTGTAGTATAGTGGATTTGTTTTTGCAGGTGATACTAAACGGGGGAACATTCTGCGCTCTCCTTTCCCCGTTCTTCCTGCAGAAAGCACAAATAACTTTATAATATTCTTCTCGTAACTTAGATTTTTTTTTTTGGGGGGGAGGGGGAAGAACTAGAGACAGGCTACGGAAATATTCTGCGCTCTCCATTCCTCTTCTTTCCTGCTAATATAGGTCTTACACGAAAATTTTCCGTTTGTAACCAGAATCAGTATTTGCAAGCAGAATTCGAGACAGGTTTTCTGCTCTCTCCTTTGCCCTTTCTTCCCCCCAAAAAAAAAAAAAACTTACGACGACATTCCTCTCGTACTTTATTTTTTCCTTACCTTCTTTTTTTTCTCTTCTTTTCTTTTTTATTTTTCAAGAGGATGAAGAGATATGACATGACTGCATTCTCCTCTCCGTGTCCTTCCTCCAACAACAATTCCGAGTTACATGAAAGTTGATCGCAACTTTGTTCGTGAATCCCACCCCAGATTCGCGACTCCTGGACCTTGCACCGTCTCGCGTACAGTACACGAGCTTCAAACTCTATCTTCGTGAAACAAAATTCCAGGTACGGCAGCCGTGACATATGTAAATTTAAAAATGAACCTAAAAAACAAAAATTTCAAAACAGTTTATAAGGCATGAATCATCGCTTTATTTATTCCAGCTGTCATATTCGTTTCATAGTACTTTTGTGACTTGAAAATTAAGCTTTCTTTTAGCGATTATTTGTTGCGATCAAAAGATGTAAATGTATTGTGTTTAGTGGTGTACATTCTCTCTCTCTCTCTCTCTCTCTCTCTCTCCCTCAATGCTCACTCCTCTTACCACTCGGCCATGGGTCGTAAAAAAATATATATATCTTACAGGTGGAAAAGTTTCAGTTTCCCCATATCAATTTTAGAGGGGGCTATTGGGGGAGAAAATGAGAGAGAGAGAGAGAGAGAGAGAGAGAGTGTGTGTGTGTGTGTGTGTGTGTGTGTGTGTGTGTGTGGTCGCCAGGTTGCAAGCTATGCCATGAAACAGACATACGTCGGGGGTCTGTTTCGTCACAGCGGACGGGGGGGGGGGGGGGGGAAGAGGGTAGGGAAGGAGGGGGGAGGGAAAGAAAGAGGATGTACAGAAGCGAAAAGGAGAATGGAGGGGAGGGGAAGAGGAGGTTTGGAGAGATGGGATTTAGTGGGGAAAGATGGGGAAGGTAGGCTAGAAGAGATGCAGGCAGGGTAAGGGAAGGTGTAGTAGAGAGGGGAGTGGAAGGTATGAAAAAATGTGGAACAAGATGGAGGAAAGAGGGGGAAGGGAGGAGAGGGGAAGAGAAGGTGTTGATGGGAGATTGTGTAGAGGGAAGAGAAATATGTGTATAAAGGAGAGGGGAAGGGAGGAAGTAAAATGTAACGGGTGGGGGACATGAAAGGAAAGAATGGGAAGAAAATGGCAAAGAAAGGGAGGAAAGGAAAGCAAGAAACGAGTGTGAAGGAAAGGAAGAGAAGGGAAGGGAACGACTGTGAGAAAAGGGAGGAAAGAAAGTTAAAGAAAAGAAAAGGGAAAGAGGGGACGTGAAAGAAGAGATGGTAATGGAAGGAAAGAGGGGACGAGAGACGAGCAGTGACGCGGAAAATAAAATAAAATATAACAGGAGAAAAGAACATGAAAATTGAAAGCTAAATGGTACAGGCAGGAGAGGTGTGGGGAGGGGAAGAGGGAGATGAACAAAAGGGTAGGGACTGGGAGGGGAGGGGAGGGGAGGGTAAGAGGGGAGTAGGAGGAGGTAAAAGGAGAGTATAAGAGGTGGTGAGAGCTTCCTGATATGAGCGAGTCCCTTAAGGGGGTTTGGGAGCAGCGTAAAGGGGAACCTGACTTAAAATGCGATATATCACCTGCATGACCGAGAGAGAGAGAGAGGGAAAGAGAGAGAGAGAGAGACAATGTGTCGATGTGTGTTTACAATATGATTGTATGTATGTATGTATACACAGGGTTAAATGCAGATTATGTATAAATGGTATGTGTGTAAGAGTTTGATAAGGTGATTTGTATGGATATATGTATGAATGTAAGTATATACCGCATATAAGTATGTAAATATTTATGCATGTATGTATGTATGTATATACCGCATGTATGTAAATATTTATGCATGTATGTATGTATGTATGTATGTATTCGTTTAAATACTGTACATGAAAGTGTATGTATGGAAGTATGAAGAGTGTATTTAGCCTACTATGTCTGTACAAGTCTGTGTGTGTGTGTGTGTGTGTGTGTGTGTGTGTGTGTGTGTGTGTGTGTGTGTGTGTGTGTGTGTGTGTGTGTGTGTGTGTGTGTGTGTGTAGCGTAAAAAGTAAAACCAAATGGAGGAGAGAGTTATGAAGCGCATGACCGTCCGACTCTATCATGCATATTTACCTGATTCAATAGAGGTAATGGAATAAAAGATACCATTATTAAATCAGTGTGATCAACCCGGGGGCCTGCCTGATTGAACGGCTGGCTGGCTGGCTGGCTGGGGTGAGGGTGGGTGGGATGTATGGGTGGGTGGGTGGGTGGAGGGGGGGCATGGATGGATAGGTGGGTGACTGTATATGAAGGGGTGGGTGGATACAGAACTGGCTGACTGGGTGTGTGTGTGTAAGTGGGTGGACAGGTGGGTGAGTGTATGTGTAGATGAGTGGGTGGATATGTGAGTGGCCGAGTGGGTAGGGGTACTTGAGGGTGAAAGGGAGTATGGTGGACTAGTAATAATGACTGTCTTAACTACGTCAACACCTGGACGTATTATGGCAGGTTATTTTTGCCATTCCCACACTATCTTATTCAGCATAGGAAAGCCCATACAAAGGGTTAATGCTGACTATATGTAACCTCTCCAGTTCGGGAAGTATATCCTACGCTGGATGAAATAATAATGAATGAAAAGGATACATGAGCCGAATGCTAATCGCCCGCCAGAATATGCTGTTGGCCAAGTCCAAGATTTAGGCCATATCTTAATACCCTGAAGGTTTCATGTTGATAGTTCAAGCTGTTCATGAGATATAATGGTGCTAAAGGCGGGAGATAAGAACTAGTTGACCTTTGGCCGCCATTTTAGTGACCTTGACACTGACCCCGAGTGCCCATTTTCGAACTCGGCCAAGATATTGGACATATCTTGATATCCTGAAGGTTTCATGTTGATAGCTCAAGCCGTTCATGATATAATGGGAACACACACACACACACACACACACACACACACACACACACACACACACACACACACACACACACACACACACACACACACACACACACACACACACACAGCTCGCTGGTGCAGTGGTAACGTTCTCGCTTGCCAACTGGTGGACGGGAGTTCGCGCCTCGCTCAGGTTGCGAAAAGTTTCACTGACGAAGTGGGTGGTTACTGTCCCCCTTGAGCAAGGGGACGGGTGTGTGCGTGTGTGAAGGTCACAGCCTTGCCCTTAGATCGAACTATATGAGCTCTCAGCTCCCTTCCGGGAGGGTAAAAGCTGACGATCACGACCATCAAGTGATCCTGATCGACCCGGTGAATTACACACACACACACACACACACACACACACACACACACACACACACACACACACACACACACACACACACACAGATGAAGACGTTTCAGTAATGTTCATACGGTGTGCAATTAAAGTTAAAAAGAAACTGATGCCCACTGACTGTACAAGGTGATGAAGGCAGCTCACCACTCAGGAGTTAATATCTCAGGAGGGAAGGCTGCGTGACCTTCATCTCTCTTCTGAGGTGGGTAATACTTAGGTAAGTGATTTGCTCGTGTTGGTCCGAAGGCACACTGGATGTCTGTCAAACTTGCCGAATCTTTACATGTTCCAGAATTAACACAAAGCACAAAATACACCCTGCTAAGTCAGGTAACAGGCAAATAAGTGACTTGATTGCGGTGGGCTCGAGACACGCTCACTGGATACCTGTCAAACTTTACCTAAATGTTTCCAGACACACAAAACACAGAGCAGAACACAAGAGGGGTTTAAAAATGGTTACGGTGGTGGTGGAAGACTAAGCCCTTTCAGTCAATGATGCATTTTCTAGTTAATTTTTGCTACTGCCAGATATATTACTCGCCTTACAGGAGAGGCCTTTTAGTGAAGAGGTTATTTGATGCTAAATTTGACCTCCGGTTCTTAGAAGTCTCTCCTGAGAAGCCTAAAATCGTCTGGTGATACTAAGAACAGAATGAAAAGCCCGTCATCGGATTAAAACGGTTAAAATGTTCACACACACACACACACACACACACACACACACACACACACACACACAAGGAGAAAGTTTTTGCATATACGGGAGGCAGAAGTGAAATATCAAGTAGGCCACAGCAGCAGGTCTGGTTGCGATCCACTTCGTCCCTTGAATCCGCGGATGCCTATCTTACTTCATCCTCGCTATCTCCAGACGATTTTATCAAGCCTTGGAGAGACTAAGAATCGCAGGGGTCCATCACAAGACGATTTATTAAGCTTTGAGGAGACTATAACTGGAGGGGTTAGATACAGTCATCATTATCCCGTTCACAAATACATGCTCTTCCCTACTTTGACTAAAATCGTCTGGAGGTATCAAAAATAGTCGGAAAAAAAGCTACTGGACTGAAGGGGATGACGCACTCACTTTCCAGTATATTACAATGCTCAAAAAACTACACACACACACACACACACACACACACACACACACACACACACACACACGACACTAGGGAGAATGATGGGTGTGTTGTTGAGACGGCGGGTACTAAGTAATTCACCTCGTCGCTTGAACTGAAGATACGCTCACCGGATGACTGACAATCGTTGCGTGATTTTTCTGTATTCCAAAGACCACTGGAAAGATTTAAATACACACACACACACACACACACACACACACACACACACACACACACACACACACACACACAGCCTGAGTCTTTAATCCATCATATAGGCTAGGAGGAGTTAAAGCACACACACACACACACACACACACACACACACACACACACACACACACACACACACACACACACACACACACACACACACACACACACACACACACACACACAGCCTGAGTCTAGCGCTACGGTACAGGGCGCGTTAACGAAAATTATACCATCCTATTCACAGGACTGATAATAAAAAAATAAAATAAATGAATAAATAATAATAATAATAATAATAAAAATAACTAGTTACTTATTCTCATTGTGTAGCCACAGTAGGGAAGCTTTGCCATATGGTACATAAGACATTTCTAAGATACACAAGATCTGAAGATCCTAAGGTAACTTCTTGTGTAACATCGACAACAAAGGACCTGAAGAGAAAAGTCTCGAACAACGCATGTGTAAATTGTACATATGTCTTAACAACTGGCTAACTGTATGCTTAATTGTTACCAAATTCCTTTCCGATCAAAAGAGGGACCACAGCTATATATCTGGAAAGTTACAGCTTTAAAGCTTTCGTGGTTTCCTTTACAACGTGTTGCAAAGGAAAAACTGAGCAGATCTGAATTCGGTGCTTTCCATTTGGCTAAATGGCAAAATATTCAGTCAAAATTATTCAGCAAGCACTTTTATCACAGGACTTTTAACCCAACAGCTGTATCTCAATTAGTTTCTGAGATATTTCAATTTCAAATATGCAGTTTTTAGAATGAGAATGAATATATCACCTTCAAAAGTAGGTCAAAGTCATTTATACTTGGCAAGAGGACTTGGGTTACCCTGGAGTACCTTCATGTGTAATATCATCGATATCGAAGAAAAGAGGTGCAAAAAAATAAAAATAAATAATAATAATAATAATAATAATATTATTAATAATAATAATAATGACAAAAACAAGAAGCTTCACCATTTATATGGCGAAGCTTAATAACTAGTTACCATACCTATTTACTTATTGTGTAGACACAATAAGGAAGCTTTGCTGTAACTATTTATGGTATGTAAGGTATGATATTTTGGTATCATAAACAAGTCTGTGACCTTTAAAAGTTCTTCAAGGTCATTCATATTTGGAACAGGTACTTATATTAACCTAAGGTAGCTTCTTGTGTAATATCAACAAGATCTGAAGACAAAGGTGTGAAAGAATGCAGAGAAACATTTTATATATGTCTCAATAACTGGCTAACAGTATGCTTAACTGTAACCATATTCCTTTCAGATAATAAGAAGGACCACAGTTATATTTCTGTAATGATACAGCTTTACAGGGTTTGTGGTTTTCTCAAAAACGTACTTTCCACTAAGCTAAATGGCAAAATATTCAGCTAAAATTCTCAGCAAACTTTTTTATCATTGGATTTTCAACCAAATAGCTGCATCTCAATTAGGTTTTGAGATCTCAATTTCAAATATGCCATCTTTGCACCAAAAATGAGTATATGACCTTCAAACATAGGTCAAGGTCATTTATATTTGGCACAAGTACTTGGGTTACCCTAAGGTACACCTTGCTGTATAACATCATCAAGATCTACGAAAAAAAAGTGCAGTGAAAGTTAATAATAGTATTTATGAAAACAGTAAGCTTCGCCATTTACCCTATATGGTGAAGCTTAATAATAATAATACGTTCATTTGTTTATCTCGTCCTGTGCGCTACTTTCACCTTGGGAAACTAAAAACACTCACTGGGTGCTCAGCAAACTTTGCAGCACTCGACCCCGCTGCACCTGTAAACTTACTGCGGTAAGAGGCCCTCCTCTCCCCCCGCCCAAGCCGCCACAAGCACCCACTAGGCATGACCCTGACACCACCACATGCACGCCTTGGATGGGGATGTGTGCCGGAGCGTGCCTGAGGGTTACATCAAATGCACATACACGCACACCACATACAGTGCTCGCAGAATAGCCGTTTAGCAGTCCATTCTCACCCTTTTTCTGTCCCATGCAGCTCTAACACAAAAGTAACATGTATTCTGATTAATTCTGGAACTGCCTCCCTCAATCGGTATATCCCGTTGCCGATGATATCCAGTTTTTGTTTTACTTTTTTATTTATTTTTAATTATGTGTCCAGCATCTCGAAAGGAACGGATCTTAAGTATTAATCTGGCAAGGAAAACGTTTTGCAGGCTTCAGCCCTAGGTTCTACACAGTTTTCATTTTTTTTAAATAAAAAACATGCATATTCATCATACATATATATACATACAACAACGTACAGCACGTACGTCATAGGTATTACCTCTCTGTCTGTCTGTCTGTCTGTCTGTCCGTCTGTCTCTCTCACACGCACACACACTGACACACACACACACACACACCTGACAGTCAATCGATCTGCTGTCTCAATCCCCCATCCCTCGTCTCCCATACAGTTTTCGTAGCCAGAGTTTTATTGAGTGTAAAGGCGAACACCGTCCTTCTCTTTACTCAGCACTGTAACCCTCTCAGGCTCCTGTGACTCACTCTCGACTGAATTCTATAGCCTGGCATTAGCTGTAATAATATACTAGAGTTGTTGTTACCATGTGAGGGTTAATGGTGCCGGTATTAACACGCTTAGGCTCCTACGATTCACGGCTAAGTAAAATCGACTAGAGATGGGTGGAATAAGATACTAGAGTCGTCGCTACCATGTGAGGGTTAATACTGACAGGCCTTATTCTCTTAAGTTCCTACGACTCATGTTCTGCCAAATAAGATCGTTAGGCGTAAACCGAGACATTACTTCCCTAAACTTCTATGACAAACTCTCAGCTGGAAAAAAAAAAAAAAAAGTCTGGAAATAGTTGGAAAGAAGTACTAAAGAGGACACAGGACAAGATGAAATATAGAAATGGCGAAAAAAAAAAAAAAAGTAATTAAGGTAACAACTAAATCCCTCTCTCCACTTCCCCTTTGCAATGTCAACCTCTTCAAAACCATTACTTTATTTTATTCCTACCACCTCCAGGCATCTTTATTCAGCTCAGGGGATACCTCACGTACTCAGCGGACTCAGAAAACACTCTCCTTTAACCCCTTCAGTCTTATGACATTTTTAACTTCGTTCTTGCTACTATCAGACGATTTTGCTCAACTTAGGAAAAACCTCTTACAGTGCAGGGGGTTTATGAAGGCTATCTTACCTCTCTAGTTCAAAAGTCTCCCTAAGCTGAATAAAATCGTCTGGAGATAGAAAGAATGAGAACCATGTCATCGGCGTGAAGGATAAAAGCCCTTAGAACAATGGCGTCCTTCATGTTAGTCTTGCTGCCTCCAGACGATTTAATTTAATTTATGAGACTTGGAAGTAAAGAAAATAATGAAACTCAACTTTCATTCAGTCTAAAGAAATGTTGGGTCGCGGACAAAAGGATCGGTACATTTTTACTCGAACGAATATGAAACTCTGATTTAATATTCTGGAAGGTTTATTGAGCTCCGATGATAGCATAAGCGGGTTATTACCAGAGTATGTTTTCAAAGTATAGCAGTTATGATTAAAACAGTAAAAAGGTAATAAAAAAAAGAAGGCAGTTTGTTACATTCGGGGTTGTTCCGTTCACTTCAGTCCTCTCTCTCTCTCTCTCTCTCTCTCTCTCTCTCTCTCTCTCTCTCTCTCTCTCTCTCTCTCTCTCTCTCTCTCTCTCAAAACAGTCCGTTTCTTAAGCCTTCATAGCTGTTTTCCATAAGCTCAAGTATTATTGTATGTAAAGATGAAATTTAATATTGTGAAATGACCGAATTCAGTTCATCCACACTCTTCTTTCCTCTCCCTCTAATCCCGTTTCTTTTTCTTAGCAGTTAACTCTCTAACCCTGTGGGAGTCTCCTCTAAACTGAAGAAAATCGACTGATGTTTTTGTGTGTGTGTGTGTGTGTGTGTGTGTGTGTGTGTGTGTGTGTGTGTGTGTGTGTGTGTGTGTGTGTGTGTGTGTGTGTGTGTGTGTGTGTGTTTCGTGCTGCAGGAGCAAATGGAGTTTATTTTTCTCCCAGTCATCGTTACTTGGGTTTCTCCTAAGTAGCCATCTGCCGGAACTTAATGCAAAAGCACTGCATGTCCTCGTATTGAAGGGATTAATGATGAAAATACTATAAAGTTACAGATCCATACAACAACTACCTTCCCTCAACGTTCAGTCCACATCATGTTCCCTTCAGTTCATTTGCACACTTCCCCTTATTCAGTAGTTAAATGATAAAATGCAAAAATAAGACAATGACAGTGTTCTATAATTATCAAATCAGGTTCATCCTCTTCCTTCTCCCTCTCCCTTCACCGCCATTCACTGCATTCTAGGCAAAACTCAGTTACAAATGATGCGTGTCCTTCTCTTCTTGTCGCAATTAACAATGAAAATGGTACGATATTAAAGACCTTCTGTAAACATCAACATTATTCTAGCCACCCTCTCTTCCCTCTTCCTCATTTCCTTCCCCATGTTTTATCCAGGAAAAAAATATATATAAATAACGTATACTCCTTGTCCCGTATTCTCGACAGGTAAAGAAGCTCCCCAACACCTTTTCCGGTTATTTATTTTGCTTATCACACCTTACTGTCCTGTTCTGTACTACATAAACCCTTCCAATATCGCCGTACTCTTCATAAATAACGTACACATGGATCTTAACTAGCCATATCCAAAAATAAATCCCCAAAGAAGAAGTGTTAGGGACAAGAATACGGACCCTTTACGCACCAACTACTGTAAACCTTTCGTATGTGGTGAGTTTCTGTGAGGTAAATAAAACAGGAAGTCGCTAGTTGGAGTCAAACACAAAGTTCCCTATCGGGATAGCTTTCAACATTTTTAACGCCCCAGAGTTTCTTATGCGCATACCCAACTTGTCTGCCATTAACCAAAATAAAATTCAGGGTGAGTAATTCGCTGCCAAAGGGTTAATTACGAACATAAAATACTGTAAATAATTCTCAGTCATACGAAAAATTATGAAAATGCTAAGGTGTAACAGGGAATGTAATTAGGGGCTGTTCAAGAGTTAATTATAAAGATATCTGTGTTAAAATAAAAACAAAATATCGTTTGGGTAGTTTGCTCTCAAAGGTTTAATTATGAAAGTACTTGGGAGTTAAAGAAAAAAATCGTACATCCACTTCCTTTTCCATGCTTATTTTCTGTGAGGTTGCGCTGCTTTCATCCCCTTTTCTTTGCAGTCTGTCACTTCACTCCTGTCACGCATTTTATATCTTATTCTTGCTAAATTCATAAGATTTTAATAAGCGACTTTGTTTAACATGGAAGGAGTTCCTTTAGACTAGATCGCACTCCACCTGTTCCTGAAACGTCTAGTAGGCTGAATAAAATCGTCTCAAGTTACTAAAATGGATACAACAATGCACATATTTTGGCTGAGGCAGTTAATGATAGAAGTAGCAGAAAAATGAATAAGAAAAATACAAACTTCTCCAATTACCACTTCATGCTCATCCTCGTCCTTCACTCTCTCCTTTGTTTTAAGCCCAAGTTTTACCGAACACAATGGTGGTTCCTGGCCTTTCCCTCTCGCAGCAAGTAATGATTAAAATTTGAAAAAATATATATATATATATATATATATATATATATATATATATATATATATATAGTTCTGTAATATCCGGGTTCAGTTCATCCATACCCTTTTCCTCGTCTCCTTATTTTTTTTTTCATTTTTCCTAGATAAAACGCACATATCTTTACTTCTTATCTACTAATGAAAAGCTTGAAGTTACAATATTACAGTCCTGCTCGTCCATCCCCGCATCTTATTTTCATCCCTACAGACTAAGGACGCCCTTTTCCGCTTCATATTTGCTTTTTAAACTACCATATGCAGCTCAGGGACTGTTTTTCGAGCTGGAGGAGTAAAATTTAGTCTTCAACAATCCCTTCACTACGACAAGGCTGCTCCTAACCCCAATAAACTCGCCCGGAGCAAGCAAGGATTATAATAGGAAGGATGAATTGGAGCTGCAAGATGAAGGGCTCTGTAATTATCGAGTTCGTTCAGTTCATCCACACCTTCTTCCTCTTCCTCATTTTTCCTCACACCCCCTCCTTCCTCCTCCTCATTATTCCTCACACCCCTCCCTTCTCTTCCTCATTTGTCCTCACACCCCTCCTCCCTCTTCCTCATTTTTCCATACACCCCCTCCTTGCTCTTCCTCATTTTTCCTCACACCCCTCCTTGCTCTTCCTCATTTCTCCTCACACCCCTCCTTCCTCTTCCTCATTTTTCCTCACACCCCTCTCACAATCCCTCCTTCCTCTTCCTCATTTTTCCTCACACCCTTTCTTCCTCTTTCCCTTTTTCCTCACACCTCTCCTTCCTCTTCCTCATTTTCCCCTTAATCTCAAGTTTTATTCGGGAAAAGAATATGAAGCGCGCACTCCTTTATTTAGCAATTAACTTTCCAATACGTTTAAGAAGTCTATAGTTTTTTTTCCTGTATGAAGGTGAGATCCTGCATTCCCCCTTTCCTAAACAAGTCATGACGAAATTAGCAAAAAAAAAAAAAGTACAAAAAAAGGGATTATAATTACCACATCACGTCAATCCTGCACCGTCACCCTCTCCCCTCTTCGACATTCTTTGGTTTTTAAGTCCAAGTTTTATGAGTGTAACGAGGAAGTGTCTTCTTTTCTTTATTATGGTGAAAATGAAAGTGATACAAATTAACGTTCTGTAATATCCAGTCGCCTTCTTCATCAGTTTTTAATCCGGTTTTATTGGGTGTAAAGGTGTACTGAATAACTCTATGTACCAGTCAGCAATGAAGATGGTTGATAAAATGCAAAGCTGTGTTTATTTCCAAAGGGATTCGTTCGTCCACTTCCTCTCTATATTTTCCTTCTACGCGGTGATTTCATTAAGTGTAAATGAATGCATCCTTCCCTTCTGTAAAAAATCACTAGAAAAAATAAAGAATACTAAAAAGAGACAAACTGAAGTCTTTAAAACTCCCTGGTACTGTTTGTCATTCTTCACATTTTTCTAAAGGTTAATGTAGTAAAGTAACAACTAATGATAATACTGGTAGAAAGACACGGTTGTAAAGCTTCATAGTTACCAGATCTTCACCAGCCATTACTGTCTCTCCTCTTGCTCATTACTTTACTGCAATATTTACCCGGTGCAAAGATGACTTGTTGCATACCTGGAAAGACAAAGAAATAAAAGTATATCATTAGCAAAGTCACCTTCAACCACTTGCTTAGTCAACTACCCTCTTCCCTCCCTCTCCTCTCTTCTCTTCTCCTCTCCCCTCTCTTTTTCCTCTCCCCTCTTCCTCCCCTTCTCCTCTCTTCCTCATCTGTACCGATGAAATGAATTCCTCCATATCTCCCTAATGATAAAAAATTAAGATACAAAAATGTTCCGTGAATAGTCATGTCCATTTACTTCCAATTTCTTCTTCCCTCTTCTTCCACTTCCCTCCCCGCTTCCTCCCCTCCCCCTCTCTCTTCCCTCCCTTTCTCTCCCCTCTTCCTCCTCTCTTCTCCTACTTTCCCTCTTTCAGCTCTCTCCTCTCACGTCACCCGCCCTCGTCCTCTTCCTGCTTTCTCCTCTTCTCTCCCGTTTTCCTCCTCTCACCTCTTCTCTATCCTATTCCTCCTTTCTACTCCTCCCCACTCTCTTCCTCTTTTCTCCTCTTCCCTCTCGCCTTCCATTTCTCTCCTCTCTTCTCTCTTGTTCCCTCCTGCTTTCGTCCTCTCCTCACTTTCCTACCCTATTCCTCCTCTCTCCTCCTCCCTATCCTCTTCCTCTTTCTCCCGACTTCCATCTCTGTACTCTTCCCTATTCCCGTCCTTCCCTTGGTTCCTTTCCCTCCCCTCTTCCTCCTCTGCACTCTTCCACCTCTCTCTTCGCTCTCCTCTTCTTCCTTTTTTCCTCTTCCTCCGTTTTTCTCTTTCCTCCTCTCTTCCTCCTTTTTTCCATTTCCTCCTCTCTTCCTCCTTTTTTCCTCTTTTCTCCCTCCATCCTCCTCTCTCATCTTCCCTTCTCCCCTTCCCTTTCTCTTCCTCCCCATTCCTCCTTTCTTCCTTCCCTCTCCTCCCCTCTTCTCCTTTCATCTTCCCCTCCCTTCTTTCTCATCCCCCTCCTTCTTCATTTACCTTAAGCCCCAGTTTTATTCCCGGCACAGATGAAATGCATTCCTCTCTTCCCTATCAGTTAGTGAGAAAAACGATGGAATGATAGAAAAATACACTCCTATAATTAGCAAGCTCTGTCCATCTCTCCTCTTTCTTCATCCTCTCACCCCTCCTCCTCCCATTTCCCCCTTCTTCCTCTTCCATTCTTCCTCCTCAACTTCCTCTGTCTTCTTCATTCCCTTTCTTCCTCTTCCCCTTCCTCCTCTTCCCTTCTTCCTCCTTCCTCTTCCTCTTCTTTTTCCTCCCCTGTCTTAGTTTTCTTCCTTCTTCAGCGTCCCTTTTTATTCTTTTCCTCTTCCTCCTTTTTTCTCCTTCCCAATATTCCTCTTCTCTTCTTCCTCTTCCCCTTCCTCCTCTTTCCCTTGCTTCCTTCTATCCATTCTTCTGTTTCTCCCTTTCTTTTTCTTCCCTCACTTCCTCCTCTCTCCTCTTCCTCCTCCCCATCCCCCTTCTTCTTCCTTTCCCTTACTCCTTCTATACTCTTCACCTCTCCTTCCTTCTTCCTCCTCTCCCTTCCTCCCCCCTCCCCTTCTTCCTCACCTATTTCTTCCTTCTCTCCCCACTTCTTCCCCTCCCCTTCCTTCTTCCTCTCCCATCCCCTCTTCCTACTCTCCCCTTTTTCTCATCTTCCTCTTCCCTCCTCTCCCCTCTTCCTCATTTATTTTAAGCCTCAATTTTAATCAACATAAAGCCGAGCTACATACTTCCCTCACTAAGCAATTAATTATATAAAAAAACGCTAGAATCATAATTACAGGAATAAAAGTATGTCTATAATTATCAAAATCCGGACATTACCAAAACCATTAACCCCTTGTGAACTGGAAAAAATCGTCTGTTGGAAGCCTAATTAACACTCTGAATACTCGTGACATCCTTTTTTTTGAGGGGGGGTTATTCTCTCTGCTTCCAGACGATTTTATTCAGCTCAGGGAAGGTCTCTCGAATAGGAGGGGTTTGTTGACGCTCTTCCTAACCCCTCCAGTTCTGACAGTCTAGCCTAAGCTGAAGAAAATCGTCAGGAAATGGAGAGGATTAAATGAAAAAGATAAGTCCGGGCTAAATCGGCAAAAATGAAGAAAGATGTGGTCCCAGTGAAGGGGGAAATTCATCGCGAAGTTAATAATTCTGAAGTTCCGTCCACTTCCGAAATTATTAATGCAAAGTTCTATAATTATCAAGGCCTGTCCACATCTAAAAAAGTTGGCTTTCCTATCTCTCTCTCTCTCTCTCTCTGCCTCTCTCTCTCTCTGTCTTTCTGGAAACATGTTTATATATATATATACAAGGGAGTCTCAGCTATTCTAATTATAAAGATCTGCGCAAGAACAAAAAAAAAATGGAAATAAAGAAAAGAAAAAAGACTTTATCGTGGTCAAGGATATCATTATAAACTGCAAAGATGCGAAAATAGTTCCATAATTACCAGGCCACGTCCAACCACTTTCTCTCCCCTCAATCCTCTCTCCCTTTTTATCAACAAACTGCATACATTTCTTTACGTAGCATCTGATCATATAACTGATGGAAAAATACAAAAATATCAGTCTTCTGGAGTATATACTGTTCATCCTGCCATCTCTTTTTTCTTTCCCTATACAAGAATGCGTGGCTGGGAAAGGAAGAAACAAAACATGGTGGGTCTTGTCACCCGGGAAGACATGCAACTAAAAAATAAAAAAAAAATGACTACTGCATACCAATATTTATTTAGCACTGAATTACAAGAGTGTTAGGACGAAACAAAAATACGGATATTCAGCACTGATAAGAGCACCTAAAATATTCTAAATCAATGTTCTTTAATAATTACCAACGCTTGAAAGACTCCGAGAATTTGAAAGTTTAATAATTACCGTGTCCGGGGCATTGGGGGGAATTGCAGGCCCCTCGCAGTGATACCGCAACAAATATTGACATTGCAACACGGAGGTAATTAGTGAAATATTCGTAGCATCGCTCCACTGGCCTAGTTCATGATGGCTGTGATTTAGTGGCCTGACCTCTGTTATGGCGACGGTGACCATGGTTATGAGGATGAGGATGTTTTGTGTGATGGTAATGGTGACGATGGTTATGATGATGATGTTTTGTGTGATGGTGATGGTGACGATGGTTATGATGATGATTTGTGTGATAGTGGTGGTGGTGGTGGTGGTGGTGGTGGTGGTGATGATGATGATGATGATGATGATGATAATGATGATGATGATGATGATGATGATGATGATCATTGTCATCGGCAGCAGCAGAAACAGCAGCCAGTGTCGCGATGCTCCTGACGATACAGTAATGATCATATAGCTCTGTTGTCACCATTCTCGCTAGGGTTACGTGCCCTTGCAAACTCTGACACACTCGCACTCGCGATGCGATACTGGGTGTTACATTTTACTTGACTGTGTGTGTGTGTGTGTGTGTGTGTGTGTGTGTGTGTGTGTGTGTGTGTGTGTGTGTGTGTGTGTGTGTGTGTGTGTGTGTGTGTGTGTGTGTGTGGTTGAACAAAAGTTTTAACCTGATTTGAACCAAAGCTGGTGGAATAGTTGAGGATCAACAAAGAGATCAGAGGGCAAGGTCACATGGCAAGGTCAACATGGTCGATCAAGGAGAAACAGAATCCCGTAAGAAACAATAACCTGCTTAGTTTAAGTTCATCTTGGCCAGCCTTTAACCCCTTCAATCCCATGACGTATTATCCCTTTGTTTCGTTTTTTTTTTTCTCTCTTTTTTTTCCACCTCCTGATTATTTTTTTCAGCTTTGGAGTGATGCCTATATTTGAGAGGGCCAACTCCATCACTATAATACCTACCTTTCCGTTTTCTTCTGGTTACCTACAAGTCGATTTCTTTTCTTTTATTATTATTATTATTATTATTATTATTATGAATAGCCTCTCACATTCAAGGGGTACAAAATTATCTCCCTCTAACCCCTAAACAACGACTAATGACTCATATATTTACATTTGCTAACGCCAGATAATTTTACTCACCATTATACCCTTGACATCTCTTTCTATTATTTATTCTTTTATTTATTTTGCTGCTACCAGACGATTTTACTCAACTTCGTAAGGGCCTCTCATAGCGAAGGTACTTAAGGCGGTATCCAACCCCTCCAGTGAGAAAAATCTAACCTAAACGTAATAAAAATCGTCAGGAGATGGCGAGAATGAATGGAAAAAAAAGATGTTCCCAGGCTTAACGGGTTTTATGTGTATTTAAACAGCGAAGTCTCTCCCGTCAAATGAAAAAAAAAATGTGGCATCATTATTGTGAGGGGACTTGGCATAGAGATATTTCACATCAACTGGTAGCCTCTCTCTCTCTCTCTCTCTCTCTCTCTCTCTCTCTCTCTCTCTCTCTCTCTCTCTCTCTCTCGCCCCTTTTGCTCCGAATTACTCCCTTTGTATTTCACCCAGCTCTGCACCACCTCCCTCAGGCCATGGATCAAAGCAACACACACACACAATAAGAAATCACGGTGGCATAAGAATGACGCAGGACTGGCTTGTAAGATCCGGAAACAAGATTGCAAGATAGGCGGCAAATCAACTGCAAGAAGAGAAGACTTAGTTTTATACGTATTGACTGCATACGGTTCAAAAGCAGTTTTACTACAAGGAAGATTTTTTTTTTTCGATTTTTGTCTTGCTACCTCCGTTCGATTGACTCAGCACAGTCGAGATTTTTGGCTTACTGAACCTTTCTTATCCTACTGAATGTTACCCATGTAATACACTTTAATATTTTTTTTAAATGACAGACAAAAACATTTCAGGGCCGTCCCTAGATGAATAAAATCGTCTAACAGTAGCCGGCTTAAAAACAAAAAACAAAAGACATGGCAGCGAACTGACTAGAAAGATAAAAGTAAACAGCAATGGAGAGACTACCCAGGTGTGTATGCAAATTAACACTAAGAATCCTATGAGTCACTCGCTGGTAAATAAAAACCGTGTCAGTCGCTGGAAAAGAATGAGTGAGCTGTTCCAATTACTAGAGGATGAATGGTGACGATATTAACACTGCCAGGCTCCTATACTTACACTGCTTAACAGAATCGTCTGCCCGTAGCTGGAAGAGGATATTAGAGTTGTTCCGATTAGGAGAGAGTTTAGGCTTAATTAGCTGCTTGTTGCTTAAGTGCCTGCCTCCGACTCAGACATATGTTTATATCTTTTAGTGTAGATATAGTCTGAATCAGTGACATACTATGGGATATAAAGGCGTAGCAAGCAAAGTAAATGTCAAAGGAAGAGGTTTTAAGTCACTCTGTTAATCCTCGCTACTGACAAACCTGCCTTCCACCTCAGGCACATATATGTATCCATCTTCGATACGGTTTGCATTCGTAACCTACAAAGGGGATATATCAAGAAGCAACATTAACCGCTTAGGAAACAGAGAGCGTCCTATACCAGCGAGACCATGACCCTCTGATCTTGTAAACACACCTGCTCACAGTCTCACACATACCTCAGTTTAATACTAACTTTTTTTCACAAATATCTAAATGGATACCTTGTCTCTGAAAACTTTTTTTATACACTGAGTAAGTAATGGATTGTAAAAAAAAAAAAAAAAAACATTCTCCTTTTCTACCTTTATCATTCTGTCTATACAAATCTAGCCGTCCGTCTACTTATTTACTTATCTCCTGCGTTTTTCTTCCTTTTTACCTTTCTGGTTACCTACCTATTTAGCTATCTTTTTATCACCGTAAGTTCAGTCCCAGAGTTCACTCATGAAGGGCACCAAACACACCAGCCATTGTTTATGCCTCAAGAATACTGTCTCTACCTACCGTCCTACCATTAAGTACTCCGCATATAGAAACATACAAGTTTTGTTTAGATGAAAGAATAAAGACAAATTCGACCAACTGGGTGATACAGAAAAAAGATCAAGGCATACAATGACAGTCTCGTAAACAGAATCTAGAAATGATCAGAAAAAAGATCAAGACATACAATGACAGTCTCGTAAACAGAATCTAGAAATGATAAGTACCGTATGCCACAAATGGCAGATCCACCTCGGAGTATGGCTACCTTAGTTCAATATATCTAAGGGCAGATGACCAGCCCACTGCCCTACATTACAATAATTCATCAATACATTCCCAGTCACCTTTTGCGGCGCAGACACTCATAAGGCAAGGCCGTCAGCGTGACTGGAGCATCCAAGCCACGAGACCACCACACTAATGGGAAGAAGTGAACTCTCATGGTCAAAACAACTCTAGTCTTTTATTCCAGTTCACGTTAAACAACTGTATTTATCTGAGTGAGTACAAGAAACTGACAGTGTTGAGACTATCACCATTAACTCTCTCACGATCGGGAACAAATCCATCACTTTCTTCCAATTAACGTAAGATTATCTGGGTCAGAGGAGAGTGAGTCATAAGACCCTGAGAGTGTTGATCTTAAGTGGGTTACCAGCGTCATAATAAGCTTCATGGGAAATCAACCCAGGCCCATCAGGTGACAGACCAATCCTCCTCCAACGAAGTAATTAATTTAACATGCAAATTACATTTTTCACGGTGAGAAATAAAGCAGGAAAGCATGCAGACACACACCACAGGATCCGAGAAATAAGGCTGCAATTCTTGGACGACTTCAAACCACCCAGATCTAATCGTTTCGGATTCAGTAATTTCCCCCTTCAGCCCACGCCATCCCCTCTTTCTACAGACTAAAAGAAAGTCATCAACTTCCAGGTTCATTACCTATTTTTTACCATCACACTTACTGGTTCTAGGAGACCCTTTGACAATCTCAGCAAAAGGAGTGTATTTGGCTCAAGAGTTGCCTCTCGTTGTCAGAGATATTAAATACAATCTAAAGAAGCCCTTAAACGATGGAAATATTAACTGCTTTATTTCTGCTTCCACCAGTCGATTATATTCAGCTAAAGAGATCTCTCTCATCGTCTAAGGAATAAGTAACAAAATTGTTGCATGATCCAAGTGACTCTGGGATAAATATCCGCCTTTCTACAATGGGCCAATAGTTTCCTGAAACCTCAATCTCTTTCATGACAATGACATTTTTTTTTACTTTATTCCCGCTGCCGACAGGTTAGATCCCCCTGGTAATGAAGGGACTAACGAAAACTATATATAACCCCTTTATTTCTAGAAGTCTGCCCCAACCTGAATAAAATCATCCGGAAAAAAAAAAATAAAAAAAAATAAAAATATGGAGAAGACGTCCTCGGGCTGATGGGGTTAAGCTAGTGTGCAGCAGTGGGAGAGGCCGTGGTCTAAAATATCATGATACCAGAGTTATCTTGAGACAGTTTCACATATGTTATTGTCGGGCCTCTGAGTCATTCACCAGTTCTGATCATTATTAGACAAGAGGAAGTATATCTTTGATTGTAAACAGTTTTGTTCATGTGGCTTGACTGTATATGGCCCGGATATAAATGGCTTCCCTGTAAACGGCTTACCTGTAAAAATAACTGTGTATCACTGATAACTATAAATGTCTCTCAGTTGTAAACATCTTTACTGTAAATGTCTCAGTTGTAAACGACTAGTAGATGACTTCGTGAGGAATGAATTTGGTGAAAATGGATTACTGAAAATGTCTCAACTATCAATAACTCCAAAGAGCATGACTGTTAATGGCTTAGTAATAACATATAAAATTGGAAGTACCCTAACGGTGAGAGGAGGGGAGAGTGTGAGTGGGCTATAGTCGTGGTGTAAATACAGCTATATTGACAGTTCTATATTGAGCTCTCGTCTCGTTCACCTCACTCTACCACTCGGCCACCATCACCACCACCCACATCATCACCGTAGATACTGACATCACCAAACACAACATCACCACCCCTATTCTCATCACCACACCCCGCATCACTGCCATTCTAACCACCTTTATAAATCACCTCTGCAGCATCACACATTACACCACTTTATCACCACACTATACCACCGTACACTGAATTACTTATCATCATTACATCTATGCACCGTCATCACTACACCAAATCAACACACTTCACTACCTCCCTCATCACCCTATATCCCCACACCATTCCATACATTATCAGCACAATCAACCTACACCACATGTCCACACCATCCTCTTCATCACCACTCCACACCAAACCCCGCCACGCATCAAAACCCGTCCATCCTCACATCACACTCCATCACACAGTACCCTACACACCACCCAACCCCACACCACTCCACTCTAACCCCACTCAACCACACTTCACAACCCAATCCCACCCCACATCACCTCACCCAACCCCACCCCACACCACCTCACCCATCCCCACCCAACTCCACCTCACCCGACCTCACCCCACACCACCTCAATCAACCCCACCCCACACCACCTCACCCATCCCCACCCAACTCCACCTCACCCGACCCCACCCCACACCACCTCAATCAACCCCACCCCACACCACCTCACCCAACCCCACCCCACACCACCTCACCCAACCCCACCCCATCCAACTTCACAGCATCACTTCAGACCATGACATGCAGTAAACACCAAGACTTCTAAAGGTCAACTCATAAAGAAAACAAGACGAAACGAAACGAAACACACACCAGAGAAGGTAGCGAGTGTTCAGGGGAGGGAGTAGTTTCGTTCACAAGATTCTGGGGAGCATTTTTGGGGAGACTGATGTGTGGGAGGCTTAATGGCAGGCTAAGCTTCCGTCCTTTACACATTTACCACCACTGCCAGGTGTTTGAGAGAGAGAGAGAGAGAGAAAGAGAGAGAGAGAGAGAGAGAGAGATACCTGGCCTCTCTCTCTGTCCATACATACATACTGTACTTTCATTCATATTTATTTTTATTTATTTATATATCAATCAGAAGTGTGTGTGTGTGTGTGTGTGTGTGTGTGTGTGTGTGTGTGTGTGTGTGTGTGTGTGTGTGTGTGTGTGTGTGTGTGTGTGGCCTCAAAGTGGACTCTGATGAGGGTCTTGCAAGAAACTCTCAGTCTATATATAAAATTGGTTTCTGTGCCGGTATTGCTGTAACCACGGCACCTGAGGCCAGATGGAGGTGTGGTGGTGAGTGAGTGGCATGTTACTGCGTGTTGAGTGAGCTGTGAGTGCGTGTGAGTGATAAGCAAGTAAGTGTGTGTGTGTGTGTGTGTGTGTGTGTGTGTGTGTGTGTGTGTGTGTGTAATGACATGGGTGGTAACAAGAGAACAAGGGTGATGACAGAACAGAACAAGGGTGATGACAGAACAGAACAAGAGTGATGACAGAACAGAACAAGAGTGATGACAAAACAGAAAAAGAGTGATTACAAAACAGAACAAGAGCGATTACAGAACATGACAAAGGTAATTACAGAACAGAACAAGAGTGATGAAAGAACAGAACAAGAGTGATGAAAGAACAGGAGTGATGACAGAACAGAACAAGAGTGATGACAGAACATAACAAGAATGATGACAGAACAGAACAAGAGTGATGACAACAAAACATGAGTAATGACAGAACGGAACAAGAGTGATGACGGAACGGAACAAAGGTTGGAACAATAGCAAAACAATAACAGAACAAGACTGATGACAGAACATAACAAAGGTGATGACAGAGTTGAACAAGGATGATGAGTGAACGAAAGCAGAAAGGTAGGGAAAGAATAACAGAACAAGGGTAGTGAAAGACCAGAACAAGGGTGGTGATGATAACAGAATAAAGGATGATGAGAGAACAAGGGTGGTGGAGGAACAAGTGTTATGGCAGAGCAGTACAGCAAGGGTGGTGCTAAAAGGAGGTGTTTTAATAAAGATGGCGGTATAAAAGTACAAGGTGACAAGAATAAAAACGAGAAAATTAAGTACCGTCGTGGAGAAGCAAAAAACATAATTAAAGAAAAACCATGAATAACTAAAAAAAAAAAATAACAAGTAACCTCGAGAGAAATACGATAGACAAAAAAAATCTAGGTTAAGAAATAATACTGATGGGAAAAGGTTAGCGGGATCGTGTGTTTCAGATCTTCGTTATGATGGAGCAGTTTTAATCCATTCTTGCTATAAAAGATTTTTCTATTCGTTCAGGAGGAGCCTCTCATGGTAAAGGGACTGTTGAAGATCGTGTACAGTCCATAATCCCCGTTTCTTGTCCATAACCCCCACTTCGATGACACCTTAACTTTACTTAACCTTGCTGTGCCAGATGATTTTATTCAGCTTAGAGAGGATCTCTTGCAATGAGGCGGTAAATGAAGGCTTTATCTACATTTATCTGTGCGAAAAAATCTCTCCTAAGTTAAATTAAACCATCTGGAGTTAGTATGAATAAAGAAGTAAAGGAGATTCCGTGATGGTGTTAACCAAGGTGGGTTTACCTTAGGTGAATATTACCATCTTAAAGTAGCATGAATAAATCAAAGATGACGTCAATGTGCTGACGGGGTAAAAGTATTTTTGAAAGTGATAAGTACTCTCACCTCTTCAGTAGGACAGGACATTAGCAAACCCACTGAGCTGAACACACTACCACATGTCACACAGACCTAACACTACGACACAACACACTGGCACCCTTCACACTACCATGCCTCACACAGCCACACTTGACACTGGCACCTGCACACACAAACACCTTACGCTGCACTACGCCACACCTCATCCAGCCATACCACACCTGGTCTCACCTCACATGGACACTCCTCACGTTGCCACAACACACCTTGCATACACCTCACACTGCACCTCATACTGCCACATGCCACACAATGTCCGGTACTTCGACACCTCACACATGCTGCACACTGCCACACAAACTGTAACACTTCACACACACTGAGTACTGTCGCATCACAGCCTTACATTACAGCACCTCACTGCCATACCACACACCCATACCTCAAAAACAACACACACTGCCACTTCTCTCGTCTTCTACGGAAGATTTTTCCAACACCCTGTATAGCCTGTACTATAATATCTAACAGCTACCCACAAAAGTGCAGCGGGTTACAACCAATAGCACTGAGGCCTCTGCGAATTAACCTCTTCAGTACGATGATGCCTTTTTGTCATTTACTCTTGCTGCTTCCACACGATTCTGTTTAGCTGGGGAGAGGTTCTTGGATGCAGAATGGCTTATGAAGGCCGTAACTCCTCCAGTTCAAAAAGTCTCATCTACGCTTTCAACTGCCTAGGAGGAATAAGATTAAAATTATGCAAGGATTAAAAATGCCATCATTGCTTGGGGATGTGTTATGAAACTTAACTATGACATTCCTTGTGCCGTAAACAAAAGAGCAATTAAGCGTTATTTCGACTCCACTGACCCTACCGATATCTGTCCCTATGTCTCAGTCTGTCTGGTAGTATCTGCCTCATTTACAAAGTTTCTTCATTACATCTTTTTCATTTGTTTTTTTTGGGCAGTCACCAGAAGAAGTATCGCATGCGTACACGACCATTCTCAGGCTCCTATGATTCACCATTAGCTGAACAAAACCATCCAGTGTTAACCTAAGTATAATGGTACAATGACGCTACCATGCGATTAGTAGAAACAATAACCCCTCAGCTCCTATGACTCACTCTCACTTAAAAAATACAAAATAAATAAAATCTGGCGTCATCCAAAATAAAACACTAGACGTACAACTGGCCATTTTGAGCAACTAGAAATTCAGGGTAATACCACATCAATTAATTAAATGAGTGGCATTACAGACAAAATAGTTATTGAAATGGAGCATCCAGTATAGTGCGCATTTCAAAACATTTCGTCCTGTATATATTATGCAGATACAGTATTTCAAAACATTTCGCCTTTTAGAAATTATGTAGATGTATAACAAAAATGAATTACAAACACTTCCTCCTCCAAAAATTATTTATATATGCATTTTAACAGAAGTGGCAATGCATAATTTTAAAACAGTTCCAGCAACGTATACTGTAATCATGAAATATATAACAGAACACAGAGAACAGAATTTCAGAACGGATCGTCCCGTGTTTCAGAATTGCATAACACAGCGGGAGTATACCATTTCTTTTATACCGAGTGTCCCTGAAGCTAATTAGTTCACCTGCACAAACTCTGTTGTTCCCCTGCACACCTATAGTTTCGAATTTATAATACAGTATACGGTTATCATTACCAATTCAAAGGAGCAAATATTGGACGAAAATTACCGGCAGGTTATCCACATACCTATCAATCTATTTATTTACTTAATGTTGTCCATCTTATCTATCTCTACCAATCTTTCTAAGTGCATCTATCTGCCTATCTATCTATCTATCTACGGATATCTATCTATCTTGCAGGAAGTCTACATGTGCTATAGAATATTAGGAAAGGGAGCCTAGGATAATGATACCAAGATCAGTACCAACAAATCGCTATGTACGTAAATACTTTAAAAATTATACCGATAGAAATATACAGCGAGACTTACATACTGTTAATAAATGTCACTGTTTAGGCTTTTGGATAATCACCTTAATATCGACAGGGACACTGTTAGGTGCAAGAATAAATGTAGTGAGCTTAACTATAGTAACAGAAATTTTTAGATACTGATTTCAACGTTTTATCCAAATGTATGAAAGTTATTAGCTAAGTATGACTGGCTGTGAATTATGGTTCTGTAAAAAGAGAATTCAAATTCCCCTCAAACACATTTCCATCAGCTATCATTAGGCAACTAGAAAATGCTGCAGCAAAAGCACATGAAAAACAATCATAAAACTCTTACAATGGCATGACTTATAACCTTTAACCATTAAATGAACTGGTATAAATTAAAATGTCAATAAAATGTTTAAAATTTTACTTAATATTAAGGAAGCAAGAAATGTTATATCAACAGTACATACTATAGGCTGCTTTACTAATAATAACTGTGATAATATTATCCTAATTCATGAATGATGTTTGTTCAGAACCATGACCTAACTGAAGTGAAAATCTCTCTCTCTCTCTCTCTCTCTCTCTCTCTCTCTCTCTCTCTCTCTCTCTCTCTCTCTCTCTCTCTCAGCCACTTGTCACAGGATGTTGTGTCAGGCAACAGACAACAGATACCATGTACATAACGAAAATGGCGAGGGATCGATCATTACAAAATATTTAACTATGATTCGTTGTAATCTGTATTTTAAGTAGGCCAGTGAGGGAATAGCAGATCTATGGGGAAAATAAATTTAACATGACAAATAGTCCAAAGGAGAAAGTTAAATCACGAGGGAAAATAATGGGGGGAAAACAGGGCCATGCTGGAAATAAAATCAACAGGGTGAAATTGGGTGAAAGTTGCAATGTGCAGCGATAGAGTTTTTAAAAATTAGACAGTTTATCTATTATGTTGTGTTATATCCCATACTTGACTGACGTTAAAAAAATCTCCAGGTATCTCCGTCCCTCCTAAGTAACGATCCCTCCTCCCCCATAATATACAGTATCTCACACATCACCTAATTTCTCTCTCCTGTGACCTAACTGGGCGACAGCTGTCAATTATATTATTAGAATGATGTCCATTGATCTCATCATTCAAAGAACCTCTCTCTCTCTCTCTCTCGCTGCCTCCAGACGACTTAACTTTGGACACACCCTCGCAATGAAGAGACTAGAAATAATCTCTATTAATCTCCCTAGGAATGGAAAATTTCATCCAAATCAATAAAATCCGCAGGTGGCAGCCACAAAATTTAATACCAAATTTTTATCAATTCTTTCTTGGCCCATGGCCGACCCATCCACAAAATTTCATTGAAATTCATTGAGAACTTTTGGAGATATCGCGTGGACAGACAAACATAGGTGAATATCTAATCTCCTCCAACTTCGTTGGCGGGTATGAACAACAACAATAACAACAACATCAACAACAACAATAACAACAATAACAATAATAATAATAATAATAATAATAATAATAATAATAATAAATACTATTAATAATAATCTGACTGAAGGGGGTTAAGGACACTATTGTTTCATAACATTTACTGTACCTAACTGAATGGCTGCTATCTGTTTAGGGTGAAATTTCATATCATGCCCGACCCCTTCAGTCCGATGATGTCATACTCATTAGACTGTTACTGTTACCGGCTGATTTGAAACCATCAGTAGATGGGCTGATGAAACCTGTATCTGAGTCCTCCATTTCAAAAGAGTACCTCCTGATATGAAAACAAAAACCGTCTTGATGACAATAAATAAATGAATAAAACAAAACAAAATACAAAGAAGATTCTACAGCTGAATGAGTTACAAAAGGCAGCACACGTTAGAAAAAAAAATACTGCACCTCATTTTAAATATGAACTTCTCAAGGACCAGAACGTCTTCTAAATAC
Source organism: Coenobita brevimanus (assembly GCF_032717465.1). NCBI lineage: Eukaryota > Metazoa > Arthropoda > Malacostraca > Decapoda > Coenobitidae > Coenobita > Coenobita brevimanus. Next base: position 60,430,868 of record NC_137008.1, read on the forward strand.
AATTCATGCCACCGCCAAACATCATTCGGTCTGGGAGTGACCTCTGATAATGACACGGCTAGATGCAGCCCCCATTAACCCTCTCAGGACCAAGACGTCTGCTTTATTATATTCTTGCTACTGACAGACGATTATAGAGCCTAGAAGAGAGCCCTGATGGAGGAGTTAGAAACCACCTCCGTCAAGGCTTTATTGCCAAGATCTCTGCTGTATTTCATCCTTGTTACCGCCACACGATTATATTCAGCTTGGGCATGACCACTAGTAATGAGGGGGTAACATGCACTCTACCACAGCCTGCCTTTGATACCAGTATGCCTTATATTTTTTCTTGCTACCACTAGACAATTAACTCAGCTAAGGACAGACATCTGATAGTGAAAATACTAACCTCTGCACTATGATGACATCTAGGAAACATTATTCTAACAACCACCAGGCAGCTCAGTTCTAATATTACCTTTTCGGTTAGACATAACTCCATTAACACGATCAATGCAAGAGTTCCCTCCTGAACGAAATTCTATAAATCGTTTGGATGTAAAAAAAAAAGAAAAAAAAAAAAAAAAAAAAAAAAGAGCACTGGGAGAGCTGCAACGCCCATGCCCCTACATTGTAATCGGTCAGTGATCAATAGGATCACCCCGTGACCTTTGCCTTTGACTTGTTATTCTCAAAATCGATAAACTTCATCCTTGCCTGACCCTAAGCTCCCTCACTAAGTCTGATTCGAATCCCAAAGTGTTTGGGAGAATCGTCATCAACATTTTACTCTTGAATAAAGAACCAGGTACTCTTTTTCCAGTTTTCGACGGACGGTTTTACATAGATCATAAAGAGTCATCGTAATTAGAGTTAAATCAAAATAAATAAGTAAATAAATAAATAAATAAACTCGTTGTAAAAAGAGCAGAATATCAAAACAAGTAATTATTGTACAGAGGGGTTTATCTTAGGATATATACCAGATGAGTGGTGATAATGGAGATAGGTGAGTGAGTGGAGACGAGTGGTGATAATGGAGATAGGTGAGTGAGTGGAGACGAGTGGTGATAATGGAGATAAGTGAGTGGAGATGAGTGGTGATAATGGAGATGTGTAAGTGGAGATGAGTAGTGATAATTGAGATAGGTGTGTGAACGGAGATGAGTGGTGATAATGGAGATAGGTGAGTGAGTGGAAATGAGTGGTGATAATGGGGATAGGTGAGTGAGTGGAGATGAGTGGTGGTAAAGTGTGCAGTGATGAGTGGTGATACTGTGAGTGTTGAGAAAATGAGTAGTGCTGAGTGATGAGAAAGTGGGTGATGATGAATGATGATACAGTACGTGGAGATCATACATTGCAACAAAGTGGATGGAGATGAATGATGACAGACTTTGTGGAGATGAAGGGTGAGAGTAAGTGGAGATGAATGGTGATACAGGTGAATCGTCAATATCCAATCCTTCAAGTTCGAAAAATCTATCTAAAGTTAAATAAAATCGTAAGAACATTGCATTAAAAAAAAAATAGACGTCACCATGCTACAAGGGCTAAACTTGAACTCGTGAAAGGCAGAGCAAACCCCAGGTTCTCTACATCATCTCTGACATGTGATAGAAAATAAAAGAAGCCTGACGTTTCTACCTCGCTTCTAATTTTTCGACCTGACGTGCAGTGCAGTCTAGCCGCATATTACTATCGTGGGTGTTGTAAAAGTGATCGACATAAATAGAAGGGCTCGTCTCTGCGTACTCAGTGTTAGCCCCTTCATTCCCAGGACTTCACATGATGCATTCTTGCTATCACCAAAAACCTGTCTTCAGCTCAGGAGTATCCCTCGTAAATCGGCCATGAAGACTGTATCTAACCCCTCCACTTCCAAGTCTTTCCTGAGTTGCATAAAATCATCTGGAGAAAGTAAGATCAAAATATTAAGAAAAATCGTAGCGAGGGGGTAATGAGGCGGCCATTATACCTTTTATTAACCGATATTACCCGAAAAAACACGTAACACCTCCAAGTCCCCTAAACGAGAACACAAAACGAACGAGAGGCGATTCAGCGTGGCAGTGACAGAAACGCTTGAGGGTATTTGTTTTGTTGCCAACACCGTAGATGAACACCAAGGGGTCTGACGATAAAAATACAGAGTTTTTAATCAATATTCCCGAGAACAGGTAGTACTTCTCCATCCCCTTCGCCAGAACACAGGACGACGAAAGACTACAGTGCTGAGAACCTTGTAATCTAGTAAAAATAAGTGTTTATTTATTTACTTATACTAATTTTCATCAGATATTCATTTCAGCTAAGAGGATAGACTTTTTGAATGGGTGGTATTCGATAAAGCCTATGAAACCCTTGAATACTAGAAGTCCTTCCTGGGTTACATTAAAATTCGTCTGAGGGTGGCAAGAATTTAAAAGAAAAAAGTCTTCCCCGTAGTTATGAGTTTATGTCTCCTAAGTGTGTGTGCCCAGGTTTACTGAGTGTGTATGGGAAGAAGTTCTGAATGGTGAGAGGTGGGGAGGGTGTGATGTGAACTTATGGGGATGTAGTAAGGTTAAAAAGTGCATTGTAAGTGTTCTGCTGCGATGAAGAAATGGTGAGGGAGTTGGATGAAGGAACGTGTGAGGATGAGGGTGATGTGCTGTAGAGTACTGAGTGTTGAAGTGAGTGGGATCTGTGATTAGTGAACTGAGTGAAATCTGTAACTGAGGGTCTGTGAGTGAAGTGAGTGGGATCTGAGAGTGGCGAAGTGAGTGGGATCTGACTGTGGTGAAGTGAGAGGGATCTGTGAGTAGTGAAGTGAGAGGGATCTGTGAGTGGTGAAGTGAGTGGGATCTGTGAGTGGTGAAGTGAGAGGGATCTGTGAGTGGTGAAGTGAGTGGGATCTGAGAGTGGTGAAGTGAGTGGGATCTGTGAGTGGTGAAGTGAGTGGGATCTGTGAGTGGTGAAGTGAGTGGGATCTGAGAGTGGTGAAGTGAGTGGGATCTGAGAGTGGTGAAGTGAGTGGGATCTGAGAGTGGTGAAGTGAGTGAGATCTGTGAGTGGTGAAGTGAGTGGGATCTGACAGTGGTGAGAGGTGAAGTATGAGGAGTGAGAAGTGAGTTGAGTGGGATCTGTATGTGAGTGGAGAGGTGACGATAATGAGATCTGATACTGAGTGTGGGTGAGAGTGGAAGGATGTGCTGAAGATGAAAGCAACAAGCATGAAAGATGTGTATGAAGCGAGGGGGTGAGGAATTCTGAGGATATGAATGAGGACAGTGAGAGCAAGGGTATGAGGGAAAAGTCAGAAAACTGACGAGATGGGAGGGTGAGGGGTGATGAGGATGAGGGGGTGTGGTGTGGGTGGAAGGCGATGTGCGTGTGGGTGGTGAGGGTGTAAGAAACAGTGGTGTGAAAGAGTGACGTGAGCCTGTATCAGAGATTGTGGTGAGAGGTGTGGTGTAAGAGACAGTAGTGAGCTAGACTGTGGTGAGAGGTGTGGTGTGAGAGACCGTAGTGGGCTAGTGTGAGATAGTGGTGTAAGCTGGTGTAAGAGTGTGGTGAGTGGTGAGACCTGGTGTAGGAGGGAGGCAATGCTGTGAAGGCTGGTGTGAGAGATAGTGGTGTGAGCTGCTGTCATTGTGGTAAGTGGTGTGATCTAGTGTACGTAACCATGGTGTGAGATAGTGATTTAAGAGATTGTGGTGTGAGCTGGTGTGAGACAGTGGTGTGAGGTGAAGTGAGAGATTGTGGTAAAAGCTGGTATGAGAGAGTGATATGACCTGGTGTGAGAAAGAGGGTGTGAACTGGTATGAGAGATATCGGTGTAAGTTGGTGTGACAGAACGGTGTAAGACAGTGGGCTGACACAAACTGAAAGACTGGCTGAAGCTGGTGTGAGAGAAAGTGGTGTGAGCTGGTGTGAGACAATGATGAGTTAATGTGAGATAGTGGTGTTAGCTGGTGTAAGAAACTGGCGTGAGGTGGTGTGAGAGACTGGTGAGCTGATGTGATTGGTGTGAGACAGTAATTTGAGTCGGTTAGAGGCACATTGGTATGAAATACTGGTGTATGACAGTGATGTGAGTTGGTTAGAGAGACTGGTGTGGGCTGTGTCAGAGACGAGATGAAGTAGCGTGACTGATGTTAGCTGGTATAAACACTGATGTGAGATGGTTTAGAAAGCATGGATATGTAAGATGGCATATTGGTATGAGCTGGTACAAGACAATAATGTGAGCTGGTACAAGAGACTGGTATGACAGTGGCGTGAACTTGTATGTGAGAGTGGTATAAGCTGGTGTGTGGGACAGTGATCTGGGTGTAGGAGAGTTGCTGTGTGGGAAACTACGACCCAGTGGTGAGAGCTTTTGTGTGAGAGAGTGGTGAGAGAAACTGGTGTGGGTTAGTATTCAAGAGTGTGGCAATGCTTTCTTTGTGAGTGGTATGAATACAGATTACGTAGTGGGATGTGAGTGCATGTGGTGTGAGTGCAGATGGTGTGATGTGTTAGGTACTGTGTGATATGTGAGTGAATGTGATGTGAATACAGTAGTAAGTCGTGGTATAAATGCATGTGGTGTGATCTAGGTGTGGTGGTGTGAATGCTGCTGATGTAATGTGGTGTGAATGCTGGTGGTGCGGTGTGATCTAGGTGTGTTGGTGTAATATGGTGTGAATGATGGTGATGTAATGTGGTGTGGATGTTGGTGGTGTGGTGTGATGTAATGTTGGTATTGGTGGTGTGAGTGCATGGTGTGAATGAAAGTATGATGAGATGGTGTGAGTGTACATTAGGGGTGGTATGAATGATAATGGTATGGAGTGGTGTGAATGTAGGCGGTGTGATGCGGTGTGAATGCTGGTGGTGGTGTGAATACAGATGGTGTAATGTGGTATGAATAATAATGATATACTCGTTATGTTGCTGTGTGTGGTGGTGGTGTTATGTAGTGGGAGTCTTGGTAGTGTGAATGAAGGTGGCGTGAAGTGGTATGAGTATAAATGGTATAAGAGAATATGGTAGGAGTGCATATGGAATGAGGGTAGTGGGAGTGTAATAGAAATGATTATGGTGTGGGTGCAGCCTAAGTGGTATTGGTAAAGGCTGTGTGAGTGCAGACGGTATTAGTGAAGGTGGTTTGAGTGTGGGTGGTATGGCAGAAGGTGGTGCAAGGTGGTATAAGAAAGTGATGATAGGTGGTGTGTGAGAGGGAAATAAGAGGGACTGATGGTGGTGTGGGTTTGGATCGTAGGAATGTAGTGTGTGTGAAGGACTAGTAGTATGAGGTAGTGTTAGACTTGGTGTGATGCGTCGGGGACATTTTTTTTTTTTTTTTTTTTTTTTACTGTGAGTGTAGACGGTGTGAGAGACTGCTGGTGTGATGGTATGAATATGGATGGTGTGATATGGTCGGTGTGAGTTTTGATGATTAAAGAGACTGGTGGTGTTAGGTGGTATGAATATGGATGGTGTGATATGGACGATGTGAGTTTTGATGATTAAAGAGACTGGTGGTGTTAGGTGGTGTGAGATGGTATGATATATGGTGTAACGATGCGTGACAGACTCTGAAAGTTTGAATGATGTGTGAACGACAATGGGGCCCTTTCCACTGAGAATACTGTTGAGAGTACGCTTTCTCTTTCCTTGTTTCTGGATCCTACCGCTCCCCATCTTTCAGTGGGAATGAGTCAAGATGCTGCTGCAGATGACGATACAGGTGGTGTGAGATGCTGGTGAGGGACTGATGGTATAACATGGTATAAATGCACGTAGAATGAGAACGTGTGATTCGAGTACCTTTTGGTGTAACTATCGTAAACCATAACGTGCTCAGCCTCACCTGAACACTCTTGCCGTCGGAGAACTCGTCGTCTCGTCGGGTCATGGCGCCCTTCTCCTCCCACGACCCTCCCAAGCCTCGCGCTGCTTGGAGCCTTCAGCCGAGGGTCAAACACTTACACACACGCCCTTCGGAGGCACTGGGAGGAAGGAAAAAGGACGAGAGGCAGAAGAGGGACGAGGAGCGGGAGACGAGGGCTGTGACGCGAGCGACGGGGGGAGCCACACTGCGCCAGGTCACAGAGCCACAGTGGGTCACACTCACGCGTCGCACAGGTTACCGCCGCGCTCACACTATTACACACTTAAAACTCACGCAACCATCATAGTTAGTGAGGACGAGGGTGATTAGACGGGTATTCAGTAGAATAAACACACACTTTGGGTCAGAGGTTATCGGATAAAGGTTTGAAAACGCTGCCCGCTATGAGGATGATTTATGACCGCACAAAAACACTTTTACAACAACGGAACGCCAACAGGTCTCAGCTCCCTTGCCCCTTCACAGAGGCGGTGACAGAAGCAGCACTAAGTTGTTCCCAGCACTCAATCTTTCACTAACACCTTGGCAAAGCGTGTTTGATGAAAGGGGGGGCGCGTGGTTCGCAAGAGGGAACGAGAGAGACAGGGAGGTGGTTGGCGCTAGGCTAGTCTCCGGAGCTCCTTGCCATCCGCCGCGCGCTGCCGCCGCCCAGGGAGAACTGACAACCATTCCAACGCCGCCCACCAAAGTCATCACGCTCACGCCCCCCGGCCCTCCTGCCCTCACACACTCACGCTTGAGATCACCCGCACGCTAAGAGGGTGTGAGGAGGCTGCAGACAGGGCTCACGGAAGAAGATAATTAAGTAAAGTGCACAGGAGTGAGTGAAGACAGCGCAGATGGCTAAAATGTTTATCCAGATGGCTAAGCAGCCCACACGGAAACTGATTAATTAAGTCAAGTGAACATTAACCACTCCTGCACGACAACGCATTTCCCAGTTTATTCTTGCCATCACAAGACGATTTATTGCAGTTTGGTGGACAGCCCTCTTAGTGGGTTGGTAAAAATCTTTATTAACCTCTCCAGTACGATGATATTATGAAACGTTTATTGTCAGAAGAGATTATGTGGCATAGGGATGATCTCGCTGTGAATGGGCTAACTTTACCCTCTTAAATACAGTGAATGCTTTCTTATTTTATCTCTGATGCCTTCAGACGATTCTGTTCAGCTCAGCAGAGCCAGCTGGTTGTAAAGGAGTTAATGAAGCCTGTATCCATTCCTTCGAGTACGAAGTCGCTCATAAGCTGAATATAATCGTCTCGAGATATCGTAATACGAATAAAAACTATACAGTAGTGTCACTGGTTTCAATGGGTTAAACAAACACAGGAGGTCTATCATAAACTATGCAAAATACAATAACCCGATGTTTGCATGAATAAAACATAAAACAGGTCATCGAACCGAAAGACTTCGGAATGACTGAGGAAGTAAGAAGCGACTCCCACGATGCGCAGCGGCCACCACCACGCCAGCATGGGAACGTAAACAACAAACCTCCGTAGATGCTACCCACAAGTACCGTTAGTCAAAGGCGTTGCGTTACTGCTACAATACCAATACACGCTACGATATCAACACTAGTGACCTCCAAAGATTCACTCCTAAATTACCGCTAGTTTGAGAGTTGTGTTGAACTCTTCATCTTAACTTGGCCTATATTTTCGTCCTTTTGCAGCTTACTTCCCGTAGCTAAATAGCAGAATAAGACAATACTATATGGCTCTACATCCTTTCTCCATAGCACTTCTTTGTGACCAGCATCATATTTTAGTGTTCATCTTTCCTTATAAGTCAGCATTCGAGATGGAAAGACGGCAACTGTAGACCAAATTAGAGCAAAAGGAGTACGGCATAATGCTACATCATCATATTCTACATTTTCAGTACTGGTAATTTCCAAAGCCGCTCTCGTTAGTTACAGGAGGTTGTGTTTGCGCTACAATACCGCCATAAGAGCCATGATCTCGCCAGGTACCGTTAGTTAGTACGAGGTTGTATTAGTGGCAGAATACCATCTTCGACTGGACAGGAGAGAATAGGTTATAAGTTAGGTTAGATGTTAAATTAGGTATTATCATCAATCCAGTTACTCGTTTGCGCAGTAGGAGAGGAAGCTGAGAGCAAAGGCAAGCATAGTAAAATATAAATATCTATCTATCTATCTATCTATTGCCAGACGCCATAATCCCGTAAGGGGTGGCCATTTGACTTTGAGTTATTTGTTTTACGGGGAGGGGCACTAACCCTCCACCAACCCACTTGTTGACACATAGGGAGAAAATATAAATAGCTGCACGTAATTTTACCTTTTAACTTAGACGGGTTCTCTTCAGCTGAATATAATTGTTTGCTATGAGCTTAAGTAATATGCGAAGTTCATTATTCGCGGGGAAAAAAAAAAATCAGTCGGAATGGCTTTTTTTTTTTTTTAAGGTGAAAAAATTCGTCTACAGTTTCCCGAAATAAAAGACGAAGTTTGTTATCAAGCCTCGAGTCACAGATGTTCTGGATATAGACCATGTTTAATTACTAGCCAAGGATATTACTACACAAACACGTCTATCATCTCTACTTACAAAGATACGCTTTTTACCACAACCCTCCGAGCGTTTGACTGAAGCCATATCAAACACACCGGTAAGCCTAACTCGAGCAAGTCTAGTCTCGGGATTTGCTATGAGTGCTTTCCCCAAAACTGAATGAAAGCGTCCAACAGCGGAAAGAAAAAAAATTTGAAAGAAAATATCGTACTGAAGGGATTAATATAAATTACTAGGCCTACATCATAACCACCAATTCTGTTCAATATTTACTGAAACACGCAAAGAACCTCCCAAGCGCCTGACTGAAGCAGTTCTGTTCATGACCTGTGTACGGCTGATCTGCTCTCAATAAAATCATGGCCTTAGTGAAAAAAAAAAAAAAAAATCTGAAATGACAAAGTCAACAAAATAAACATAAGGTAGATATTAATGCCTCTCTCTCTCTCTCTCTCTCTCTCTCTCTCTCTCTCTCTCTCTCTCTCTCTCTCTCTCTCTCTCCTGTTCTCAAGAATAATCCTATAACATTTCCAATTTCTTGATCATCATTTTCTGTAGGGTGATGAGACCTTCGCTATTAACCCAAGAATAACAAACGTTGTTAATGAGGACTTCCATATCACTCACACTCCCAGCCTGCAGTGCTGCATAATGTGGGGTTGTGCGAAATGATTCTGTCCTGGCTTCCGTGTGTTGCCAGATGTGCGGAAGAAAAGCAGGAGAGAATGTATGAACAAACCTAAGCAAACTACGCTGATCACGGATGCCAGAAGGCTTCTGTGAAAATATAAACCGTAATAGCTACCGCTGATACAAACTACTTACTCCTTGAGCATCAGACTCTTGATAAAGATTACTAAAATGTTACATTTAAATAGCTATTTTCACAGAAATGTGAAGGAATGTGAAGATGGGCGAAAATATGACCATCTGCTTTTATATATATATATATATATATATATATATATATATATATACATAGATAGATAGATAGATAGATAGATATAGATAGATAGATAGATAGATAGATATCCATCCATCCATCCATCATCCAATCCTACATTGCCCCATGAGGAACGTAGGAGCCCGGGGCTAGGCATCTGGTCCCGACATTTAAGATGAAAGTGACCAGCCTCACTCATCCCTGAGTGGCATTATATGAGCAATCAACCCTAACCACTCCTTGGATATAAACCTTCACCGGCCCAATCCGATTGGAGCGCAATAATTACCCACTAAACCACCAGGCGCCAAAATTTGGTTATATGGTTACCACCCAGCGTAGTAAATGGTTTCCTGGTGCACAGGAAACCATTTGGCTTGTCACTCAGTGTAGAGTCACCCACAGACTGAAGGAAGTGGAAAGAATGAAGGAAAGAAAGACAGGAGAGGGAGTGTAAAGTCACCTGTAGGCAGAAGGACGAGGAAAGAATGAAGGAAAGAAAGACAGAAGAGAATGGAAGGAAAGAAGGATGGAAAGGAAAGGGCAGACACCCGAGAGCAGCACTACATCGAGTGAGTGGATGGTGAGCGCCCCATATATATATATATATATATATATATATATATATATATATATACAAGCTGTTATTTGTATTGTTTCCACGACAGCGGGTAGAAAACATGGAAACAATAACACAGGAGGAACAGAAGTCTAAGCACAGAGCTCTTCTTTTTCTAATCAGGTGACGAGACAACAGCGTAGCCATCTTTGTGGTATATATAAGCAGAAGAGAGGTAGAAGCAATATTATTGGCGAGATATTTAGTTAGTTGCCATAAATATCCTGAACTAACATATAAAAGCTCGTTCCACACAGAGCAAACGGGGTTGTTTATGGCAAGTGGCGGGGTATATCTGGCATGATTTTGGGCAGAAAACTAAAGTGAATGAGATGCAGAGATAGCTTGGCGACGGCAGTGTCTGACAGCATCTTCCGTGTTGTGGCCAGCATTGGAAACTAACTTTCATGATCAAAACAACTCAGTTTTTTATTCCAGGTAAGATTAGACGATTTGATTCAGTTCAGAGTGAATCAGAAGAGCCTGAATTATAAAATATGCTTTTCCGGCACTAGCCAAAGCATGAGCATGTCCATCGTAATTTCCTCTGGACACTCAAAAAATTACAAAATGCAATGGTAATATAATGGAAAACGATAGTCCTACTGCCTAAGGACAACCATTTTTACCCTCCACTTGACAAAGTCAGGGGAGGGTATTGTTATCACTGGAATCAACAGGTGTCCGTCTGTAGAGTTGGGCGGTAGGGCAGCTGGCCGGGCGTAGATTTCGTTTCCGGGCCATCAGAAAATATTCACTATAAAATCATTAAATTTCACATGATTACTTATCATATAGCGAACTGGTGCCTTTTGACAGGTAGAATGCTGTGTCTCAAGTATTTTTTTTAATAAAAAAAAAAAAAATCCCAGAGATTTCAATGCCACCAGCGCAAGGAATCTGAAGGGCCCAGGTTGTGTCCCCAAGGCTTTCTCCTTCCGCCAACCTTTATAAGAAAAGATTGTGGGGGGGGGGGGAGTGAGGGTCGTTATGCGCTTGGTTAGGTGTGCAGGGATGTCGGGGGGTATGTGCTTGGTCAGACAGAGGGTTGTAACGGCGTAGCGTTGCCCATGTTTAAATGAGGCTGTGGTTAGCACTGAGACAAACAACTATTTTGAGTCTGTGTCCCTGACAACCCGAGATATCAGTTGAGTGCTACAGGGTACTCAAGATCACATAAGGTCTCAATCTATCTATAGCCAGACCCCTTAATCCCGTAAGAGGTGGCCCAAAACAAATCGCCTCCATTTCGTCCTGTCCCTTACCATTTCGCTGCCCTCTCCCCGACTTACGCCCCCATTCTCATATACCTCACTACTCCATCACTCAAGATCACTCATGATGATGGTGGTTAGTCAGATGGACGTGAAAGCAACCGAGAACTTAAACATGGGATGGACACTGAAGTCTCCTAATATGGAAATTTCTTAGCAAAATTTAAAAAAATGAATGTGTTCTGGTTTTGGAGAAATAATGGAGGAACTCTGGTTTAGGCACTGATTAAGACAGAGTTCATCAATATCACCAGCCTAACCCTTTTTTCCCTTGCTCACATGGGATGGCGAGATTACGAGCCAGATTCTTTACTCCCCTCCGAGACATGGATGAAAGAAGGCCACTCAGCTGCATATCACTGTTTTCTGTACCATCAGAACTACATACATTATTGCACTGCAAATGATTGGCGGTGAGGTGGTTACGTAGTAAAGCTAAAGGAGGGGAGGAAGGGAGGGGAGGGTAACTTTCCACTCCCATCCGTTGTCTTTGATGACACGAAGGGAATGTGTGGGTAGCATTGCTACCCTAAAGGAAATAACTAAATAGGAAAATCAAAGGCAAAACAAGACTAGCATGGATGTTGTAGCAAGAATGTAGGCTAATCAATTTTGAGTTTTCACTATCAGAAACAAAAGAACAAGCTTGGTCCTTCCGTATACACAGCTAACATTAACACTTTCATTTTTATTCTTGCTGCCTTTAGAAGATTTTAATCAACTTAAGGGAGACCACTCAAAATAAGCTAACAATTAATGCCACTGGTAAATCTCTCTCTCTCTCTCTTTCACAATTCAGTCCTAAGATGTATAAAGTTGTTTGCAAATAGTAAGAATAAGCTAGGAAATACATCATAGGACAGAAGGGGGTTTTCACTGAAATGACACCAAATATTGTGAAAACAGAAAGATATGGGAAAGAGTTTGCCAAGGAGAGAGAGAGAGAGAGAGAGAGAGAGAGAGAGAGAGAGAGAGAGAGAGAGAGGAGTGGGGGGGTTGCCGTCAGTCAGCAATGAAAGGTTGGTGTTGATGAGGAAAAGATGATAAAGTCTAGTGGAGGGGAGACAGTTTTTAGCGGGGAGGAAATTAGTTTTAAGATCATCAATGTTGAAAATATTAGTGGACAGTGAGTCAGGTTATGGTTTCAACTCTCTCTCTCTCTCCACAGGATTAAAGAAAAAAAATAGAGATTAATGATGAGAAGAAACGGGAACGTTTTTGCCGATCCAAGGAGGTGATTAATTTAAGGTGAAACTACGCCAAAGAATAAGGATACAAAGAACATATATACACAGTTTTCTCCAGGTTAACCCTAAAGATAAGGAGGCTGACTTCGATAAATGTTTCATATGAGGTCGACCTGAAACAATTTAAAAAGATTACCATACATTTTTTCACATGGATCGATCTTAAACACAGTATGAATTGTATTCCATCTAGTTTATTATATGCGTCGACCTGTAACACCATATATAACTAGACCTATACCTATATAATATCGACCTCAAGTACCCTGTAAGAAAAAATAAATAAATGAACGGTTTCTCAGAGTGGCCGGCCTGCAACACCTTGTACGGACTGACTTCCACTTAATGTCTTATAATGTCGACTTGAGAAACCCTGCCTGCATTAAAATTTCAACAGGGTTTCTTTATACTGTACAGTAGTCTACCTAAAACACCCTGTATGAATTTCTCGGTATGGTAGAGATGTGGACTCGACTGGGAGCCATTCAACTATCAGAAGGGCATTAATGGGAAAATACTGGAGAGACTACGTACTGCCCAATTCACGTGGGTATGTTGGAACCTGGTGAAGAAAGTTACAGTGAACATGTCGAACTATTCTTATTGCTGATACATCAAAGTAGAACAGCTAAAGAGGAAGGTCAGGTTGGACTGCACTGGCTGGTGAACTCCTCCTGTTTCCAACTTTCCTCAGCAGTACTACCCTGCGTGATTTATTTATTTATTTACTTTCTTTTTTAAGTGCCTGATTCTGGTCGTAATCTTCATAATTCGCTCCCTGAGGCCCAACAGTTCTCTTTCGTACCGTACACCTTCACACGTCACTACTGCCACGATATTACCACCGTCCATAATGAAAACATGCTAGGGCTGTCTCATTCAGGAAAATGTGGTGATACTAGCTGAGGCTTTCAGTAACATGTCGGCGGGTTTTACAAATCAGTAAAGTCTGAAGTAATATAATTAAAAATAATCGGCGTTCCTTTCTCCAGCTCGAGACCGAACTCGCCTCCTTTCAAATAGCAGATCACTTCACTAACCATCTGCCCACACCTGCCCACTGATACTGTGTCCACTCTGGGTAAAAAGAGAAAGAAATGCAATAATATCGCTGATGACTTAAAGAAAGGGAGATAATGAATGTAAACTCCTGGTCATTGATTTCTTTAACCTCTTGAAATTTCTGGTTAATGGTGTGAGATTTCAAACCATTCTATTATTACTGATTAGCAATAATTTTTACGGCTTCCGTAGAGTGTAAAGGAAGTCGTGGCCACAGCTGTGCGTAGGCTCGAGGAACACTACAGGCATTTGCATATTTATGGGAAAACTAAGAACCTCTACAACAACAGCTACCAAGGAGCTCAGTACACACGGCCTCAGACTCACAAACACATTTGACTTTTAACTCTCTCATGGGCTAAATAACTTTGGTACCGTAACTATTCTGTTCCAGCTAACACCAGACAGCTGTATTCGGTTGAGAGTGAGTCCTAGGAACTTACGTGTTGCTAAGAGTGAGTCCTAAGAACCTGAGAGTGTCCTAAAAACCTAAGTGTTGCTAAGAGAGAGTACTGTACTAGGAATCTGACAACTCTTGTACCGCACTGCATTCCACCTAACTATTCAGAATATTTTTCAGTCAAGAGTGAGTCCTATAGCCTGGGAGTTAAAAGAAAGAATCTAAAAAAATGTCATGTCAAGTGTATTTACAGACCCTGCCCGTACCTGACTGGCTTCCAGCTTGTCAAACAAAGGATAAAATTGGAAGTGGACGTCAATGGCACAATTAAACAAGCAACCAACGAACAAGGTATGTTTTTATAGGCAAGGCGTCTACAAAGTATATGGGCCAACCTAGCAATGGTTTTAATTACTGGGAAGAGGCCGATGCCTTCTATATACACCTGGCACCTGGTGATGTAACTCCTCAATTTTGAGAAGTCAGGTAGATTTTCCCGCATTCACTTCTACTGCTTCCAGATATTCCAGATGGTCTAATATGTTCACTGGGCTCAGGAACACCGGTATTAGAGGCGTTTACCTATGTGAAACACACTATATGATATCTGAAGTTGCTGAAAAGTCTGTTCTAATATTTTCATTCACAATTTTTCCTTGGTTTCTATCCTTACGTTATTTGCCAGTTGTATGACAGTTTTCTGTGGCAGGTTCATTATTTATTATCATCTTAACCCACTTCCCCATGCGATGTAATACAGGGAGATCGAAATCAGGGCACTTTAAACTACCAGCACTTGGAAAGGAAAAAGAAAGTCCCTTCTCCTATCTCCCTTACCTCATTCCGCATGAAATACAAAGCTGTTTCCAACACAAAGGCTGAACAGTGGGGTCACCACGCCCCATCGTCGATGCAAAGAGGTGGGATTCTAGCTTCATCTCTCACCTCTATATCAACGTGGCATTATCTCCCCGGTCCCCAGAGAAATAATTTAGCTCTAATTCCTCAAAGGCAGGAAGCTTGTACCTTTCGTATTTAAAATAGATACAATAACCATTAGACTAAGACAGCTGTCTACCAGAGAAGGTAACTAACCATTGTAAGACCCATTCAGTAGGTAACATTTGGGGTATCAACCTTGCCCATCTGATGACAGCTTTTCCAGCTGTTCAGCTTCATGCATATTCCCTGTCAAGCATTCAAGCTCTCAGAATCCTGATTCAGCTAGCAGACCTAACCGTCTACACATAGTTTTTTCTTTGGGAGGGGGGGTGAATTTTCTTTAGAGATACGCTCCCCATTACCTGCCAGATAAAGTCAATCCGAGAAATAATAAGGTACAAATGAGGTGGCATTATCAGTTAAATAAAATCGCCTGGAAACAGCAAAAAAGACGTCTTCGGGGTTGAGGGGATTAATTCACTACTACTAATGCCAATAGGTACACATTTTAGCACATCATTTTTAGAGAGAAAAAGAGAGAGGGGGAGGGGGTAGCCTGTTCAACTCTCACCCGACACGCCCATTACTGAGGTTTGATTTCCCACCCGACCAGACCTTAGGGCAAAATGTGTCCCGCTCTGCCTGTTTACCGTGCAACGAGTTTGGATAGTTGGCTCGCAGACGTCTTTTTTTTTTTTTTTTTTTTTTTTCTGGGCAACGAACAGGTTCATACAATTTAAGAGACGTCCTTTTTAAAATTTCGGTATGCAATTTAAGGGAGATCTCTTGTAGTGAAGGGATTAATGAGGCCTCTATCAAACCCCTCTAATTCTACAGCTCTCATGATCTGAACAAAACCACCTGAAAGTCATAAGAACATATATAACACACAAGCATTTATGAAAACTAAAAATCTTCCACATCAGAGCACAATATTTAGAAAAGTGACTTTCATGGCGGTGACGTCTGTTTTATGTTAGTCTTGCTATTTTCAGGCCATTTTATACCCTCCACCTGACAAAGTCAGAGAGTGGTGTTATCACTGGGATCAATAGGTGTCCGTCCATAGAGCTGGGCGGCAGGGCATAGAGATTTCGTTTCTGGGCCAGAACTCAGAAAGTATTCACTATGGAGTCATGAACTTTACACAGTTATGTGTCTTATATTGAACTGGTGCCTTACGATAGGTAGAATGCTGTGTCTTATGTATTTTTTTTTTTAATAACGAAAAGATAAAAAAAAATCCCAGAGATTTCAACTGACCTGCGTAAGGAATCTGAAGGGCCCAGGTTATATATCCTCAAGGCATTCTCCTTACGCCCACCTTTAAAAGAAAAGATGTGGGGGGGTGAGGGCCGTTATGCACTTGGTTGTGTGTGCCGGGAGGTGGGGGATATGTGCTTGGTCAGGTGGAGTTGCAACAACGTATCATTGCCCGTTTTTCTTTCTTTCTTTATCTCGGGGAGGATTTCTCACACTGGAGGAATCAGATATAGCTTTCATTAACCCCTTAACTACAAGGAAGATCTAAGCAAAATAATACCATCTAGGCCTAGTATCAGCTGAAGTGCTTGGAAAATGATGTTCTCGGGCTGAAATAAGTAACTCCGTCACTACAGATACATCATTTATATTTCGTTCTCCCTACAGCAGGACGATTTTGTTCAGCGTAGGAGAAATTAGCAATAAAGGTGATATGTTGACTCAGTATAATTATTACTGTAGTTCGAAAAATTCTCTCCTAAGGTGGGAAAAATCGGCCAGAGGTAGCAAGAATGAAAGAAAATGAACGTTCCCGGGCTAGAAGGATTAATTCATTTCATCATAATATATCTTTTTTTTTTTTACTTCATTCTTAACACCAGCAGACGATTTTACTCAGTATAGGAGAGGCTTCTGGAACTGAAAGGATTACATATAGTCTTAATACTCCCTTCACATCTATACGGCTCTCCCAAAGTACTCACTTCGTTTGCCGGGGGGAAAAAAAAAAAAAACTTCATTCTGATATACGTTATTTTGCATTTCATTCTTACAGTCTCCAGACGATTATATTCAGCTTTGGAGAGATTTTTCAAACTGTGGACGTCAGATAAACCAGTAACACCTTCACTGTATACAAGAGATCCTTCCAGCAAGGGAATAAAATCGTCTGGTGGAGGCATATCTAAAGGAAAAGCACGTCACCCTCTGAATCCAGTGACTTTTTTATGTTCTTGCTATTATGAGACGTCTATTCAGATATATTATTCGAACTAGAGGGGTGAGATACAGCCTTCATTAACCTGACTACTAGAGGTCTGTCTGTCTGTCTGTCTGTCTGTCTGGTGGCTACAAGAGTAAGAGAAAATAATATGTCACTGAAATAATTACTGGGCCTTTATCGTGCATTTTTACAAGACGTTTACACCGCTTCCAGATCAGTTACTTTAAACCCTGCACTGTGATGACCTATTTTAGTACTTTATTCCTGCTGTTTCCCGACTATCTATCTCTAGCCAGACGCCATAATATCTTAAGGGGTCGCCTTTGGACTTTGAGTCACTGGACTAACCCTCCGCCAACCCACTTGCTGACATGTAGGGAACACATAAGGTTGGTTATATGGTTACCACCCAGCGTTTTAACTGGTGTCCTGGCTTAAGGGAAACCATTAGGCTTGTCACTCAATGTAAAGGTACCTGAAGAGGAAAGACATGTAATAAAACGTGACAGGAAAGATGAGAGAAATAGGAAGAAAGGAAGGCAGACTCAGGAAAAGAATGACAAAGGTGAAGGAAGCAGTAGGCAACATTACATCAGATGAGTGGATGATGGTCGCCACCACCTACCTGCTGCCAGACGATTGCATTTATTTCACCCCTTTACTCCCACGACATTTTCTCATTTACTCATGCAACGAGCTGAAGATTTTATTCAGCTTTGGAGGGACCTTTAATAGTGAACGGGTTGTATTTAATGCGACCAGTTAGAATCCTCTCCCCGAACCGGAGTACTCGTATAATAATCTGAAGGCAGCGCAATAAAAATACTAGTATAATCATCATCATCATCATCATAAACAGAGTACGTCACCAGATTGATGGCGTTTTAACGAGAGCGCCCAAGTAGCACTGAAGACTACAGGTAACTCCTCCAGTTAGACAAGTCCATCCTAAAGTGTACGAAATCGTCTGAAGGTAGCCAGGATAAGAAAACCTTCATCAGATGAAAGGGATTAAATATGGGTGATATTAACTATGTCAAATAATTATACAATACTTAGGTGCACAAATTACTGATGCGTGTTGTATTCTGTGATAAAAATCGAGAGTTTTCCTTGTCACGGACGTAAGGAACAAGTTTAGGCTGCCTATACTTTGTTCTCTTTGACTAGGCGTAAAACTGCCACCTGTCCATCTTGAATGTTGAGTCTATGTACACTAGTCTAAAATACCATGCTAGTCACGAAGAAGCTACATGGAAAGCATATTGAGCTAGCTGTCACATTATGCTAGTGAACGACGGAAAACAATCTGCAAAGGGAAGAAAACTCCGACTAGGTACAACTGAACCAAGAATAAACCAACAATTATGAATACACCGGATTCAAGGCGTTAAAAGAAACGGAATGGTACAAGTGAATAAGCGGAATATACCACACACACGCACACCGAATAACTATCCCTGAATGTGAAAAATAACGAGAATGCCCAACACTGTGAAATATTAAACTTCTTTGGTCAGGTTATGTTCCTCGTACGTTATTCTTACCATCTCCCACAGTTTATATCCAGCTTAGTTGAGACGACTGGTAGTGAAGGGATTAACGATTGCCGTATCTAAACCCTCCAGTTCGACAAGTCCGGCCTATGCTATTCCATGACAGAGTACTTGTAAAGACGGCCATTAATTTGTTTTATTTAAGTAGTGCTGCTTACCCTCGGCGAATCATAAAGGGTTTTGTGGCCTACAGCATATCATCAGGCCGCTTGTTAAAAAATGCAGCGAAGGAGAAACCAAAGGCTAAAACCCTGCAGTCCCCCCCCCCACACACACACAAAAACGATCATTTCGAACTGCCTGGACATATTGCGATTATAAGCCTGGAGGTCATAGGCAGAAGGAAATACAGACTGAGAATGACAGTTCCAAAACTGACCTGGTGCATACATAAATGACAGTTATCGGTTAGGTCTTGCATTAGAGAGCTTGTCAGAATAGGGGTGAGAGTGTGCTGCCAGACGGGTGATACACGTTCGTAGTGATGAAGGGAGGATGCAAGCACAGTAGAAAAGTGGCCAATGAAAAAGCGAAAGTAAAGAAATAAGATGCAACAGTGAGCCAAAGAGATAAAGGTTGAAGGGAGTTAGTAAAATGAGAGGAGCTGATGAAACTGAAAGCCTTTTATTCTACCCGCTTGAGAAAAGCTGTATGTAAGGAGCCACCCCTCCCTTCCTCCCCATACACAAGAAAGTTGTACTCCACACAGGGACGAATAAAACCCCTGTACAAAATCAACAGCAGTGAGAGAGTCAAGAAGGCACGGAGTCGGCTTAGCACACCTAATCTCTTAGAACCAGATTTTACAAGACAGGTAATGCGATCTTTCCATGCTAAGTCCCGTGAGAATGAAACCCCAAGGATACTGAGGGAAGAAGAAGGATTGAGTTGAATACTGTTAAATATTAAAGAATATTCTTGCGGAAGACACTGGCATGTCGAAAAGTATAGGAAAAGATCTAGTTTTTTATTCAATAAATAACCAAGATCTCATTTACCTCTGTCAGAAATATAAGCCAAGTTATAAACTGTGACAGAGCCTCATCCCGTGGCTGCTGAAGTAACTGCAATGTTATGCGCTGTGAGAAGCGGGAGGAGTGAAAGGGGTCATCAGCGTATGAATGGATAGGGTTAGATGTGCAGCTCAGAGCACTGATAAAAAGAAGAGAGCTGGTGACAAGACAAAACCCTGGAGAATACCAACACTGATGGCTCTAGAAAATCCGTGGTCGTCTACAAGAGCAGCTACAGAATGCTCAGAGAAGGATGCTAGAGATGAAAGCACAGACAGACGAACAGAAACCAAAAGAGGGCAGTTTGGAAATTAAAGATGTAACATATGTCAAACTCAGGGGCGCACCCAGGGGGGGGGGCCAAGGGGGCCATGCCCCCCCCCGAAATTTCCTTTCTTGTAAGAAACGAAGTAAATAAAAGCGACTTGCATTAGATTTTTTTTCTAACCACAATTTTCATTTTTGTCCCCCTCCCCCCGAAAAATATTCCAGGGTGCGCCCCTGGTCAGACTCATCTGAAAGCCTTTGAAATATCAAATGCAGTGGCAAAGTTTTCGCCAGTTCCGAAGGGAGGATGATAAAGAGTAAGAAATATGAGATCGCCATCGGAGCATCCCTGTCGGAACATACTGGCGATCGAAAAGGAGATTACGATTTTCTGAAGATTCAAAAACTTTAGAAATGCAAGATATGAAAACAACTGAGCGATAGTTGGAAGGCTGGGAACGGTCACCCTTTTTTTGGGACAGACTAAATAAGAACAAAGTTCCAGCAAAAGGAAAGACAAGTCGACAAAGGCGGCAGAGTTTACTTAAGCAGGGTGTCAGCACAGCGACACAGTTTTTGAGAACAAGAGGAAGGACATCACCCAACCCTCAGCTACTAGCTTAGATCTGGGTTGGGTGAACACACTGATGACACGTGTACAACTTGTAGAATAGGCTTACACAAAATAAAACACGCAATATACCACTACACGGTACATTCCAAACTAAGACGCAAACATCAACGGCGTAGGGAACTTATGGGATAATCCTATAGGAGCAGTTTCCTAACTGCGGTCGGTGAGTTTGTTCGACTAGACCGGGACTGAGTTACAAGAGGAAGGTCTCCATTAGACCAGTACGCCTTATTAGTACTGCGGCAGGTGAAGGAAGAAAGTGCATTGCTTGAAGAAATCTTAATGTCAGTACCGTAGTGAGAAAGTCAAGAGGGGGGAGGGAGACAAAGAAACAGCACCTGAATCATCCTAAGTCGAATTGGAGAAAAAGTCTGGGAGAAGAATTCTTTCTCAGTAGAGGAAATAGCTACAGAGCCTTCGGAATGAAAACGAGGGAAGGAAAATAATGCAGAGCCTTCAGAACGAAGAGGAGGGAGGAGGGAGGGGGAATGAAGTACGGTTGTTAAAAAGGTTCTTAGCAAATTTCCAGAAGGGGCGAAAGAATCTGAGTCAAAATTCAGAGCATTTAGTATGAGTGACATTATTCTTCGTATGACCTTACTGGAGCGATAGGTATGGTGATAAGGTTGAGATCGGAGGAGGCCAACGGAGAGAAAAGATTAACAGTAAGCAAAAGGATTAGCTGTATGGAAAAGGTCAAATACTCGTACCGGTATGCCGGAATTCTCTCTAAAATGGCCAGGGATACGGGAAGGGTGCTGCGCAAGTTACTGAAGGTTATAAAGAACAGAAAAGATGTAGTCTAACTCACCAGGTGGATCAGTGACTGGAGTGGAGAGCAAAAGATGGTGGTGAACATTTAAATCACCTGGAAAGAAGATTTCAGAGAAATGGATAGAATGCATTCCATCTCAGAGATTAGATAGTCAAAGATTTTTGCATAGTCAGCAGAAGTAAGGAACAAACAGCCAGCAGAGATATATTTAGCGAAAAACAAGATAGCCGAAGCCAGAGCGTAGAGAATTCAGAGGAACACGAGAACAAGAAATACTGTATTGCGTACATAAGCACAACCACCTTCGGCTTTGAAACAGTACAGAGAAAGAAGAAGAGTGCAGAGCTCCTTATCAGTCGCCACTGACACCTGAGTCTCAATAAGGAGTAGAAGGTGAGGTTTTGAGGAAAAGAATAACAAAAAGACAGAGGAAAGGCCGCGAAGGTTGCAGAATCAGTCGAGTCAGTGATTCAGTACAACTCGCTTGGTCATCAGGCGAGGGGTTGATGAAGGGAGCACTTCCCCCCCCCCTTCTTCCACTTAGCGGCTGGATGTTGAGAGTTTTTCTTTTTTCATTTTTTTTTTTTATAATAAGAAGTGTGGTATGTATTGTACCTATGGTTTTGGTGTAGGGCTAGAGGAAAATGTACACTGAAGAGTTTGCTGGCCTATTCCCCGTGTAACTGAAGCACTGAAAAAGGTCTGCAAAGGGGGATGGTCAGGAGCTACTCCTGAGAGCTGGTGAAACGGGAGCTTTAGCTCTCCGTATCATCGCTTCCCATCCATCTCGGAAGCACCGCCCTACTTTATTCGTGTATCATGGTACAGCCTACTTTGCACTGGACTACAAATTACATGCATCAATAATAATAATAATAATAACTGTGAAACTGAACTAAGTGATTTCAATTTGACTAGCAGAGAAGTTTAAGTTAGGGTAACTGTCGAAGTCAAAAGTCGGCTCAATATTTTAAGGGGAAGGCATGGTGCCAAGTGTCCGAGGAAAAGTTCGGTTAGAGCTCACTGGTACACACACAGCCTACATCATCCAATCCTTCACTGTTCCATTACCGGCACAGAATAGGGCCCGAGGTTTGGCTACTCAGGCCTGACATTTATTTCGGAAAAAAAAAAAAAAAAAAATGGTTGCTATCCCTTGTATAACATCATTATGAACAGTAAGTCTTAACTACCCTTCGGAATTAAACCCTAGTAGGCCACGTCCCGCTGTAGCCTCTTTACCCTCTCGCTTAGTGCGCAAAATCAGACATTTTTTTTTTTAAACGTAAGTCTATATCACTGGTGATTTTTTAAAATGTGAACTGAACTGAACTGAAATATTTACTGTTGTAAAAGGTACAGAGTCCTAATACAACAAAAGAACGTGGTGGATGTGTAACTCACCTTTGATCTAGGTTATTGTATGAAATCGTCCACTCTGTCACTCGATGAAGCTTCCAGGATTAGAAACTGCATAGTGTTGGCAGGACTCCATTGCCAGTCTTGTTTGTGAGGCTCTGTGGGTGTTCGTAATAGCATTTCCTTATTATCTTAAAGGGAACGAACACAAAAAAAGTAATTGACAGTTCTCGTGTGCAATGTGATGCTAAGTAGACACTCGACTTCAGCCGATAGCTGCATGCTTGTATTTTTTTTATTTTTATTCTGCAGTATCATCCCAAACTACAGATTTCGCTTCAGTATAAACTTGCTGCATTACCAAGCACTGTCTCAGCACCGACCATGGAAGTTTTCGCCTGGCAAAGACGCTGACACCTATCACATGGGAACAAAGTTTGGCTATCACACCCATTCGCTATCGTCTATTTTCACAGTCTGTGCCCAGTCTCCTTCTTATCTATAGCGTGCATCGTCAACTGCTGTTTCAAACTTTTTTTTTTTTTTAATTACACGGGCGCGGCGACTGCAACTGACTTTTAACGATGTGATAATTTTCAGGAAAGTAATTTTATCGGAGTATGCAGCACATATTAGTTTAGACTACGAAAAATAAGGCATACATATTTCGGACCCAAAACTCAGTCGTCCCCAACAGGGTAGGGGGTGGGGGGATGCTGCGGGGCACATGCCCTCACACAACCTCCACTAACTGGACCCTGCAGGTCCTTTCGTGCAACCCTCTAAGCAGCAACTCTTCCACCTCTGATGCCGCATTACATCATGGGAACAGAAACAAAGTCGA
This sequence comes from Coenobita brevimanus, assembly GCF_032717465.1. NCBI lineage: Eukaryota > Metazoa > Arthropoda > Malacostraca > Decapoda > Coenobitidae > Coenobita > Coenobita brevimanus. Next base: position 60,454,421 of record NC_137008.1, read on the forward strand.
ACAAAAACTGAAGGGTACAACAGCCTCTCCTCTTGTTCGATCCAAGACCTTCTGGTATCACAGGCACTCGAACAAAAGTAAACAAAAGTGACGTCATCATCAGCACCCAATCACCAACGTGTTCTGAAGACGATGCAAAGTACGGTACTAAAGGTACGTGGCTGGAGATGATTTCTAAAACAATCAACAAATTCAAATGTCCTAATTACGTAATCGATTGCAATCAAATGAACTTCTGGTGTAATAGTACATCCTAAGCAAAAAATAAATCCTTGTAATTCCATTTAAAACTCACTGTCTGCCAAGTTTAATAATGATATTAAAATGTTCACAACGACATTTCTCCATCGGGTCGGGGGATCACATTTACCTCCGCCAAGCAGGTTCTATTTTACCCTTCATTGGTTTGTGTCTGTTAGCAGGATTATTCAAAAAGTTATGAATGGATTTTGATGAAATTTCGTGAAAGGGTGTGCCATGGGCCAAGGAAGAAATGTTTAAATTTGGGGGCAGATCCGGATCTGGAGTATCCCGCACAATATCTCCAAAAGTTCTCAATGAATATCAATGAGACTTTGTGGAAATGTGGGCCATGACCCAAGAAAGAATTTATTAAATTTGGGGGCGGATCTGGATCCCGCACAATATCTCCAAAAGTGTTCAATGAATTTCGATCAAATTTTGTGGAAAGGTGGGCCATGGACCAAGAGAGAATTGATTAAATTTGGGGGCAGATCCGGGCCCCGGATCCAGATCCTGCATCCACAGATCCGGATTTTTTGGATCCATTTTAATGGCAATAGCATTGGTGGAGGTATGTGCTCTCTGAACACTTTCCAGTTCATGAAGTTTTCTTTGAAGAAATAATACTCTTTGTACATAAGTGACAGAAGTAGTTTTTCGGTCATTATGAGACGAGGGAGGTGTGAGAGGAAGAGTATTTCAGGAGAATTATTTGTTAAATCATACGAAGAAACTGGCAACCCGTCTTGTTGTTTCCTTCCTTACAACTTGCTCCAGCCATGAGTTCCGTGGCCTTCCCCTTGAACCCCTCCACCCCGGGTTAACGCTCAAATATCACCTTGTAGGCAAGGTAAACCTCAGAATGGCAGGCCATTTCCCCCTATAGGTGGAGTTGGCACTGACATGTGAGCATGGTGGTAACAGGCCTCGACTCAGTCTCAGAGTAGTCGCTTGTTAGGTTTCCAGTCGCACCAGCGATATCCCATGATCCTGCTGGTTAACCATCTTGTGAAGGCGTTTTTGTGCCAAATTAAGAGCTCAGTTCGTCGCTTCCAGTCACTATCCATGCCTCACAGTTATAGAGTAAGGCAGGGAGTACCAGTACCTTGAAGATGCGAATTTTGTTTTCCTACACAATAACACCACCACCAAATACCCAAGTTTAGTGAATTCATAAACCTGTAGGCCAGACCAGTGTGACAGGAAATCTCATAATCTGACCGACCATTGTAATTACCACACAGCCCAGTAAATCTTTTCAAGACTTCCACGTTCTCACCCAACGTTTGGACAGACTGAACTTCATCCAACAAGCCACCAAATGTTTGGACCTTCATCTTAGTCCTAGAGACCTTAATTCCCAGTGGCTTCTCGTTCTCATGAAATTCCTCGAGGACACTATCTCCGACGACTCTGTGAGGATAACTACATCATCAGCAAAGTGAAGGTCATTAACCCTGAAACTACCAGTTGATACTCCAAAGTGACTTTGATTCACAGCCCAGCCAAGTACTCAATGTTGAAAAACATGAGAGCATGGACTCATTCCTGTCTTACTCCAGTTTAGTACTTACTGGGAAGAAGTTGGATGTTCCTTCACACTCGACAGCTCTCATAGTGTTTAAATACAGGCCTCAGTCAGTCGGATCATCCCTGCGGATTCCGCAGAGTCACAGGAGCTTCCATTGATTAGTACCTACCTATTTACTTGGTCAAGTGCTGTCTTGAGATCCACATAGTTTGCATGCATTCCATAACTCATAAACAATTATGTGGTCAACTGTACATTTCTTGGATGTGAATTCAGACTGCTTAGGTCTCAGAAACTGTAGCAGATTGTCCCGAATATGCACTATGAGAATGTGAGCAAGAACTGCCTGGCAGACTGAGCTCTGTAATAACATGATAAGGAGAGAACTACAGTCACGCGAGTCTCCATTCCCTTTCCAGACAGGGATGACCAAACGGTCAAACTTAATACATACACCTCAAGCGATTTTCGATTTTCGTTAACATTTTCTAGTAGATTCGGTCATTCTAAGAATCTTTTCTTCTATGACATTTCTCCCGGAAAGTGATAATAAACGATTTACACGTGATTTATTTCCGCCAATCACAGATGGGCGCGCGTTGCATCAGCCAATGAATTTCATCCTCGACGAAGCCGAGGATACTGATTAAGGTAATCTTCTAGGTTAGGGTAGGTAATTTTGATAGGTTGGGTTAGGTAATTTTGAGAGGTTAGGTTAGGTTAGGTTAATTTCCTTTAGCTATAAAAATAGGACATCACGTGGTAACAGGCATCCAACCTGAGTGTTTTCAGTGTCTTGTTTATTATCAATTTCCGAGAGAAATGTCATAGAAGAAAAGATTCTTAGAATGACCGAATCTATTAGAAAATGTTAACGAAGTCGAAAATCGCATGAAGTGTATGTGTAAAAATTGGCCTGACGCGTGTTAGGAGTGTAACGCTGTACAGCAGGGAAATGTGGGCAGTCAAGGAGGATATTCATATACTAAAACACAGAGAGATGATTATGGTTAGATGGATATGTAATGTATCGTTGTATAACAAACCTAGGGGTTTTGGATTGCAGATGGAGTTGAGAGGAATGCTGGGACTTGAATGTATTAGTGCTGTGATCAGAAGGGGTAGATTGAGATGGTTTGGGCATGTGAAGAGGATGAAGGATGACTACTGGATGCAGAGGGTGAGTCGTGAACATTGAGGATAGGGTTGCAAGAGAAAAATCAAGATAGACCTAAGATGAAGTTATATAGTGTGCCCTGAGGGATAAGGTGCTGAAAAGTGAGGATGCTAACGACTGAGCAGTATGAAGAACCACCATTAGATGACCAAGCCTGATGCATGCAAGCACGTCAGAGCCTTGATAGACGAATGAATATTAGTGGTAAACAAGGATCCACTGTCATTTTAATGTAGAACGGTACTACCAGTACAGCATTACTGATCTTCCAACGTGGTCAGCCTCATTATTAACATGGGAATTAATACATATGCTCCATTGCTATAATTTAATTGTAAATAACAATCTAAGTACACAGAACAAAAATATACAATCTGGACATTATAGTACATATGGCCAGTAACCACATAAATAGGATAAAAAAAAAAAAAAAACAGTTCTTTGATGCTCCGATGCTCCAACATCACTGGGAATGAACTGTAAAGTAACTTCCTTATGTAGTGTTTGCGGTGATTGGGCAAGTCTCTGATTAGCCACGATGTACATGCATGGGATTTTAATATTCTTGTTGTCACTAAACTATCTTTTCTCCCGATTCCCAATTGAGGCATTAAAATTGTTTCTTTGCATATACAGCATCAAATTTCCACGAAACTGACTTGTATTATTTTCATCTGAATTACCATGTACAGTATTTCACTACCATTCGTTAGTTTTCATCCTCTTGTGTTTATAATGGCATTTGGCATTCTAGACTGCTCTTTCATTTTCCAGTCACTTTCCTCACCACAAATATTACATAAAGATACTACTTTCACACTGCAGTGTGTCACAGATACTGGAGAACAATAATAATATAAAAGAATTATAGTGAAGATGCACCTTATAGCATTGCTATTCAAGATGTATCTCTGTACTGCAGTGTCACAACCAATTATTCACCAAGACATGCTTAATATATGGACTTAAATCTACTTTAAGAACAAGTATTAAAGCTGACAAATTATAAATACAGAATTACAATCTCACAAACAAAACTTTAATAGCAAAATTAAATCACAAATAAATGCTAGTGACGTTCCTAACATTGCAGTTGTCTCTACAACCATGCATGCCATACTCAAACTCATAGAGTTGAATGCCACTAGATAAGCTGCTCATGCTTACAGTAATTGCACTGCCTTGTTATGAACGCCACTAACTGCACTCAGCAAGGGGAAGTAACAGGTGAATAAGCAATGTTACTCTCATCTTTCTCTACTTCAATCAGTTTACTTCACCTAATAATCTCCAGTAGCTTGACTGACTTACATGTAAACCATACCTATTTACTAGGTAGTTGTAGTATATCACACTCCTGAGAGATTCAAGATAAAAATTGAGTGCTGAGTATTTTTCAGTAAGTCATATTGGATACCATAATATACCAGAAACTGATTAGGAACTGTTAATAATAAAATGGGCTACATTCGTAGAATAATCATTAAAAAAAGTGGCAGCAAGTGAATGGGAGTGAATGTTGTGTGAATGAGAGTTTATTGTTTTGGTGAGTGTGGTGTGAGCGAGTCATTCCATATCAGTTAGCTTCTCCAGAAAGAAGAGAAGGCCATGAAGTTAAAGGAAAAACTTTTTAAAATACTATTCAAATAGAAAATACTGTATAGGTTCACATTTCATCTCGAGGCTCAATTCTGTAATAAAACTTCTAAATGAAAAATCCAGAGGCTGTAAGACAGATTGAAATGTGCACGGCAGGATAAGTATTGTTTAGTGAGACATATAGGAAGCCTTGTAAAGAGGCCATTTGGAGTTTTCAAGAAAAGTATCATAAATCATACGGGCATAGAAAAATGAATGTAAAAATAACATGAGATTCCTAGACAACCTGCTTTTGATTTCAGGGTGGAATAAAATCTAAATCCATATATATATCTGTATATGATTATCTTTCTTCTTTGTTTAAGGTTTAGTTTCACAAATATGGATTTAAAGTAATATTTAAAGTGTGTTCATCTCTATACATGTACAGGTTACAAATTAAGGCATTATATCAATTGCACAACTCCATTAGCTCACCTTGTGACTCATTAGTGTCCTTGCACAATGCATTCGTACCACAGATTGAACCATCCTCAGCTGATTCACGCAAATATGGCAGATCTACAAATTCAACTACAACTGATGATTGCGTAGTGTATAAGCACCGTATAGTTCTGTATCTTGTCATGTTCCTGTTTATTTAAGTAAAAAACTTGGGCATCATTAGTAAAATGTCACAGCACAGATATACAGTCGTTCCTAACATTGGTGACAGTGGAACAGAGATACTGATAAATACCTTTTAAGATTCTTATATACTGTAATTCATCTGATACGTGCATTGCTAAGGATGCTCATTCATCAGTCTCTCACTCTTAATATTAACATCTGCTTCCACCCTCACCTCATGATAGGTAATTCCACAATACTTGTTATGAAGGAACATTTATTTCAATAAATCTATGACTTTGAATAATTAGACATTTTATAAGCTCTCCATTCAGAGTACCAAGATCATCCAGCTATAATTTATTAAAAATTAACAAAAGATATGAGCTTTGTACCCTATTTTGACTAGAATGCAGTGTTAAATTTAATACCACATACAACAGTTAAACCAAGATACAAGGTTAAATACTTAAAATATGTCATCAGCTAAACTCAAGTTTGCTGGTTTTGCAATACAATTCTTATGTGGCTAATGCCAAGCTGACCAATGTATGTTTGTACTACACAAGCAGAAAGATCTAAATAAGTTTCATATGTACTTTCCATTAAAAAAAAAAAAAAGAAAAAAAGTACATACTAATTTCCATAGCATTCTTAAAATTTGCATCCATTTAAACATGGTATCATATACAGTGATTTCCCTAAATGGAAAATTTCATTACTTGCACACCATGCTACAAATAATGGTTTGTGTGGCACAGTAAACATTATAATGCTTACACACTCACTCATTCACTCATTACTGCATTCATACAATTAATCCTTTTTCACTGAGTGAAAAAGCTAATGTAACAAACCTGCAGTGAGGTGATGGCACAAGGGACAATATGGAGGCCAACACCTCATTTACCAAAGTACAGTAACACTCAAACTGCTTGATTAGCATAATGGATGTGCACCATAGGAATTCTTACAGCTTTTGCAGATAGATTAGAGGGAACGTCAAAGATTTAAAGTGTAAGGGCTACCAAGTATTTGGGCAATATGTAAGAGATAATTAATCTAAGACACTCTAGAATATTGCAGTTATTCCCCAAAATAGTTCATGAACAGCAATATGAAAGGCTAACTTATAACTGTAAACTTACAACAGCTATCCAGAGTCCTTAGTGAGTAAAGTTACCTAGATCAAAGAAATAAGAATATCATTACATCACATTTGACCATAGGTTCCTTTTATATATCCAGAAATTAACATAATGACTCTTTTCATAAAACATCTTCCAGAACTGAAAGGTACTGTTATTGACCTGGAGGCTTGTGGCCAGCGTGACTTTCAAAAGTCAGTCAATGGCAACAGAGGATGGCACAGTTACTACCTAACCTATTGAGTGTCAGAACATACATAGCAAATATCACAACCATGTGTTGGTGATGATACAGCCAGCAGCACCCTCACTACACCTGCCTCTCTTCACAGTCACCCGAGGGCCTGTGGCTCCCATCACCCTCATCAACCCATATCTCACACTGGCAGCAGAAAAAGACAGCTCCCAACACCCACATCACATTATACATGGCATCTTTAATCCATGGCTTCAATACTGAAGTTACCTTTTCCTCCAAAATCTTTATTACTAGTGATTCTATATGCCCATTATCACAGAGTAAGGTGCAGGTTTACAACAGGAAGTTAGCAAAAAAGATCTTGCAAGCATAGTGCCACAGGCAGCTTCAGATACAGAATGGTAGAAAATATCATACAACTTGTTATCAATATTAAGTCTGAAAATGTTTAAGTGACTTCTTTCTCCATATTACAGTACAGTACCACCTAATTATATAAAAGGCATCATCATATTAAGTATTGTACAGCAAACCTTTGGGTAATCATAACTACAACAAGTTTGAAATTCTGTACGACAAAGAAGAATGTACGGTTTCATATATAAATTGAAATTAAACTAAACCTGTGATAACTTTAAAAAATTTAAAGAACTTTTATTTGTCTCTTGACTTTTGTGTATTGATGATGGCAAAGTTTTCCTTTGTCTTCTCAAGAAAATTTGCCAGCATCCACATACCTTTCGTATTTTTCTTGCTTTAATTTCTTTATCTGAGTGCTTTTCATGCTGGTAGAAATTAATATAAGGATCATTATGTGAATGCATGAAGCCGAGCTCAATGGTACAGATGTTGCAAGTGCCTGGCAAAGATGCTTGTGTATGGGAGTGTGGCTGGAAGTTTGCCTGAGAGGTGAGTGAGGAGACACATATGAGTGGGTCTGGGGGCTGGGTATCTCCTCCTGCCGATGAAGACTAGGGCTGGGGTTTTTGTCAGTCTGGGGACACGGTGCGTTGGTGGTGCTGTCGTCTGTAATTATCACTACTGTCTGCACTCAGTGGTCGGTAACGTCGTATTCTGAAACAAATATGGTGCTGTTACCAGTTAGGTATTCATGGAATTAAATACTGACATTGAAAACACTACCCAGTAAATAAAGTTACATAATCAACTCTCTTCCAAAGTCATTTATGTGTGACAACTCAAGCTTAGTACTGACGTGACAAAAAATACTTGAATTATTTTTTTTATTCAGCACTCACCTTTCCCACAGTTACTTACACAATAATGTAATATGTTTTATTTCAAATAGGCCTCTTTCTTCTTTGTTTCTTTTTAACTACCTCTGACTATGGACATAACAACTAGTTGCTCCTTGATATGCTAATACAGGTATATGTTGCTGATCCCTCAAAAGCACTCTCTTGCACACCAACTTCCTTCATCTATATGGTGCTATACAGAAGTATGCAGAAGGAATAACAAGGATATAAAAATATATTATTGGACCCTGATAAACAAGCTGTAAATATATATTACTGTACCAGAATTCAAACTTTTACATTCCCTACAGCTGTGAGTAATTTCTAACTCATAAAATTCAAAATTTACTTTTCTATCATAACTGTTTTTCACTCATCGATCCAGTATCTAATTTCTTAAGAGACCCATCAGGGCAATGCTAATCAGTCCTGACATACATGGTGAGAGTGACCCGTCACTCACCACTGGCCATCATAATTTGAACAGTAAACCCTAACCACCTCAGAGTACTGAATTTTTATGAAGCACAACTAGTTGGAGCAGTTTAGCCAACTAAACCAATGGGCATTCATTTGTTAGATACCGTACATGATTATTACGTAACACTGTACAGTAAATGTTATACTTTTGTTCTTCAATATCATGTACTAGAATTCACAGAGCCTGTTTTTGAGTACGATAACTCTTCCAGTACCATAGCAGACTATAAAGTAGACTTGCTTGCCGATTCAAGAAATATGGCAAATTGACCACAAAACAAATTGGTAATCTTTATTTCAAAGATTAATCCCAGCATAAAAGAGGACTCTAATAGCCTAGACTTGGGCCCCTATGCCCCAGAGGTGGTAATCTGGAACTGGTTGTTCCATATTCTATATGACATGTAATAGAAATTATGAGATGAGGGTGTAGAAGCCACAGTTAAGGAGAAAAGATGACTTTTCCAGGAATGGAAAAGGGGTGGTAAGAGTGGACTACTTGGCCACCAAGCATAGGACTAGATTGCAGGTATACAGGGCAAAATCTGAGTCTCAGAGACTTTTACTGGACAAGCTAAATAGTGCTGAAAGAAAAAATGTGGTACAGTAGTTAAGGTCGCAAATCAGATGAACAGAGAAAACAGGGATATCACAGGTGAGCCGTGTGTGAATAATGATGAAGGAAAGGTACAGTAGTGGTGGACAGTAAGGATATTAAAGATGCCCAAAGAGAGCATTATAAACAGTTGCTGAATGAAGAGCTTGACTGGAACAGGGAAGGTTTGGAGTCAGTGGATCCAGTAGTTGACCCATGGCCTTTGAGTAATGGTGTTTTCATCCTTTTTTTTTTTTTCCCCCCACATGTTCAAACCACCTCAATCTTCTCCTACGTATCACATCACAAAAACATTCAGTTTCCAGCCAACCTTTCAGTTGCTCATTAGCAACTGAAGTATTCTCTCCTCCCCCCTACAAACATAGCACCATATTCCTGATAAACCTGTTTCCTCAAGCACCTGAAGGAACCTACATGAGTTTAAAAATTCCACAGTTAAGTATCTGATCTCCCAACATGAATGAAGAAGCCTTTGATTGGTCCTAAAAGGTACATTAACAGCCAATCCCAAATACCCCCTTCCAGAAGTAGTGACCCAAGGCCAGTACAAAAAATAAAAAGAGACTTACCTGGCAGCTACATCTCTGGTGGCTGATGGAGGTTCTGAGGAGGGAGGGCGTGGCTTGCGAGGATGTGAGCCCTCGGACTCACTGGAATCCTCATGCTGGGGCTTGAGGAGGTAGGAAGGCACACCTCGCCCACTGTCAAAATAACGGCCACCAGTTCCTGCCTCTATCATGGACACTCTCTGCCGGCTGTGAAGAGTCAAGGGAAAAATGCTAAGCATCTATACTTAAACACCTTTTTCCTTCCCTTCTGTCTCAATTCTCCACAAATAACTTGGGGTCAAGAGAATCATCAGAAAGGAAAGAAATACCCACATGTTGGAAAGCCGTGTAAAATTAGGCACATATCCAAGTGAAGAAGATTCAAGCTTTTGAGATTCCCAACTCTCTTGTAAAGGCACAAGCTTTCAATTGTATGTGCTTCATTTGGTTAAATAACTGAATGAAAACCAATATGTCAACAGTCAAGCTACAAAAAGGGAACAGCCTCTGACATGTTCAGCTTCATACATACTTCATCCACCCATTACTATATTACAGTACTTTACTTTTTTTGTCTCCTGAATTTGAGTACCTAAATTTTTAACACATTAATTTACCATACCATGCCATCTTCTTGGTCTCCCACATTTCCTCTCACACTCAAATTCACCTACATATACCCTTCTCACTACCCAATTCATATCAACTCTTTTTATGTGACCATACCATCTAAGTACATTCTTATCCTAACATGAATAGACTTTCATATTCTGCATCTTTCACATGTCTGTGTAGTTTTTATCTTATACAACCTCTGCAACCTATAAATATTCTAGAATATTGTAGTCCACTTCTACTATTTACTTTTGACTTCTAAAACTTGCACCAAACAAATATTTTAAGAAGACATTCTCATGCCATCTTCTTATAGCATGTAGTCCACGTTCTGTTCTATATCAAGATCATCACAGCACCAGCCACTTTTCATCCTTAAACCACTCTTTCTACTTCCTCTTCATGCTTCCCTCATTTTCTACCATGTCTGAATTACCCAAAACATTATTAGAAATCTTCCACCCAGTCCAGTCTTTTTTCCATTTACTAATGCATCACACTGTGAGCCAACTTCTCTCTCTCTCTCTCTCTCTCTCTCTCTCTCTCAAAAACTACCACTTTACTTTTATCACACTACATCAAGTTTCAGAAATAACCAATCAATCATAAAAATAAAAATGAATAAGTCTGCATACTGTAGAGTTTATGTTTTATTTGCATGCAAATGGACATCACCTGCAGACATTGCATATGAAATATTCAACCACTTCCCATTACAACAACTTCACCTTCATTTTCATAATGATTAGCAATTTTCAGTATCCCATCCAGTATACAGTATAGTATATAGTGCTGTAACCAATTCTATTTGCTGAAGTGATATATCGCTGATATTTGCATTTTTTTCTGATACTGAACTGAAACCAATTTTTATTGTCGATACAGGGAAATCGAATGAGGACAGAGGAAACATTACAATGCCTGTTATTGAAGATTTTGTTCACTGTTTAGCCTAACTCTATGTGACAATGTGTTGGTACTTTGACACTGTTTTGCAGCTTATAATAAAGAAGAATCTTACTGAAACTATTAAAGGTTCAGAGTAAAAAGAGAGTGAGTGCGAAAAAAAAAAAAAATGAAGGTCGAAAGCAATGAACTATGAGTGAAATATACTGTGTACTGGCAGGATGTAAGTGTAGTGGGAATGTGAGTTTAAATACATACTGTAAATGGTGCACACATGCTGTCACGTAAGTTTATGTACGTAAATGGTGTACACCCACAGGCAAACTGCCTGTAACCATTATTTCTTACATTTCTTATTTAACTGTACTATATACAGTCACTTATCTCATTGTAGCCTAAATAAAGATGTGGTTAACTACATATAATAAGAAAGAAGGCAGCAGATGGGTGCAATTAGGGAATAGTAACTGAGAGGTGGGGATGAATGACACACACACACACACACAAATATATATATATATATATATATATATATATATATATATATATATATATATATATATATATATATTTCCATCCAGCATCCAATCCTATGCTGCCCCATGAGAAGCGTAGGGGCCCGGGGCTAGGTAAGTTGGTCCTGACATTTAAGATGGGAGTGACCAGCCTCACTCATCCCTGAGTGGCATTGCATGAGCAATAAACCCCAACCACCTCTTGGATATAAACTTTCACTGGCTTAATCCCACTGGAGTGCGGCAGTTACCCACTAAACTACCAGGTGCCATAATTTGGTTATATGGTTACCACCCAGCGTAGTAAATGGTTTTCTGGTGTACAGGAAACCATTCGGCTTGTCACTCAGTGTAGAATCACCCATAGGCAGAAGGAACAGGAAAGAATGAAGGAAAGAAAGATAAAAGAGGGAGTGTAAAGTCACCCATGGGCAGAAGGATGAGGAAAGAATGAAGTAAAGAAAGACAGAAGAGGAAGGAAGATTAGGACGGAGGAGAGGAAAGGGCAGACACCCGAGAGCAGCACTAGGGATATACACATAAAGATATATAAAAACCATCTGCAGTATATGCACATAAAGATGAATTAAAACCATCTATGGTATATTCAGCTGAGTTACAGTAACAATTGCAATATCAGCCAATTTCATATTACCACTTCAACCTATATGTGCCTGAGGGAATGAAAAAACAAATATCAGTGCTTATCATGTACAGTACAGTTTGATAATGAGTTTGCATGATTGCTTGTAACACATGACTACTTTCTTCGTTATGGAACAGTTCTCCAATCAAGGGTGGACTATCATGCCGCGTGCTAATGAACATCATTTGTCCCACTGCTCTCAAGTAATTTTTTTGGGGATGCCTGGTGGTCTAGTGAGTTTAGGGACCTCAACCAGATGTAGTCCATAACAGTTTACTTCCTAAAGGTGGCTGGGTTTTATGGCTCTCATACTGTAGCTCATAAGCAAGCAACTGGTCACTCTCACCTTACATATCTGGACTGAATACCACAGCCCTTGGCCCTTACACTCCTACTGGGGCAATACTGGACTGGATTATGGATGGATGATTATAAGATATAAACTCTAGTATGAAACTAGCTGATTTTGCATCTATAATTTCACTGGATAATAAAATGACTAACATCCTTCCCTACCTTTGCCTATTTCTAGACTGGAGTATTGTAGGTGGTGGAGGGTTGACATCTGACACCGGTCTGGTGCGACGGCGTTGGAAGCGAAGGCTGAGTTGTGTCTCATCTGTCACATACTTGTCAACTCCTTGCCGCCGCCGTCGCAGTGCTGGGGTTAAGTCTGCAAGGTCCTCACTATGATCTTCTTGGCTCCCTGAACGTTGGTAGTCACACCCAGCTGAAGAACCACGCTCACGGACTGACCGATGCTCTGATATGGCACTTCGTGTGCTTATGGAATCTTCTTCATTGCCTGGTGATGCAACTTTTTCAGCTATAGCTGCTGAAATCCTACGGGCAGCCTCTGCACGATCTGATTCTGTGTAACGTGGACTCTTTCCCCCTGATGGAGTAGTAGCATTACCTTCAGATTCACCATCTTTTCCTGAGCGAGCCCACATGGGGACAGGAATACGGCTTTTTTGAGAGGAATCATCCTGACCAGGAGACTTCCTAGTGCCATTACCTTTTTGTTGATCAGGGGAGAGTGAAGTATGTGGCTGTAGGTCTGTTGGACGTGGAGTATTGGTTTTGGAAGAACCCTCTGACCCTTCTTCTAATAAATCCTCACATGAACGGCGGTGGCGGGAAGATCTGCTGCGACGGCCACCAGCACTCTCGCTGTGAGGTGGTGTTCCTCGTGGAGACACCGAAGGTGTAACGGTGCGTGATCTGTTGATCATGGTAGAAGCTTGGAAGGCAGCAGAAAGGTCATGCAAATTGATAACAGATATTTTTCTTGAATCTTCAGCATCTTGTTTTTCCTCTAAAACAAACTCTAATGATTTTCTTCTTTCTGATAAGAATGATTTCTCCTCATCACATATGGTATCATACCGTGTTCTTGTTTCTGCTTCTCTTTGGCCCATAACAGTTTCATATCGGGATGATTCTGGAGGGGGCGCCCCCATGACAGTTTCATAACGTGATGATTCTTGAACAGTATGATCATGAACAGCAGATTCATAACGGCTGGTGTCAGGTGGATGGGCAGCAGATTCATAACGAGTAGATTCACCATCACGATCTTTGTGATCCTCCATTACCACTGGCAAGGCTACAACTCCTAATCTGCGACGGGTATCATCCTTTTTACTACTGCGTGTGTCACCTTTATCTTTATTTAGCACCTCGTCATTGTTTTTATTGCTGTCATCTCGTTCATTTCGAGGTGAACTACTCTTACTCTGACTCTTCTGACCAGATTGGCTAGCTGGCTGTTGTGACAAATCATCAGGAGGAGGAGCATCGTAATAGATAGAACGTTCTTCAGGGTGAGTTAATGGACTAGACTGGATGGAAGCTGATTTGTTTGTTGTTCCGGGAGGCAGGTCATGCGCAGATGGTGGGGGTGCAGGGGGTGGTGACGTGGTCTCATTATCAGCATGGAAGGCAGGAGGAGCAGGCACTATCCCAGGGACTTCTTGCCTAGATACCCGGGTCTGGCTGGCAACTATGGTGGTGGGAGCAGAGGGACCAGAGAATTTTCTGTCTTTGTCAAGCACTCGAAATTCAATCTTTCCACCCACAACAGCATCAGCATCACCTCCTTCTTCACCTTCACAAACACTGAAAATATGAAGTTTATTATCACCATATGGCCCTATCAATTAAATGCCATGACTACCCCTCTTCCTTCTTCATCATCAAAAATACTGCAAAAAAATTAGGTACAGTATCAGTGGCCAACCTCGAGTCAAATGCTTTAATGTAATGCTACATAAGAAAAATTCAATCCTCTTGGTCCATAAAGAATTCAGTTATTACATCATATGACATTCCTGAAGACCCAAATAATTCAAACAAGTAGACACCACATGTTAAGCTTTTCATTAGATGATGATTCTCCTATATTACATTCAAGTTATAAAATAATTCATCCCTTAAAAGTAATTACATGAGAGTGATCCTTACCATGGTAAAGATTTCTTTTAACAGGTCATGGCAGAGTGATGATGATTCTCTAAGTGCAAAGAGATCCCATATACTGTACTGCAGATTCCTACATACCTTTCTTCTGATGACTGTACAGAATAATAACAGATAATTCAAAATTTAGGCCTTGTATGGACATATTTAAGGGCAGTAGAGAGTAAGTGCTTCTTGTGTGAAAGTAAAGTTTACTTTACCTCCATTCCAGGAGGTTCCCCTTCAGTCCTCCTATATGCTCTAGTTTCCACATTAGTCTCTTATGGGGTACCTTGTCGAAGGCCTTCTCCAAATCTAAATACATACAATCCATCCAACCATCACTCTCCTGAAGCACGTCAATCGCTCTTGAGTAAAAACTCAACAAGTTAGAAACACATGACCTTCCACTTCTGAATCCAAACTGACTATCAGCCAAAATATTCATCTCTTCCAGATATTTTACCCATCTATCTTTCAGAATTCTCTCGCACAATTTTGCGACCATGCTGGTTAGCGACATTGGTCTATAATTCAGGGGTTCTTCCCTGTTTCCTCCCTTATAAATTGGTACCACATTTGCCCTCTTCCATTCTTGAGGCACTTTCCCCTCTTCCAGAGAACACACAATTAAACTGTGAATCTTATCCACCAGTTGTTCTCTGCATTCCTTCAGTACCCAATTAGAGATTCCATCTGGTCCTGGGGCTTTCCTTACATCTTGAGTTTCCAGTAATTTATATACTTCCTGTACTGCCACTTTTATATCTTTTATCACTGCATTTCTAGACACCCTCTCCTTCCACAAACTCCTTTTCATTAGTGAAAACTGATTGGAAACATTTGTTCATTATTTCTGCTTGCATTGCTGCATCTTTATAGACCTCTCCTTCTACTTTCAGTTTGGTGATTCCTTCCTTTTGTTTCAATTTGCCATATGTGTGTGTGTGTGTGTGTGTGTGTGTGTGTGTGTGTGTGTGTGTGTGTGTGTGTGTGTGTGTGTGTGTGTGTGTGTGTGTGTGTGTGTGTGTGTGTGTGTGTGTGTGTGTGTGTGTGTGTGTGTGTGTGTGTGTGTGTGTGTGTGTGTGTGTGTGTGTGTGTGTGTGTGTGTGTGTGTGTGTGTGTGTGTGTGTGTGTGTGTGTGTGTGTGTGTGTGTGTGTGTGTGTGTGTGTGTGTGTGTGTGTGTGTGTGTGTGTGTGTGTGTGTGTGTGTGTGTGTGTGTGTGTGTGTGTGTGTGTGTGTGTGTGTGTGTGTGTGTGTGTGTGTGTGTGTGTGTGTGTGTGTGTGTGTGTGTGTGTGTGTGTGTGTGTGTGTGTGTGTGTGTGTGTGTGTGTGTGTGTGTGTGTGTGTGTGTGTGTGTGTGTGTGTGTGTGTGTGTGTGTGTGTGTGTGTGTGTGTGTGTGTGTGTGTGTGTGTGTGTGTGTGTGTGTGTGTGTGTGTGTGTGTGTGTGTGTGTGTGTGTGTGTGTGTGTGTGTGTGTGTGTGTGTGTGTGTGTGAGAGAGAGAGAGAGAGAGAGAGAGAGAGAGAGAGGGCTGGAAGTGAGTGAGTGAGTGAGTGAGTGAGACAGGGTTGGGGGGGTAGTAGGGCAGTTTGGCTTCTAGCTTTCTTGTCTCCTTCCCTGTCCTCCCACCCTCCCTCACTCCTGCTTATCTCTCCCCATCCCCCTGCCCTTCCCTTCTGCCCATCCTCCCTCACTCCCACTTGTCTCCCTCCCTGACCCTGCTTGTAACCCTCCCCATCCCCTCCCCCACCCCTGCTTGTCTCTCTCCCATCCCACTGCCCTCCCTTGCCTCTGCATAGCTCACTGCCGCCTGCCTAGCTGTAGCCTGTCAGTTGCCCTCCCACCGCCTCACCTACCTGCATGTGATGTTTGCTGTCTCATTTTTTAGCAAGAGTACTGTTTATGAGGTTAATAATATTATCTATGATGTTTATGTGTCAGTCTCTGTTGACTGAGTAAGGTATATGTGAGTTTGGGTTCGGGCCTGGAATGCATCTCTGGCTTTTCTTTAGTATCTTTTGGGGAAAATTGCTTCGATATGTATATCAGAAAAAGTCCGGGTTAGCAGGGGGAAGTACAGATGTCGCTTTTATCGGACACCGCTTTTTTCGGAATGGCTTGGGCCCCAGTTAGTCCATTATAGTGAGTTTTTACTGTAAAAACATGCTGGTAAGTTGATGGAACTGCAATGGGATGGTAATGTTGATGAATCTAGGCAATGAAGGAAAAAGTTTCAAATATTAGAGGTAATCTTGTGCAACTCACCCAATATCTGGCATACTTTGCCGCCGTTCTGGTGTGAGAGGAGAATCTTCCCGAGAAGTTTTGATACATATGCCTCGAGCTACATCAACTTCATAGACAGCATCTGTGACAGTGGCAGTGTGTACAAGGGGTGGCTCCAGACCTGGTCGAATGTGACTTGAAAGCTGAGGGTTAGACCAGGCCCTCGGTAGACTGGCCTGACCACCCACCTCCACTGCCATCACTCCACCTTCCATGGCCAAGCATGCCACCGTCGCCACACGCTGTTCTAGACCACTGGTCCGGCCCGCTACATGGTAATCTTCACCTCCATGGCTTACACCCACACTCCCTCCAACCATTGTCACATCTGGAACCTGAGTTGTTAATCATATATAAGTATCATGGGAACATACAGTGGACGGCAAATTCACTTGTTCAAAAGTTTGCACAATGGATGGCTAATTCACTTGTCCAGAGGTTTGTCAAGAAAAAGTTAAAAGAGCATTATTACAAGTCCAAGTCCAGAGTATCTAAATGCATAATAAAAAAAAAAAAAATCATTTTGCATAATGTCTACATGACTGGAGAGCTTCAACACACCCTGCCAGTACACTAAACATAGTGTAATGTCAGAGTGCTATCACAGTGTTACAGTGTGTACATTCATAATGCACAAAGTTATGCAGTTGCTTGACACTAGCCTGAGTAACTGAGTGTCCATGGCAAGCAGCCAGCAACTCCAGGATAACACTCACTACAAGGCCTTATGTATTATAAGTGTCCAAGGTCACTCCTGGCTGAGTGGCTGCCCATCATAAGATTCATGTATGTTGTTATCTGAACTCAATAGGTGAAAACAGACAGAATCTGTTAACATTCAGGTAGATACAATACTGTATACTGCTGATTCGGCTGGATGCCACTTTTATTCAGATTAATCAACAAAAAGTTTACAAGCTATACACAAGCTATGATGCAGCAAATATTAGCACTCAAACATGGGGGAGGCAGCAAAAACATACACACACACATGCGGTTATTTGGGACGTTTCATAACATCGTGAAGGTCACCTGAGGAGTACCAGTATAATCGAGGTGTTGCTCTGTACTTCACTTGTGATGGATGAATATTTGAAGCACCTTAGTCTGTTGGATAATGTCAGTATGCCTGAGTCATCCGTTAATGTGGACTGCATATCGTGGCTGTTATCACGACACTGATAACTGTTGTAGGTCGGATGAATGATGGTCCCATGGTTATGGAATGGTTGAGTTTTTTGTTGTGAAGGAAGTAGTACTAGCATCGGAGGTGGAGGCCCGAGATGACCACATGTAATGATGCTTCGTCAAACAGCACACTTCTTCGCTGCCGCAGTGTCTGCATGGGAACCCACCGTCACTAGAGGAACTTCACATGGAACACTACTGGCCACTTCAGCATTAGTAACTTTCCATCCTATAACTTCAGGGTGATTCACCACTCTGAGGCCCCAGAATAATGCTTGTATGTACATTATCAACATGCCGATTTAAGTGAACTCCATACTTGCACACTTCAATTTGTCAGCTGTATACTTTATTTCAAAAACTTTTTGATGTCTGAATTTCAAATATTTGCAGGGAATGAAACCGTGGAGTGGTGACAGAGTGATCATCAGTCAGGCTTCTGTGCTCATCCCTTGATAATGTACGCAGAAACTGACTGTGTGTTCTTAATTCTCCAGATTCAACTTTAGATTTATTTACTTGTGAAACCAATATTAAAGGAAAGGTATTTTGGAAACAACCTCATATCCTTAATAAACTTGAAGAAAGCATTATAAGGGAAATTAATGGAGCAGTACCTCTTCATCAAAGGATACATTGTACCCAACATTTGCTAGTAAGCAACATTAGGTTCAGTTAAGTTAAAAATGCTGAAGAAGACCACTTTCAATACCTCATATAACTGTGGATAAATGAAATTAAGAATGTAAGCAAGTATCACTCAACACATTGTTTATCATTTCATTACAAGTATAGTAATAATGAAAATACTGACATTATTCTGGGACCTAAGAGTAGTGAATCACCCAGGGTAATTGACAATAGCTGCTCCTCAACAAATACCACATTAAATATCATAATCCAACTCCATTTACTGCACATACCAGTATATTCTGAACAATGCTTATTTTCACATAGCTACTTGCACACATTACTGTACAATGGTATTAATAATCCACAAAACTTTGTGGCACAGTAGTATATAATACAGGCTTTCTGAACATAGCCCATACCAGATAAAACAGCATCATGTGCTTTCATTAATGCTTATACTACACTGTGTACAAGTGCAGGTGTACCCTTGTTGCATATCCAAGGCACTGCCAAAATGCAAGGAGGAAAAAGCAACTATGAGGTATTATACCACCACCAAATAACACTTTGGAGTTAAAATTCGATAACATTTGGCACTGGCAATTAATCTGTCCCTCTGGCTACACAACAACAAAACCATCCTGGTATGTTATGAAAGAAGTACAGTACAGTAGTTCCCTTTCTAGTAAATATCTGTAATGATGGTTAGGGATGCTGTCCTGTGGTGACATCGGTAGTGCTGGGCGGTTCAATGAATGTCCCTCAACGACTTCCCCATCCTCTACACGGAGGATGGTGGATTAGGTAACTTCAGCCTACTGTTTGCCAGGTTAACATTCAAATGAATATGGGGTTGCAACACCAACAACAGCAAAGATGCTCACAAGGAAACATTTCAGTAGTAGCTCAAATTTGCTTCAACATTCACTCTTCAGTATCAGATCCTACACCAGTTGTAGAGGTATTTAGTTTCACCTTTTTTCAGATGACCACAAGCTAAGTGAATTCCTCTGGAGAGTCTAAATTACCATACTTGGTAACCTGACAAAAAAAAAAAAAAAAAAAAAAGAGCAGAGATTATGCAGATTCATGACACACAAAAGGAATGACAATCAGGGCAGATGCAAATATAACCTTGCAACTTGGTGATGGTTCACTGTCTACAGCAGTAACCATTCCCTTTTAGATGTAAAAAAAAACAAACAAACTGCATTTCACATCTGCTGCTGCTTTTCTGTCAGGCTAGTCTGCTTCTTTCTTTTCTGTTAAACAAGGGACAATGTTCCATCCATAAGTAGACTGTGGTGGTCATACTGCCTTTACTTTTGGAAATTTAACCTGATTTTCCAACTGTGAGTGGTCACCTAATGGGCAAGGCAGTGGGCTCACATATTTGTATGAGTTTCTTCAACTAAGATATCAGTTCCATCTGAACCAGAGGTACAGGAGGTATACTATTTATCGAGCTAAGGACGCCAAATATCAGTTCCATGTAATGCTGTCTGGTACAACACTGTGCCCTTCAAGAATATTACAGTGGTGGCCATTAATCCTTTGTGCCAGCTAACTTGCCCACAGCACCACACCATCTTAGCCATCATCCAAGACTCATGGAGGGTTAGTGTGAAATTTACTAATAACTATGAACACACAGTACAATACTATGAGATACGCATCACCATTTTAGCAATAGGAAGAATATTATTACCTTTGCTAATAAGATGTGACTGTTTGGAGGTGTGAATCCATGGACAAGTTAGTTGGCACAAAGGATTGTTGCTAGGATAAAAATCTGCTATTGCAGTTTCATCTGCTTTTAAAGGCCAACACAGTTTCTGTTTCCCTAACTTGGCAAGATAATGAAATGGTTGAAAGATATCCAATAAGCTTGTCAATGTTCGGCATAATGCTTCCTTCATCAAATGTGCTGCCCAGAAGATATAGTATTGTGCGCAGAAGGTATAGACATTACATCCATCCATCCACCCTCTAATTTTTTTATATATACCCATTCAAACCTAGAAAAAAAATTTCTGTCACTAAATCAGTGGAAGAAGTAGCAGCTGCCTCAGTTTAAACAATATTAAGATTAAAACTATCATCTCGATCTACAAACTTACAGAATTCTGCGACACAAAAAGCCAAATAAGATTACCACAATTTAAAAACCCTAAGGTGAAAAACAACGAAAAGTAAAAAGTTAATTACTGTAAAACCACATGATACAACACATGATTTAGTAAAATGCTGTAAGCAGAGATGACGGCTAAGATACCTTCTCAGACAGCAACAGCCAGCAGGCACTCATAAAGTTCACATGATAAAATGACAGTAAAAACTGGTTAGTTTGCATATATATATATATATATATATATATATATATATATATATATATATAATCATCCAATCCTACGTTGCCCCATGAGGAGAGTAGGAGCCCGGGGCTAGGCAGTTGGTCCTGACATTTAAGATGAGAGTGACCAACCTCACTCATCCCTGAGTGGCATTAAGAATATATATACTGTATATATATATAAAATCATCCAATCCTACGTTGCCCCATGAGGAGCGTAGGAGCCCGGGGCTAGGCAGTTGGTCCTGACATTTAAGATGAAAGTGACCAACCTCACTCATCCCTGAGTGGCATTAAGTATATACAGTATATATATATATATATATATATATATATATATATATATATATATATAGTGTAATTCAAAAATTTGTTCCAATCTGAATTTCCAACAGTTTCAGATGGCTTTTATCTCATTCTTCAATAACTATGAAACACAATGTAACCAACATGGAGAAAATGCCAGTACCATAAAATTCCATGAACTCTGCAAGCATATTTTTTAAAAATCTACATTTGTTGACGTTTAATTGTAACTGCCCAATGTAGCCACAATAATTGATCTTGTGAGAAAGTAGTACAAGACTGAACTAAAATTATGGTACTGTATATGAAAAGTGCCATATCTGAAGCACTTCAATCAAAATTCTTCCTACCATACTTATTACAATGGCTGCAACATCATTTGGAAAAAACTGTGGCAAAATATAAGGGGCTATACCGTATATGCTAATGCATTAAAATGTTAAGGCAGGATATTCGTATACATTTGAAAAGTTAACTCACTGGCTGTCTCACTAAAGTCTGGCTGTCCTGCATTTCCTATTGTCTTTGGAAAAAGAAATGGTCAGATGTCTCACAGCTACACCAAGTACAATTACTTCATAAACACTTGCAATCAGAGTAGCCCATACAAACACCTTTAAATACCAAAACAGACACAACTCAAGAGTAAACAACCTATAACAACTTTCATCCAATGACACTATCTATTCACCATCTGTTACACTACACTATCATATATACTGTACTTGTCCAAGGTGCCAGTTAGGAAAATAATGCCATCTGCTACAACAGTAAAGCAGCAACTGAATACTGCTCTCAGTAAGCAATAAAACTATAGTATAAGTATCCTCCTAATGCAACTTGGCAATTTCTGCTTTAAGCTCACATATTTAACCCCATCACTATGATGATATCTTTCATTCATTTTTCTGACTACCAGATTATTTTATTCAGCATAAGATACCCTTCATAGTGAAAGGGTTAAGAAACAATTTCCATTTACCCTTTCAATATGATAATGTCTTTTACTATATTCTTGCTACTGCAGGGCAATTTTATTAAGTGCCCAAGAGACCCCTCATAGTTCATGGGAATGTGCATGAAGAGGTTTAAGGGTGGTGTGGGATGGGGTGGGGGATTTAACAATCACTGTGGATTCAAAATCAGATGGCTAACATGGAGGTGGGAGAAGTAGTTCAAAGAAGGAACAGTTTAAGATGGGGGGGGGGGTAAGGGGGCATGGCAGTAAAGTATAAGTACACAGACTAACAAATTTTGTGTGCTGTAGATTACAAAATCTGCTTGAAAATATCTGATTGTTGCAGCAGCAATTAGGTGGTTACAAAAATTAACTATTACTGTATGCAGAGTATCCAATGTAATTTGAAACATGGTAATCAATATTCATAAATGACATAAATTTAGGTCTGCTATGAAAATTATATATCAGTAGCACTGTATCTGTATTACAGAATGTTAATGTTGTAGAAATAAATAATGTCTTGAGGTGCATGTTGCTGTCAATTTCATAGTAATGAGGCATTATACATTTATGCTCAGTACCAGAGGGAATTCCAACATCACAGGTATCAGAATTATATGTACAGTATATTTACAGTACACACACTAACACTGAGGAATATGTCTGGCTGAAACAAGTACTGTGCAGCAGCTAAGTCATTTTAATACAGTTAAGAAATAATTTTATTTCTTAGAAATCACAGAATGATGAAGTATGTTGATAGGTGTGGTGGCTTATCCATCTGGTTGAGAATTTCATGAGTAATATCATGGTTTGGCTGGTTGCTTTAGCCTGGGGAAGGTTTTGCAGACACTCATCTAATGCGGTAATTATGTGCTTGAAGTGCAACTGTAGCATAGTGTCAGAACAATCACGCCTTAATTTTTATTAAGAAAAATCAGCACTAAGCTCTAAGGGTATCAGAAGCACTGAATTGGTAAAATGAAAATTATACTGCAAACAGATTCTGCTTAAAAGTCTTGGCATCAGAGGGTGTAAGAGTGGTTAAGCAGAGGAGTGGTATGATACATGTAGACAGAAGAGCAAGCTAGGTTATGGGAGGTGCATGTCAGACCTGTGTATGTGAGTGGTGGTCAGAGGAGCGGTGGCGGTCATCCTCACTGATCCTGGAAAGCTCAGCGCCTACGCGACGGCTCTTCTCTCCTGTCCCAGCTCCTGCCCCAGTCCCTACCTCCTGCACTGCTGTTACTGTTGTGTCATCAGGACCACGTGACGTTGGTGACACTAGCTGCAACAGGATCATTTCATGATATAACCTACATGATGTTACCAAGTGACACAAATCAGGAAAAGGAATCACTTACTGATCTACTCTGATGTTTTGCACAAGAAACAGCTCAGAATACAAGCATTTACCCATGACATGTAGCCTTGTGAATAGTACTATGGTAAACTCCCTAAAGAAGCTCTGAATTTTCCTCACGTCCCACTTCTTGAGTCATCTATGAGTATGCTGCATCTCCAAATTTTTTATATTAAACTGTCAAAAGTGCAGACTTTCAGACTGGGTGCTGAGGAAATAACTATGTCAATACAGTAATCCCTCTACTATCCGATGTAATAGAGCCAAAGGCACGTCCAGAATGTGGTCTCGTCTGGATAGTTGGCCCCAGCCTCCTGGACTTGTACTTAAGGACCCTAACCCAGCCTAACTTTGAAAGCCACCTAAATAACTCCCTACCAGACATGCATAGCACCTATTTAAACCTATTTAAGACCCTATTCACACCAATAATGGACATAAAGCATAAAATAAATGAAAAGGAACCAAAGAATGAGGAATCAGAAGTGACTGTACCTCAGCCTGGGCACTTACAGCACATCTGTGGCTGCCTTCTCTAAGGCTTTGGCAATGGTGAAAATGCTCTTGAAGCACATACAGTAATCTAGTGTTGTGCTGCACTTACAGTTACTCTTTGCACTGTGAGTTATAACTGTTTAACACTGCACATTCTGTTAATTGCACCACGCCAGTTACAGTAATCCAGTGTTGTGCTGCACTTACAGTAACTCTTTGCACTGTGAGTTATAATTGTTTAACACTGCACATTCTGTTAATTGCACCACGCCAGTTTCAAACGCCAGTTTGCACTCCACAGTTAATCCTTTGCACTCTAAATTCTAATTTCTTAACACTGAACAACACTGTAAATTCCCGTGTGGTCTAGTGACGAGGTACTGCAGTTTATTCACTGTTTATTCACAAAAATGAGCATGTGCGGCATCCATTGCGATAAGCATCTACTCGTGATCGTAGTTAGGCAGTAACTGTTGGTGAGGGGGAAGCAGGGTTGCCCGATCACAACTCGGCCACATTACTAAACTCCTCAATTTTCATTACCAAATTTAACTTTTCATTACCAAATTCGTAAAGCTAGCATTTATTCTTCACTAATTATATACACAAGTGGAAATACATGTAATCACTCTCCTTATAATTAACAGCATGTTGATTATTTTCATGCTATGTAGGCTAGCAGATTAATCAGAGAGAGCAAATAATCCATCTCCATTCTGTGTCTCCTCATACATGTGAAAAATCCATTTGGTAATGCATTATTCTGATTCATTACCAAACAAATTTTTCATTACCAAATTGCCCCACATTTGGTAATGAAAAATACCAAATGGCAACCTGACAGGTGAGGGGGGCAGGGGGATGAAGGAAGGTGTGAAGGGGCCTTGGTGTAAACAGCTGTTCGGTGCTGCGCAGGAATTTCAAATAGTGTGTGGGAAAAAATTCGGATTTTGGGGGGATTTTTTTCTTTTTTGGCCAGTTTTGGGTTCCGTAGGTCCAGGCCCACAACGTCCGGTAAGTGGGGTGTCCGGAAAGTGGGCGTCCGGATAGTACGGGGATTACCGTATATTCTAATTGCAGACTCTCAGGATGTCAAAGCCAAAATATCAATATGGATAAAGACTTTTTGCAAGGAATGAATATTACTGTATCATGAACAGCAGAAGCACAATGAAACTAACATAACTTACAGTTAATCGTTGTTTGTGTTCTGGGCTCTGTAGATTGTCAGCTTTGAGTTCATTATCTGTTTCTTCTGAATCATCAAACTGTGACTTCCACTGTGAGGCCAGAGTTAAGCCACCTCCACCACCCTTAGTAGCAGGTTGGGAAACGTTGTCATCGTCAGCCAGAGCAAACTGTGTAATGGAGAGGTCGCGATGGCCCAGGTACTTGGCTCGCTGCACCGGGTGGAACCTGCTGCATGTAGAAAGTATCTTAGCATACTGTGTACTTCATGACAGATATTCACAATCTTATTTTCAGAAACAAAACCTGTCAACATATAATAAATAATATCACTGTCTCAGAGACATAATATTCTAGTTATCTGAGAAAATTTCATAAGCTTCTTGTTATAGTCACTGATATTAAAAGAATCTCTTCATTATTTCACTGTCTAAAATATACCCCAGTGTACACAGCAATATGATTTTAAAGTACAGTGAGCAACAGTAGTCGTCTCGCGGTTTTGTCCGAAGATTAAATGTAACTCGTGAAACATTATGAACCATCAGTATGACAGACGGCAGAATTTACCTGACGCTTAGCCCGTTAGCTTATGTTTTCACCAAATTTCACGACACGATTATTGTTGCTTACTGTACATTACAACATCTCCAATGAAAATCTGAGTGTTATCTCTTCACACATGGCAGTAATAGTAAGATGGTATGGCTACTACCAATATAATGTTTGGGTTCAGAGTCTGGCAACTTTGCACCTTAATGTCCTGCCTGATTATGTGCTCTCTCACATTTCTGTCCAGAATTTGCAATTTGCTTCTCTTTGTACTCATTCTCAGCTTCCTTCATAAGAACACCCATTGAAACCTATTTGGTATTCTGAAGACCTCTGTTTTCTCAGTATTATGCTACCTCTTTTCAAACATCCTCATCAACTTAGAGTATATATGTATTAACTTTCATTTTCCTTCTCATGCATATATTTTAAAACTCACTCAGCCACCCTTTTAAGTTCCTTCATACTTTCAAACAGCAACACAGTCTCTACAGCATACAGACATGTTCATGCTGTACGATCCTTTTGACGCTGCCCTATTCTGGCATGCAAAACAACACTCCATAAACTGCAACAACTTTGCTTACTTCATTTATTACTAGTACAACTGAAGGAAAGCATGGATCTGGAATTTTCATCTCTATACTCATGCACTGCCTTCAACTATGACAGCATAAAACTTTAGAACAATACAGTATTTGTATTCTTCATATGCTTACAGGCTTGGTCTTGAAAATGCAGTAGAGAACTCACCATGTTAAAATCACAGTCTGTACTATATTGTCTAGCAGATCATTGATTACTGATTAGTAAACATATCAAAACTTAACCTGCACAAATTAAAACTGTACAGTTTGACTGTGGCAATTTCAGGCAACTCTGAATTACTATTAATGAGGAGGATAGGTCATTAAATTAGTGAAGTGTTCCCTATGGTAAGTATTCCCTGACATATTGACTGACTTGATGATAACAATGCTAAATAAATTGGTAATTTCACAAGAAAATGAAGAAGGCACAATTTGCCATCATTAATACATGTAGACTTTCATAACCCATATATCTGCCATGGGTTTCCCTTAGCTGAATAAAACTGCTGCTCATTCTCTCTCTTCAAAAATATTGGACCAAAAACACCCTCGAGCGATGACTGGCTTCATTACCATAGCCTTACCATTTGTCAGTGATGCTCCTTTGCACTATGCTTCCTTTCCTCAGCTAAATTGAAATCAGTAATTATCTCTCATAGTGCACACCTGCCTCTGATATAAAATTTTATAATGAACCACTCGGAAAGAGGATGACAAAAGTACAGTACTCTACTTTTATATGTGCACAGATGTCTACTGACTTTAATAAAAGTATAAGAATGCCATCTGTTACTGGTCATGACTACTAGGTATACTGTATCAGTTGATTACATTTTGTAATATGCCACATAATTTATGGTCAAACATCTGACTGAAATCTAGCAAACAGATTCATATACAGTACAACAATGGCAAAAGGTGGCATTGACAATTTTTATATAATTTTACCTCATACTGGGAAATGTATACACTTTATCAAGTGTAATAAAAGTAAACACAGTATTGTAGTACTGTGAATAATTTTTGTGTGAATGAAACCAGAGAGAGAAAATAAAAATTATTCAAAAACTTTGGCACTAACTTCACAATGAACAAATGAGCTGGAGATCATCTACTTAATCCCATCAGAACAATGACATCAGCTATATTTTACTGATATAGTTAAGAAACATACTGTACCTCCATTAACTCATTTAAGAAGATGGAGTCTTATTTAAGTTTTATTCTGGCTACTGTCAGATTATTTTATTCATCTTTAGAGAGACCCGTCAGATTTGAGGGATTAAGACCATTGGGATGTGCCATGATATATCAATGATAAATACGATACTTCCTCAGCTGGTAAGTCAACTACTGCCTAATCCGTAAATAAATGATCCATGACTAATTCAATACTATACAGAATATCATCATGATGGAACTCTTGAAACTGTGATGTTAAGCCCTTTGCATCCATCCATCATGCAGTCCTTCATTATCCCAACACCAGTATAGGAACCCAGAGCTGGGCTCTTCAGTCTAGATATTTAAGGCTGGAATGTCCAGTCACTTGTATCTGGGCAACATAATGTGAGTGGCAAACTCTAGCCACACCTACAAGTTAAAGACTACCAACCACGTGTTTGTTGGTTTTGCTTACCATCCAATACATAACCTTACTGCTATGACAAGCCAAATATAACAAAACACAGCTGCACCAATGCACATTAAAAAAGCCCATTTCATTCCTTAGGAAAGTCATGAAAGCACCTATCTATATATCTGTCTATCTATCCCGTTAGGGGTGGCCACAAACAAATCGCCTCCATGTTGCCCTGTGCCCTGCCATTTCACTGCCCTGCTCCCAGCTCACCCTCCCTCTCTCATATACCTCTCCACTCCATCCCTCCATCTCATCCTTGGCCTCTCCCTCCCTCTCCCCCCCTCTACCTCACTCGCATACACTGTCCTCGTCAGTCTCTCACTCTCTATCCTCTCCACATGGCCAAACCATCTCAATGCGTTTCTCCTAACGCTTCCAATTACATTCACATCCACACCACAACGCTCCTTCACTTGCTCATTTGTCAGTCTGTCTCTCCATGTGACTCCACAGGCTCCTCTCAAATAACTCATTTCCACTACTCTCACACTTGACCTCTGTCCTTCCATTAAGGTCCAAGCTTCACTTCCATATGTTAGAGTTGATATCACAATACTGTCATGTAGTAACTTTTTCACTTCCATGCTCACTTCCCTGTTTCTTAAGATTGCTTTCAAGGAACCAACAATCTTTCTTCCTTGTTGTACCCTTTCAAGCATTTCACCCTCCAACCTTCCAGCCTTACTCATCACGCTACCCAAGTACTTAAACGCGTTCACATTTTCCACTTCCTCCTCATCTAACCTCACTGTACATTCACTGACTTCACTTCTCTCGAAGATCATAACTTTACTCTTCCTTACATTCACCTTTAGGTACTGTTTCTTATGTACTCTCCCAAACTCACCCACCATGCCTTGCAGCTTCCTTTCATCTTCACTTAACAACACAGTATCATCTGCAAACAACAGTACAGGGAGTTTCCAAACCATGCCCTCTCTCAGTAGGGCCACTCCAACATATACTGCCCTTCCTTGAAAGCACCTATAGTATGCAATTTCATAAAACAAGAGGTGCTATAAGATACTGTACAAGAATAGGTTGTATGACCACTGTTAACACCTTCACACCAGTGATGTATTTTTTTATGTATTATCTTTGTGACCATCAGAGGATTTTATTAATCTCTGAGGTCAAATATAGCCTCCATTAACCCCCTCAATAGACATCTTTATGCTGAATAAAACTGTTTGGGCCAAAAAACTATACGGCCAAAAGGAAGAATGTGATATTTAAGGTGACAAAACAGATAAAGATAGGAAAAACAGGGATATTAGTATGTGAAGAATGATGAAGGAAAGGTAGTGGAGGACAGTAGGAATTGTAAAGATTTTTGGAGAAAGCATTATAACCAGTTGCTGAATGAGGAGTTTGAATGAGGCAGGGTCAGCAAATCCAGTGTTTAGCCCTCAGCCTTTGACTGAGCAGGGCAATCACCAGGATGCAATCAGAGAAGGCGATGGGTGTGCCTGGATTGGCTGCTGAAATAATGAAGGCCTCAAGAGAGACAGGAATGTGATCAGTTACGGATCTGATAAAGGTGATTATGTATGAGGATATTACAGTATTTCAGATTATTGCCTAAAGAATGTGACTGAAATGTGTGCAAGGGGAAAGGTGATGCCCTGGAAAGAGAAAATTACAGAGGCATAAAACTTTTGGCATGGATAATGAAGGTAATGGGGAAAGTCCTGGAAGGTATGATAAAGGAAACAGTGAATACAGTGCAGCCTCATTATGCGATAGGGTTATGTCAAGTGAAGACCTATTGCACTGCATAACAAGGTTGATATAACATGGATTCAATGGGGTTAGGAAGGGTGACCTTGACTATGAATCCTAAAATGGCCTAAAAAACCTCTGCCACCCACCTGACGTTGTCCTATGCATGTATGAGTCATCATCAAGGGTTCACTGCCCCCAAAGATAGGGAACAGTTGGAGGGCCTCAATGACCACTCCACAAAGAAGATACAGTACATTATCACTTTACTTAATATCACACACTGCACTATTTATTAAGTACTTGTGCTCTTATTTGGCAATAACAATGGTGCTTCAGTGGCCTTTCATGCACAAAATAAAATGAAAGGCAATTATCACAGCTAGTGTAAATACTGGGCAGGCATCTTGGCTCAGTCAGCTGTGCAGAGGCCTAAAATGGGGATGATGGTCATGTAAGGTTGACTCAATTTCCAGTTCACAAGTTTCAGTAATTCAAACACAAAAAAAGTATCACTTCACTAAATACGGCACACTGCACTGCTTGTTACACACCTGCACTGTTATCTGGCGATAACAATGGTGTTTCAGTTGCCTTTCAAGCAAGTCAGAGGCCCAAAAGGGGGATGATGGTTATGTAAGGTTGACATGTTTTCCAAGTCACAAGTTTCAGTATTTCACACACAAAAAAGTATCGCTTCACTTAATATTGCACAATGCACTATTTGCTAAGCACTTGCGCACTTATCTGGCGATAACAATTTTTCATACTCAAACTACAATGAACGGCAACAATCACTGCAAATATAAACACTGTGTAGCCATTTTGGCTTGCACATGTCATTGCATCTGCAAGAGATTCTCAGAGGCGACCAATGAAAATTTCATTATAGTGAAATTGCGATTAATTTTTAAATGTTGTACCGAGACAGGGAATAAGTTTTTAATTATCGTTGTAGCAATTTATCACATAATGAGCCATCATATAATTAGGCTGCAAGGTACCTACGTGATGCAATTTGGGTTTATGCCGACAAAGGGACCACTGATGCAATATTCACTGTCTGACAGCATCAAGAAAAGAAGAGTGAGCTGTACTTTGTTTTTGTTTATTTGAAGATGGTCATTAATGGAGTTCCTAAGTAGGTGGTGAAGTGGGCAATGGGAAAGCTTGGGTTGGGGAGTGTATGGTCAGAGTGGTTATGGAATAAAAAAAGGTGCTCACACCCAGGTGAGAGTGAATGGAAATTTCAGTGATGAATTTTCTGTGAATGATGACGTGCATCAGGGGTCAGTCCTGAGCCCGCTGTTGTTTATCATGGTGTTTGAAACTCTTTCACGTGACTTCAGAAATGGACTCCAAAAGGAAATGCTGCATGCTGATGACCTGGTGTTGACCATGGAGAGTGAGAAGGAGGTGGAAGAAAGATTTAGGAAGTGAAGAGATGGAATGTGGTACTGTACAAGAATTTAAAAGTAAATGCTGATAAAACAAAAGTAATATTATCTAGGGCTGGTGACAGTACTGTCAAAACAGAGGGAGTGTGACCATTTGCAGATGACCACAAGAATGTGGGAAGTAACTCTACCTTGTGCAGTGTTTGTAATAAGAAGGTGCATAAGAGATGTTGTGGTATTACAAGTAGGTTGAGAAATAATGCTGACTTTGTGCGTGTGGTGTGTGGGGGAGGTCATGTAGAGACTGAATGGTGTGAACGATTATTCTTGTTGGAGGGTATCTTGAGTGTTTGGAGAAGTTTTGTTATTTGGGGGATATATTATCATGAAGGTGGGCTCTATGACTAGGATAAGAAGTTGTTGATGGAAGTTCAGGGAACTGTTGCCCCTCCTTACTCCTTGCACTGCAAAGGCTCTCTATTCAACCTACAGGGTCATTGTATGCTGCAAGCATTAGGGGTGTAATGTTGTATGCTAGTGAGACCTGGGTAGTGAAGGAACAGGATATTCATTGGCTTAAAGGTACAGAAATGATAATAATTAAATGGATGTATAGTGTATCCTTGAATGGAAATCTGGAAAGGGCTAGATTACAACTGAAGAGTTGAAAGGCAGGGACTTGCATGTACTGTATTAATGTTGTGGTGAGGAGGGGTAGACTGAGATGGTTTGGGCATGCTGACAGGATGGAAGATGATAAGTGGGAGGGGGGGTGAGAGGTATGAATCCTGAGAGTAGGGTTGTGAAAGGCAGACCAGAAAAGACCTGGAATGAGGTCACAAAGTGTGACCTCAGGGATAAGGGACTGAATGGGGAGGCTGCCAGAGATAAAGCAGCATGTAAAGCCACCATTAGGTGACCAAGGCTGATGCATTCAGGCAAGCTGGAGCCTTTATAAACAAAGCAAAATTTGGGCATAACATGAATAAACTATTAAAAACTTTACATTCAAGTACTAAATGACTTGAGCACATGGTAAAGTGCTTTTACAGTCTCCAAAAGGAAGAAATATGGGTAAGTGGCTGTGAAGATCTGCTGTGTTAGACTGGCGTGGGTCAGAAGCAACCTCAGCTCCAGCATCTTCCAAAAATCACAACTAGCTCTTGATTCAATGAAACTCTAAGGGCAATTTCTACAATATCTTATAAACACATATGAAATACCAATATACACTGTACTATGACCTTCATTTGTGTAAGCTTGAGACCTGTCATCCTTGCTCTTACACAATTTGCAACTGTTGACTTTAGTTTGAAAAATACAATAACATACAATACCTTCTAATAAAAAAGAAAGAAAAAAAAAAGTACTGTGACCACAAACCCACTCCTCAAAACAAACAAGAAAATTTGATTAACACCATCCACAGGATATCTGCTACTGGTATGTAAGCACAGAAAACATCATCATCATCATCATCATCATCACAAAAGACAACTTGTTTATTTATACCTTTGAGGTTCATTCTCCTATATTATCACTTTTCCCAGAAAAATGTTTACCGGATTCATCACTGTATACGTACGTGGAGAGGGTTTCTTTAACATGAAACCAGATATCGCAGGTAAATTCATGTGAAGCGAAAACACGAAGCAGCAGAGTTGTAGGCAATTCTGACAGTGAATTCTTATTGCTTTCATTGTAAACAACAGAAAATGTATTCCATTTGATGCTTACTAATGCAGTATTGTAACTAATAATCACTAGTATATCAGCATTTGAATAAGACAAAAATGACTGCAGTACAAATTAACAGTTTTCAATTGCCTGGCTCAAGTTGTGGTAGGCTGTTTTCACCAAGAATATTTTCAGTAAAGCAAACTTAGTACAAAAGCACTTGACTAAAAATTAAATTATTCTGTACATTAACATCATGTGCATTTCTTTTTTCTGATCTTAGTTTCATTACTTACACATACAGAAAAATCTTGTGAGCAGATAAATTTACAGTACAGTACATCCTATCTGCAAACAATTGCTGAAGTTCTTCATTTGTATTTCATCCCCATAAAGTTTTGCATACCTTTAAACAGAAACAAAGGCAGTAAGTTGTTTGTTAAGTCAAAGGTCTACTGTAAGTCTGTTGTACTATACTGTACACACTGCACATTAAATAATGATATGAGGATCTGTAATTTGATATGATCAAATAATTCAATAATTAATTTAATTCATTTCAAAACAGTCACTATATAAGAGAATGGAAGACACACTGTAAAAGTGCTTCATTAGTGACAAGATCTAGCAATACTAAAGGATATCAGTGTAGGAGAAAGTTAGCTACTATATACAGTATGCAGCATTAGTGAGAATCAGTGAGTGTGCTTGAACAATGTGCATAAACTGACAAATACAAAGAAAGCAATTTTTTCCTTGAATCACAGCATACAAAAGCTCAAAATGAGCAGTCGGTAGATACAAGCTTAAATGAATGTGCTGATAAGCTGTGAGAAAACAGCAGAAAGCAGAAGTAAGATTGTTTCAATGTTTCACTCAGAAAGGAAAATGACACATGTTGAATGAAAATATATTTGTTCCACCTCTCTCATAACCTCAACTCTTTCAATACAACTGGGTACAGCTTATTTATTCTATACATAAATAGTGAACATATAAACACATCCTAACTTTAGTGGCAAGTACTGTACATCTTACTGTAGGTACCAGGGCTTGGTACCATATACAAGGATGTATCTATTATCAAAATGATTTTTTATCAGACTTCTAACTCAAGCATCCATATACTGTACATGGCTATACTGTACTCATAATAAAAGCCAGGTACTAAATTTTGTACACAAAGTATTAGTCACAAGTACATAAAGCAGGTGAACATGAATGGCTAAAAAGAAAAAAAAAAAAAAATCTTCCAACAAAAACCTGTTTCCCCTATTAAGGAGCATCCAAAAGGTAACTCTATGATAGCATTCTGGCAACTTCCTTTCATCTTGGAATTTACAACCCCAAGGCACGTGATATCCTTTTGATAACTAGCAACTGAAAATGCAAGAGGAATGCTCTCTTGACACAGTAATATCATCAAAAATTTCTCCAAAGCTATGAAATGGCAAGAACCCATTATGGATAGCTATGAAAATTTTCAGTCATAATCTGGCTCCCACTAGATGATGTAATTTAGCTGTTGGATGTACTAAATACCCCAAAAGATTAATATTAAACAGGAAAAAGACAGGAAAACTTTAACAACCTAAAATATACATTACAAACCTATGTCACTATTGTTTATTTTGCTGTAATATTACGGAGGAAATAAAGCTTTTAGGTGGATGAACATCTTACGTAAATGGCAGGATGCTACACAGTCATAAAATTTTGAAGTGTAATAACAGGTATTTTACCCTTGCACCCCAGGGAGTCATAAGATGCAGACATTTTTTCCACAAATTTTTATTCATTTTCTTCAAAAATATTAAATATGGCAGCTTTCCTGACACTGAATAGTAAGAGTGGCCTGCTCTGCTACTGTTAGGTCTCACAGATGCTACTGTCTCCAACATTATTATTTTTTGCTAGAAAAGGGATGAGAGTTCCTACTTGAATTTCACGGCCACAGCAAGAGTATGAAAGCTACAGAGGTACAAGTATATTTGGTGCCTATTTTCAGAGGAAAGAAGGTAGTTTTCCAATATATTCTATGATTTTACAGTATCCCTTCCATATGTGTGTATATATATATATATATATATATATATATATATATATATATATATATATATATATATAAGGGAAACAAATTAAAGATGAACCAAAACCATTAAGCTGTTCACTGTACGGGTCCAGTGGCACTGAAACTCCAACAGCCTGATTTTTTTTTTTTTTTTTTTTTTTTTTAAGGAATGAAACCACAAGTTATATTGAGGATAGGGGAAAATGTTATATATGTATTCTTTATGCATTAAAAGTGGCTAAAAGGGCAGGAGAAAAAATACCATAATAAGAAGTGCACTGGTATATTACTGCAGTTATCTTAACATCTTCATTATAAGAAATCTCTCCTAAATTAATTAAAATCACCTGGTGATAGCAACCAAAAAAAATTAAAATCATCTGCCTAAGGCATTAAAGCAATAAATTCATTCTTATCAGCTGCTAGCACATCACTTTAAGCTGGTCATGCTCAAGGTTTAGACTTTGCATTTGCCCTCACCTTCTGAAAATTCTGATGCATTTGGTAATGCAAATGAAAGCATCTCTGCATCTTGTTCAAATGACAGTGATTGAGGAATTTTCTCCTGCGATATAATAGCAATTTCCAAATAATGAGAGAAAGGCCAGAAAGCTGGTCTACAGCAGAAGCCGCAATGGACTTTGTAGGAGTGGAAAATGAGACATCTTGAATAAGGACGACAATTTTTGCATACCAATCTTTCAAGGCAACACCAAACATACACAACTCTCACGAGCAATTACAATACCTCTATTTAATCAACAAAATTCTTTGGGCTACTGTACTAAGTTATAAAAATATATTTCAGGAGAGGATGAAGTCAGAGGGAAAAGAGCTATAGCAGCTGGTGATACATGGGACAGGAGTGGGGAGGGGGACATCTGACAACCTCACCTGGCAAATCCATGACTCCTGGACCAAGATATATCAAACAGACATATCATTAACCAACAAATCACTGTGTACATGTCCAAGTAACCAATACTGTACAGCAATGCAAACATATGCTAACAACTCTGTGTGGTCACAAACATATACTGTTTCCTAGTATGGTAAACTGTACTTTAATCTTTGCTAAGTTAGGGTTGCCTGAATTTATAGTTACTTCTGTGATCTGAAAGGTCATCACACATAAAATTATGCTTAATTCATCAAGGAATAAACAAGTATTCATATTCAAAACAATATATATGATCTACTATCTTGATACATACTGAACTTCCTACTTGACTTGTCACCTCAAACCAGCAGGGCACTCATAATGGAAAAGACTTATTATTAAAAAAAAAAAGAAAAAAAAAAAAAGTGAATTGCCAATAAGTGATGACAACTGCACTCTCTGTGAAAAGTAACTGCAGCTATGCACCTCTCATACGGCAATCAGACAAGCTGCTCTCAAGTTTTATGACATTTCATTACTTTATTAATGATGGTAGCATTATCTTCTGTTACAAAAAATCAAATGCAGTGAAAAATGTACAAAAGGGATCGCAGAGCTATAAAGAAACTGGAAGTTT
Organism: Coenobita brevimanus; assembly: GCF_032717465.1. Classification (NCBI taxonomy): domain Eukaryota; kingdom Metazoa; phylum Arthropoda; class Malacostraca; order Decapoda; family Coenobitidae; genus Coenobita; species Coenobita brevimanus. Next base: position 60,490,916 of record NC_137008.1, read on the forward strand.
ATGCTCTTTTGAAGCAAATGTGTAATTTTCTTGGATGTTTTGTAGTTCCACTGCTCATACTATACTGTACATGAACAATATCAGCTTGTAAAATTCCAAATAATAATACTCTAGGCTTTATTTAATTTCTTTTGATATTCACTCGCTGAACAATATGAGCTAGAAAATTTTTAGAAAATAATACAGCTCTTGGTCTTACATCTGTCTGTCTATCTACAGTCAAGTCGCCTAATTCGTGTATCTGTAAGCTGCGGATTTGTAATCTGTGGTACTTTGCCCAGCCAGCCCCTATTTTTGTTATTCTTCAGAAAAAAACTTGAAAAACACAGTTCCTAGGTTCCAAAGTGGCTCATTTCCGAGGAGATTTATATTATCCGGGCACCCATGATGTATTCCGCGGCTGATAGCCAATTACAGACAACCTAGACCCAGCAGCCAATCACAGCCCGGCTCTGGTGGCAAGTGTGCAGACTACAGCTGCCATGTTTTTTTTTACCTCCTGTCCCGCCAACCCCCAACAACGTGTGTTCCCCCGTGAGTTCTGAACACTACCTGGCCTTCTTCTTTTTGTCAAGGTTACCTCTCCCTGGGCTCTGTTATGGACAGCCCCAACCCCCCAAGGTGACGTTCAACCCAGCTGTTATCAAAGAAGAAGGCTCCTCTCAGTTATCAGCAGCGTTTAGACGTTATTTGTTGTGGCTAGTTAGGTGTAGGTAGGGTGCTGTAGGGGGGTTCCACAAGGGTCCAGACTAAATATCCTTTTTTCCTATTGGTTCTTAACTTTGTAAACATACCAGTCTCTAATTGCTGTAGATTAGGCGACTTGACTGTATCTATCAATCTCTCTCTCTCTCTCTCTCTCTCTCTCTCTATACTGTATATATATTTTTTTTACATTGACTCACACCTCAGAAAAATGTAGTTAAGCCACCATTAATGGCCATAAACAGGCACGGTGGTTATCAAAGGACCATCTCTAAACAGAGTCAGGGAGAAACTTGCTAAAAGCATACTATATGAAAGTGCAATTTTAAAAAAACCTGTACAGGTTTGTGAACTTCAAAGGAAGCTGCATCTGACAGAGGGTTATGAACCTGTGACAGTTGTGTGTTCTACTCTGCCATGGGACTACTTCATGTCCTAGTGTACTCGGAGTGTGTATAGGGAAAATTAGGTATCACTGCTACCTCTCAGTTGGAAAACTGTCTGATGACTCAAAGATCTCTTGATAGGAAACTTGATTTTAAGTTATGCAAAACATCCTTATTACTTCACTATAAGTCAATCATAACAGTACTTAAATAAGTCTAACAAAGTACCTGCACCAGAAATGTACAGCCCTTATCAGGATGCTTATGCCTGTCACTGAAGTTCATAATAACAACAAAACTATTAGAATATCTTGTGATGCTCTGGGTTGTGAGGTGTGTACCAGATGCTATTCATCCCTGGAGACTGAAGTGGCAGATATTGTCTATGCTGTCCTTTCTGCTTTTTTTCCAAACATTCAGGTTGTCAACTTTTTCACAGGGATACAAAAGTTAGCTGAGTAAACAGCTTTAGTTCTTTTTTCTTTTATTTTATTTACTTATTTATTCATTTATTTTTCTGGGGGGTGGGGCTTTAATAAGAATGTGCAAATTAAACTGTGGTAATTTCAAGTATACCACAGTATCAGCTTTGGGCAGGAGGGGGCAGTAGGGGCTGCTTAGGAAGACATTCATGTCCTTCCAGACACCTAAGTTTATGATCCTCTTGATGAGCATGCAGCTGTAGTGTGCAAGTGTAGCATCATACTACCTTGTCATGGGAGCAAAACATAGCATCTACATCTCCTATTCCCACAAGCTCCTGAGACGTGCAGGTGACCCTTGCATCCATTTTGGAGGGACAGGGATGACAGCCTATGTCTCAGAGGTTTCTCTATGCATGCATGCATGCAAGCATCATCCAATCCTACGTTGCCCCACGAGAAGCATAGGAGCCCGGGGCTAGGCAGTTGGTCCAGACATTTAAGATGAGAGTGACCAGCCTCACTCATCCCTGAGTGGCATTATATGAGCAATAAACCCCAACCACTCCTTGGATATAAACCCTCACTGGCTCAATCCGATTGGAACATGAGGTTTCTCTACCTGTCATACTTTCTGAATCCAAGGCAACACAGCTTAATGGAGATGACTTGCCACTCCATCTGTAAAGGGAAGATTCACAGGCGATTTTGGCTCAGAATCACAGAAGTTTTTCTCCTTCCTTGATCTACATGGGAATGCATGATCTTACGATGATGATGCACCATGATTAGTAGGAACGGATTTATGTGCTGTCCCACTAATATTTTAATCCCATTCCCTGAGTAGGAGGCCTACTGTCTGTCAGTGACAAAGTATGCCCAGGTCACCTCTGTGGTGAACAGATGTCAAAACTTAAACCACTGTTCCAGTAATAAGGCACCACTTAGAAAGCTCTCAGTTCTTCTCATGAAGTTTGAAGACTATTCCCAACTATGGACTGAAGTATCAAATATATTGGGGAGCCATATAATTGTGCATTAAAGGGTAAGCAGAGCTTGAGCTTGATGCAGTATAGCTATGGGCCCTTAGCAGGTTCCTTGAGGGCTATTTAACTTGTAACATTACAGGAAATACTGGCCTTTCTCAAGGTACTACCATGGGTCCTGACCAAAACAGGAAGACATCCCCTAAAGCCTTGAGGCTCTCCAGTTCTCTGGGCAGAATCTTCACTACAAGGAGCTAAGATTGTCACCTTAAGGAAAGGGTTCTTGTCTGCCATTTGGACTGGACATATGGCAGTGCCATGTAGATTTATAGCCTCGGCTATAGACAAGTGCAATGCTGAGCTTTCCCATGAGCAGATCACAAAGTATGAGAAGTGACAAATGCAGCAACAAATGATCCACTGAGATGGCCTACAGAACTATGAGGGGATGGCATAAGAGGCAATGCTGAGGGTTGGGGAAGTGTGGCTGTGACAACCTACCCTGAAACCCATGAGTATGGACACTGAAGAAGGGGAAACAGACAAAAATCATTACTTGTTAACTGAACCATGACAATGGGACAAAGTAAACTGCTACATTCAAGCCTGACTCCTCCCTACATGAAGCTACATGTACGAGATCCACAAATTAATGCTCCTGATGTACAACTCAAGAAATAGTGGGGGAAAAAGGGAAAAAAAAAAAAATCAAAAGGGGAAAACAGAAAGCCTCAGCCAACAAACAGAGGCTGAAGTATGCTACAGTCTTGACTGCACCTAAAGCTGCCACCAACCACATTTTCCCATCAAAGTTCTGATTTAAGCAGTTTGGTGCACAAGGGATGTAGCAGTAGGAAAGCCACATGACAGGATCCTAGAAGGAAGGAACTAGTACTCACAAGGTGCAACATGAGCCCACATTCACTGAAGAGCACTGCACATGAGCACTTAAATTTCACTGAACAATGTACACAAAACAGCTCAATATATTTCTTGGGATAATGAGAGACCTCACAATGTAAAGCTGGAGGGAAATGTATCAATGAGCATGGCTGCTACTGCTGCTGCTGCTATTATTGTTGTTACAAAGAGTTACAAAGAAAAATTAGTATCTCAAAGACCTTGCTGTCCATACTAAGGAGATACTGTAGTTCATTTACACTTGAGAATGCATGTCCAGTACACATTCATTCTAGTGTGTGTTAAAATCCTACTGAGATTTCTTTTAAACTGTTCTACTGTAGTGCTATTAACAATATTCAAGGGTAGTCTATTCTAGATGGAGCAGATATTGTTCAAGAAAAAGTTTTCACATGTTTTTGTTGTTGTTGTTATTGTTTCCCCCAAGCTCTTCTGAGTATGAACCTGGTGGACTGTAGGCTCGTGTTGCCCTTCTGCTGTCCAACATCCCCCTTGCATGGAAATGGGAGAGATCTGAGAAAAATTTCCATAACTGGGCAGTGGAGCTGCCTGGTTCTATCAGTTCTATCTATTTCAGGGTATCTCTCTCCAGTACCAACACACATGGTAAGACAAAAGGATGCACTGGAGGTGCCACTACAAGTACTGAAACCAAAGCAGTTATGATGACATGTGACAGTGCACAACATAATGTCAACTTTGCCATGAAACAATTTCAGCTCCAATATTGCCTGCCAGGTGCAGCCTCCTCTATATTTTACAAAGCTTTGAGTTTTACTTTCATAACACAGACTGGAGTTTCAGAACTTCTCTCCTCAACACTGGAAGTGATGAAATGGTCCCTTTACTGACCAGGTATGCCTGAATATGGAAGTTAGTGGCAGCTGAGTCGCACTTTCCTCAGTTAATGAACTGGTCATGACCGAATAATGATTATAAGGAATTTATACTACTATTCACACAATATGAAAACAATGCTGAACATTTCATTACAAGTACATTCTACAGGGAAATAATGCATAATACAGCATCCAGAATGTTATTATTACTAATTATAATTTTGCAGGTACTCTTATAAAGGATGGTTATTATTCTTAAACACACAGGATAAGAAACTCAGTCACATTTCTATGGAAAATCCACATTACTGTACAGCGAAAGCCAGAGTAAGGTGATATTTGGGCAAACAATGTTTTCAATATGCTAAGATGTAAGTGGCTGATCTCATGATGCCTTATATTTCTTGCTCTGGTGCAATTATTTTCCTTGGCATATATACTTGTATTAAAAGTGCATATTAAAAATACCAACCTTTTGTGATGGGTTCTACGATGAGGTGTGTGGTCACGGGCATGAGGGTGGAAGTCTCCTTCTGTGGGTGGTGTTGAGCCCCCTGGAGAAACACCTCCCAAATTGCCATCCATTCTACCTAATCGACCTCCATCTTGGAAACTCACATAGCTGGCATCCTGGACAGAGTACTGGAAAACAGCATTACTATCAAAATGAAGCTACCAAGCAGAGTGAAAGAAGGGGTGGGGAGAGAGAAAAATGCAAAAGGGTATGATGGTGTTGCAACCTGGCAAGTATGTGTCGAGCTACAATCTGTTTGCTCTTGATCTAAAACAATGAAATTTTATCAAAGGCAATGATGAGCTACTTGATATGAAATTAATTCAATATGGATAATTGGTAAAGTGATAAAATTCTAGTTGTAAATCACTGCCAACGGCTACTGTTGCATGAGACTAGAATTTATAGTTCTTAAGATCACCAAAATATGGTAGGTGTGGTAATTTTCATATCAAAACAAGGAAAGAATGAAAATAACTTTGTGCTAAAGTGAATCATCTGCGACACATTGAGTGAGCTGCTGCTTCAAATGAGAAAGGGCTTAGATTCTGCAGCCTGAGAAACATTGCAAATGATGCAATATTGCAGGGTGAAATGGCAGATGATGCAGTGTATTATAAAAAAAAATCTTTTCATTCCATCCCGATACAAAGTCCCATGCTTAACTATGGATAAGGGTCAAGATGAAAATTATTTACAGTCATCACTTGAATAATATAAAATAAGAGCTCTTCCAATTTTTTCTTCCAAAATATCACCATCATCCTTTTTATGCTTCACATGGACACTTCAAACTGGATAATGTAAAGCAATGGTCTTTGATCTCTTTTGGGACATATTTCATAGTGGGAGTTTCCAGTTTCACATCTTCCTTCAACACTGTAGGAGCTATAAAGTAAACACACAAAAATTAGTGGGAACGAGGGTCACCATACCTATATACTGGTACAAGAAGCAGGAAGAATCATCAACCCATCAATCAAACCTCTTTTGTTAAAGCATTATTGGGGTATTACTGTACTGTGATACAGCATGGTATGGATACTGTTTATAAAAATTGCTGCAAACTGGGTGCTACAGACAGCTTTTGAAAGGGAGACTGAGGGGAACACTCAAAGAGAAAGATCATGTAGTATAAAAGGAAAGAGAAAGAACACATTAGTGGGAGAGAAGGATGAGAAAGAACATACAAGATTATGTTGTCTGGATATGTTTTAGCTACAGTCATTCTCAACAGACTTCTCCAGGAGAGAGAAATGCATTAATAGCTATGATAAATTAGCATATTGTACCTGATCATCCCTCTTGCTAGCAGGCTCTACATTCATATCCACATCATCTGCTGCAGTGTCTACTGACGACAACCTCAGCACAGCCAGAGGCTTCCTGTTCTTGTTGTCATCACCTCCAGCTCCCCTGAAATAATCACCAATGGTAATTGCAAAATGTAGTAGGGGATCATCATCTCTAGCTCCCCTAAAATAATGTTTAAATGATTTCTGTTTAAAGGATTAGGGAATTTTTTTCTGGGGAATGCAAATCTCCAGTAAGATTTGCACAGCTACCAGTGGTAAAAATATCTTACTGAAAATTTTGGTGGAGGAAAATACAAAAAGTTATGAAATATTTCTACAAGCTGAGATGAGAGTAAAGAGAGAAACCCTGTGACTGAAGATAAGCACACAACTAAATAAAAAACTCTTGTGATACTCCAGTAATACTGTAGTAGTCCTATCAAGCTCCTGCAAGGAAGGGCAAGAATCCAAGCAAAAGCATTAGTGTAAGCAAAGAAGTGTCCTAGATGGAATAAACACTATCAATCATACAAATTTTGCTCTCTTTACCACAATACAAGTAACCTCCTCAACCACAGCGTTTTTTTTTTTTTTTTTTTTTTTTTTTTGCTACTCTCAGACGATGTTCTTCAGCTTAGGAAGGACTCTCAGAGTGAAGTTGTATTGAGGTTTTCTCTTACTCCTTTAGCTCAAAGTCTCTAGAATGTTATGTAGACTGTCTGAAAATAAAATGTTAAGCAAAGGTGAGGGCAGACACCATGAGGTGCTTAGCTGGGTGCTTATCTCCATCACTTAGGTCTTTGTGCCTGTAGCAAGTTATTTACCCACAGTCCTGGGATACAAGGCTACTGGATCATCCAGGTTACCACCGTTATCTCTCCTAGTGTTACCAATCCAGAAAAGATGGACAGACACCTGAGTCAAGTGATGTCAGCTGTCCGCACATGGGTTCAAACTTTGGCACTATCAAGCCAGCAGCTTTATTGCTAGCAATGTTGCCCACTTGACCACTGTATTGTGGTCGAGAAGGGAAGAAATAAAAAATAATAAAAACCTATTAAACATCCCCTGACCGAATGGTTTAACACCTCTAACAGTTCATATGCATGTGAGAAAAGCCAACTATTTACCTTGGAGTAGTAAGGCCTTGTCTGGAGGCCATGACAGCATCACCATCCCAGTCAGTAGAGCACTCCAACCGGCCTTCTTTCTCCTTCTCACCAACACCCTCACCCTCCTTCTCACACATGAACTCCTCGACCTGTTGCAAATGGAGAGCTACCTTGAATACACTTAGCCTACCCAGTATTTTATGTGCAACACAGCATTAGTACAAAACATACAGTCAACTCTCATTATGTCATCTTTTAAAATCTACTTTTTGCTATTAACTCCAGGCTATCAGGATGCCTCAGTCAAAGTAATGGCCTTCCAGTGGACTGATCCCTATGAGGTGACTGGAGGCTTCTTGATCATGGAATGCCATCAAGGGAAACAGATTGGTCCTCTATCCTTAAATGTACTGGACTACTCTAGCCTAGACTCAGATTTCTGTACCCCAAAGTGGGTAAAATGGATTTGATTGTTATTGCTGTCATTACCAAGAAGACCACAGTATATTACAGAATAACTGCCTGTTAAAGAGTCACTGCTACCTACAGTATATAGCAGATCTGCCAGTTTCCCCAATTTATAAAACTGAGTTCTGTATTTAGAAATGGTTGTAATATTTTGAAATGCATCTCTGAAAACGAGGGTTGACTGTACTGAATAAGGAGGGAACCTGATCAAAGTAGTCAACAATGCCCCTTTGATTGAATGATTTACTTTACTATTTTCTTGCTAGCTCTTCTCAATTTTATTAAACTTTAAGGAAAGCTTTCACAGGGAAGGGATTAAAAATTATCATTATTACTCTCCTTCACTATGAAATATCTCCCCAAAACAAATCAAAATATAGTATTCATGAAGCAGCAGGAACAAGATGAAATTATGTTCTTGAGCTGAAGGGGTTAACAGTAGCAATGGATAGATATGGATGAAATATAAATGTTATATATAATAAAAATTTGCAAATCATGAGTGCATATGGACAGATAGAAAGAAGTAAAGAAGGATGGAAGGATGGAAAGAAGAAGGAGGGAAGGAAGGAAAGAAGAACGAGGGAAAGAAGGAAAGAAGAAAGAAGAAAGGAAGAAATGGATGAACTTAGCAGTATTCTGCAACACGAATTTCAGGAGCAGGTGCAAGAAGCTGAGGTTATCCAGCTTGGCTGGAGTAAAGAATGTCTAAGAAGTTAGTAGTATACATTTCTGATACTGTGAAAAGGGAAATGCTGAAAGAAGAAAATCTGTAGCGGCACAGCAAAGAATGAGATCTGGTATGCTACAATAAACTTGCTATTATGAATACAGTATAATTAAGGGTAACTGATAGGTAGTCCTCATTATAAGTGTGAGATCTCTTCTTCACTATCTCAAGTTTGTACGTATGACTGTTTCTGTTGACTGGAGGAAACTGGAATAATCAGGTTTATTGGTATCAGTGGAATGTTAATGCTGCTGTCAGTTTTTCCATGATTTCCTAAGGACTGAATACAACAGAAGAATGTCAATAAAGGCATCTATAATGAGGACTCACTGTACTGTACATACAACATACTGGATGTGGCTTTCCTTTCTGTTGGGCATCACTACACATTCTGTAGTTCTTACAAATTCATTAGTTCTGAATGCTACACATTTTCTATGAATAATAATCAATATAATCCTTAGAAAGATCCATTCTCAATTTTTTCAGAAGTACTGTAATCCCTTCACCTGAGGACACCAGTTTCATTTTATTCTTGTTACAGCCTCATAATTCTTTTCAACTTTGGAGAGACTTTTCAGGCAAGAGAGGTATTGCAAATGTCTTTTTTAACACCTGGGAGTAGCGTGAATAACATATACATTATGTCATCAGATGAAAGGGATAATACTAGATTGTACATAATACCACATCTTTGCTCTTATATTCAAAGGGTACAACTGTACTACTACAAACTAAACACCTTTCTTCATGTTTATTTAGCTATTTTGCCCACAGAAAATTACAAAACTATTGATCACTATAGTTCCATTGCTATTTCAAGGCTAATTTGCCAGTTTCCCCAATTTGTGATTTTTTGACATCACCAACTTAGAATCAGAACTGCCTATACTGTGCTGTTATAGGTATTTGAGTTTTTTCCTTCTCATTCTTTAGTGATCATACAGTAATGGTAAAGGCCCATCCCATATTACCACATGCAAGGTATAGCAGCTTGAGGGTAGGTTACTATCATCATCAACACTTAATCCCTTCAATACAGTGGCATCTTTTTAGTCTGTTCTTGCCACCTCCATAATTTTATTCAGGTTTGGAGAAACTTCAAACTGGAGGAGGAATTTGCATTAACCCCTTCACTACTAGAAGTCTGTTCTAAGTTGAATAAAACTGATGACAACAAGAATGATATAATAAAATTTCATCAGACTGAAGGGGTAAAGGGTGAGTGACCAACATATGATAATTATGGTACTAAATTAATTCCTTGTTGTACACTGATACTGTGTTTCCAAAACATGACCACATTTTCCATCCCAAAGGCGCTGTAAATTACAGGAAACTGGCAAACCAATTTTACAGGTATCAATGAAAACTGAAATAGGCAACTCTCCTGTATTTTACCGTAAATTTAGTAGCAAAATATTATGTAAAAATAAACAACATAAAGAACTTTCTGTAACTGACTAAAAAAACTCCATTTGTTCAGTGGGGATTCAAACTGTTGAATCCACACCAACTGTCTATCAACCTGATACCTCAGTCCACTAATTCGTATATACTGTACATGGCTTCTCACACACTATAATGTTAACTCTATCAGGATCAGGACAATTCTAACATTCTGTTCCAGCTAACACCATGCAATACTGTTCACCTGAGAGTGACAGCCTGAGAGAGTTCATATTATCACCATGAACCCTCCCGTAATCAAGATAATCAAGACAACTCAAATATTCTATTCCAGATGATGCGGATGTTTTAATTCTGACATAAGTGATCACAGAAGCCTAAGAGAATTAACCCCTTTAAACCTTAAAAGCATTCTAATATGGTTGCATTCATTCACCGGAAGTATTGGTGAACCTCCTTTAAGACACTTTATTTAAGCAGCTTATGAATTAATCCATACATCACTTAAAAGTTGCTCATGAGTCATTATAAAGCACTCTTCAGTCAGAAATGAGTTGGTTTTTGTTTCTGTTCATACTATAGCTCTTTCATCCCTTCATGAACCAGAGGTCTGAGAATGGCTGCTGCAAGAAGATTGCATGAAGGAGTTTTAGTGCCCACATTAACATATGGGTGTGAGACTTTGGTGTGGCATGAAAATGAATAGTCAAGAGTTACAGCAGTGAGGGTGGGATAACTGAGAAATGTCTGTGGAGTGAAGAGAGTGTATCTGATAATATAATATGTGGTTCATAAAAGATGTGAAGTGAGGAAGTCTGTGGGTAACAGTTGAAGAGGGACTGCTTAGGTGATACAGCAATATGGAGAAAATGGATACAAACAGATATAAACAGGGTGATGAAAAAGATACATGTGCAGGGGATTGAAAGGAGGAGAAGGCTTGGTGGGCTAAGAAGAAGGCAGATATATGTTATAAATGAATGCGTAAGAAAGCAAGGTATGGTGGTTGATCAGTCTTGGAAACTGACAAGATATCAAACTGGCTGGATTAATTTTCTAAGGAAGAGTGCATGATAAGGTTTAGGTATTCCTTTATTTAACCCGACAGCTGTTAGACTGATTCTATATGATAAATGATACAAAACATATACATGTGGATGGTTATGCCTGCGAGGCTGAGTTGAGATTCCAGGGGCCTTAGCAGTGAATGAACTAGTGTATGGCTAACTTCACTGGGCAGACTGTTGGTTAGTTTTTGCTCTATCATTTTTTTTTTTCCCCCCTGCTTTCCAGACTCGACCTCACCCCACCTGTTGAGAGGCATGATGATGATGATAATGATTGCTACCAATCATACAGTGAACGGTCATTAATCCTTTCAGTACAATGCAGTACTGTATCTTCATTAGGTTATCTACATCCCCACCAAATGGTTGATGAGAAGACCTCTAATAGGTGACGGGGTTAACCATGGGCCCAGTGCATGTGTATCATTAATAATGTTCAACTTTAATCCTTTAGCTATATGGATTTTTCTAATTTAAACAAAATCAGTTTGTGTTAATCTGCATAATACCTATGTGCACTCATAGCAACGAAGGGATCAACTAAGAGTGTTTCTGATCCTCTAAATGCGTGAGATATACACAGTACCTGAGAGCATTCATAACAAAGAAAGGGTTAACATCACACAGTAAGAGACTAGTGTCTGTACTTTGATAAAGAAATTTCTATTGCACAACAGCACCACAACATATCTAGATACTAAATGCAGCAAGTTATAAGGTACACAAGTACCATCACTTCTGGAACCACAATACTCATAGTCTTGTACTGCATGACAGGACTGATCCCTTTCTTTTAACGGATACTGTGACTCAGCTAATTAACACTATGGTAAAATACAGAATACAGTGCAAATGAAAGCATCGATGAACTTACCATGAGTGCTGTATTTAACCCAAAATTTTTCTACTCAATAAATAAGACCACAAATGGAAAATGTATCCTGAAAGTGCAATTTGCCTAAGAAGGGAATCACTACTAGCAATAAAACACAACAAACCAGAATAACTCTTAAAAATAATTAAACTTTTTGCATCCATAAAAAGGTCATATGCTAACTGTTTGCACTGTGCAAATACTAGCAATGTTTTGTGGCTGGCTGGGAAGGCTTGTGTGAGGAAAGGCCATCTTAGTCAGCTATAATCAGGTTACTTCACTTCCATATACAGTAACTCTTTACTATATGCTGCTTTTTTATGCTCTTTAATTGCAATTAAGTCCACAGCATATTTGGAACAACGAATGAATCGATGACGAATATGTGCGAAGTTTCATACAATGGTGGTTTCACTATGCTTGGTGGTAACCATATAACTAAAGTATGGCACCTGGTGGTTTAGTGGGTACTTACGGCACTCCAGTTGAATTGTGCCTGTGTAGGATTATATCCAAGAAGTGGTTGAGGTTTATTGCTCACGTAATGCCACTCAGGGATAAGTGAGGCTGGTCACTCTCACCTTAAAAGTCAGGACCAACTTGCCTAGCCCCGGGCTCCTATGCTCCTCATGGGGCAACATAGGATTGGACGATGGATGGATGGATGGAAACATTAAGGGATGTACTGTACAAAGATGGTTCAGCAGTATATGTGAATAAAAAGCAAACGCGAAAAAACAGTTCATTAACCTACATTGACAATACTTAAATGCTGATCCATGACTGGGTAATAAAGTTGACTGTGATAGTAAAGGTCACAGCATTGTCTTTCCTGTTGTAATATTAACCATTCTGCTGCAAGAATGACACTATGTCTCCACCATGAAACTATAATCAGCCTATAGAAAAGTTATAATGGCTGCGAGAACAGCAGAGTGAGAATGACATAAAGAAATATGGTAATGGAGTACGTGAGGGAGGGGTAATGAACTGTTATTACATAGGAAGAGAATTTTTAGAGGTACTTCTGATCAAACAGGCAGACAGTTTAAACCATTCTTGTAAGAGTTTCTGCTCATATGACAACTGGTGAATTTCTCTTAGCTAAATAAAAACATCTCAATCTAGCCTGAACAATATATCACATGCATAAATAGCAGCAAATGGGTTAGTCAGTTTCATTCTTAACTCTCTGCTATGACTGCCCTCAGCCAAAAACAAATACTGTATCTGATTTTTGCCAATATAAAAATTGTATCTGCATCCATGGTTACAGAGGGGCTTGACAGTAACAGCTGTTTATATTCTATCATCACACATAGCAAATATTTATGCAAACCTGTCCTCTGTGGTAACAACTTTAGAATTGCCAAAACAGTTACATTAACTACACTTCTGCATAATAATGCATTTTATGTGGACTTTTGATGAAATAATTTCAATATCCTCCTGAATCTTATTTCTACCTAAAGATGAAGAGAGGTAGAATCCAGACACTGGGAAAGACCTTGTGAAATGGACCACACAATCAAACCTTCGGAATCCTGGCTCCACCTGACAAGCTTAACCAACTGCATTTTAAAATATTATTCTTTATAAATGCATTTCATAAACAACTACCATATAGTGCCAGTCCGCTTATTATCAGGTTAAAAATTCCTCAAAACAGTATCATTTTCAATCTTACATGACTAGCATTAGAAGTCCAATTATGATCCCTGCCACTGCACAATATACTGTGCATTCGATACTTTACAGCAGACCAACCGGGTGGGAATAAAGTCTGCTACAGCCATAAGTCTATTATAACCATAATTTGTACTATGTGGTTCATATTTTTATACCATTCTCAACTTCACATTCAAAGATAAAACTGTAGTTTAATCCCTATTTACCTTGCATACTGAGGAAGCACAAACCATAAGTGGCATCTGTTCAATATACTGTAATACTGGAAAAAATAAATAAGACATGTTTGAAATGATATAAAGAATGGTCACTGAGAAGTTCAGTAATAATTACAGGTCAAGGGTGCAGGACGGACTGGGTAGGCAAAGTGTGCTTTACTCCAACCTTAAGGAAAGGCTGCTTGTAAACATATTGTACGTGACTGGATGACATGCAGCATTTCTTCCACGATATTAAGTAGGCTTATCTTTTTGAAATCCTAAAAATGTTTGATAAAGGATGGGTTCACTACTACATTGCTCATTATACTTAGGGTTTACTGTATAGTTTTTGTTTGCATACTGACCATAATACTAAGCTAAACTATTGTATTTTGAACTAATCATCATCATCATCATCATCATGTTTCATCCATTGCCTTATATGGGGGACGGTTCAGTGGCATTTAGAAATGATAAGCACTGTAAACATTAACAAACAACTCCAAAATTTTCAGCTCCATCCCGCATGCTATGAACATCCACATGTATCACTTCAAAAGAACCTGTGGAACTAACTTTACTAAGACTAAAACTCCATCCATTCATCCATCATCCAACCCTACGTTGCCCCATGAGGAGTGTAAGAGCCCAGGACTAGGCAAGTTGGTTCTGACATTTAAGATGAATGTGACCAGCCTCACTCATCCCTGAGTGGCATTACATGAGCAATAACCTCAACCACCCCTTAGATATAAACCTTCATTGGCTCAATCTGACTGGAGCGCCGTAATTAGTCATTAAACCACCAGGTGCCATAATTTGGTTATGTGGTTACCACCCAGTGTATTAAATATGTTTCTTGGTGTACAGGAAACCATTCGGCTTGTCACTAAGTGTAGAGTCACCTGAGTGACAAGCTGAATGGCTTCCTGTACACCAGGAAATTTCACCTGAAAAAAATAACATAAAATTAAGAAGCAGTTAGGACTACGATCCTCTAACCATACTGACAAAGGGATTAGGTAACTCCAACAGTTATGTATAATGTTGTAAGCTTACAGTTCAACTGACACAGGAGGGGGGAACTTTAAAAAATAAAACTTTCTTTTCTGATGGTCATCCCCTACATATCAAAAAGCCATGTTCTGTACCTCCCCACCCCATGTGCAAATGAGAAACAAGATAAGGAGAGTCAGGATGATAAAAAAGAATGTGTTTGATCTTCCTAAATTACAGAAAAACTATTATTCATTACCTAACCAGGTGCATTAAAAATTTTGAATTAGATTTTGATATTTGTCTGATAATATGGATCTGGTAGGATCCCAGGATGCTAACTAACCAAGCATTCTGATTTTTTAATGCATCCAGTAATGAACTGCCAAAACTAAACAACATATTTTGATACCTGCAAACTGGTAACCATTTGTACTCTGAACATTATTATTTAGATACAGCTTTCCTGATAGCATACATAAAATAATGATCATAAGACCATTTTTCATTTAAGCACAATGCTGAAGCTTCACTGTATGACTGCCTCCAGACTGTCTAAAACTGAAAGAAAAATGCCTTAGCATCTTCTTTATAAAAACTGACAACCCTTTTAATTAAATTATTAAAAAAGATGTTTAGGGGTATGATATCATACAGAGCCACTGTTCTGCTGCACTGACTGATATACAATGACTGCGGCTTTTTGCTGAAAAATACAACATGTAACAATGTCATCAGCTCTAGGCACTGAAGAGGGACAACTAATAATACAGAGTTTCATATGGCATGTTTTTCTGCAAACAAATCCCAAACATCACCAAGTACAGGTCAGCTGATAGCACATCAAAGCGGTCTGTGAAAATACGTACCTGTACAGCATGTCTAAACAACCAGTGTTCATTTTAAATTAAACAATGTGCTTACAGGGTACTTATTTCCAACTGAGTACAAACTGCAACAAAAACTTTAACCATGATAAACCAAGCAAAAATGTCTCTGTCATGAATGAAAAATATTGACCTGGTCAACAGTGAATACTAGTTTACTATATACGGTATTGCATCTACTGCAAAGGAAAACTACTTAATACAAACAGAAACTGCATTCTCCTGGAATTATGAAAAGAAATGACAGTGTGACTCATCACATAAAATCATATGCTGATTATATATATACCCTATTATTGAAAGTAGCATAAATGAAAGTGCTTAGTATAAGTTACTTAAAACAATGCAGTATATGACACAACCAGAAAGATCACATGGGCATCAATAATGTGCAATGTAGAGTAGGGTGATATTTCTTTGTATATTGAAGAGGTGCTGCTCAGGTGCTGGGCAATACTCAATACACAGTGTTTAGAATAGTGTTTCAATATAAAATAAATGAAAAACTAAAACAGACAGTCAAGCTTCATACAAAGCTGATATGACTGCTTATAAATTGTGCAGTTATAGTACAGTATACCGTACTGTACAGCTGAAACTGAGGAAAATCATTGTAACAAAGAACAACTGAATCTAAACAAAAAAGAAAAGTATTCTAGGATATCAAAATTAAGGCCTATCTTTGTACATTCCCAACAATGTTTCCATCATTGATGGTGATATATTATACGTGCTGTACATCAGCTGCTGACCATTACTAAGCAAAGCTGATACTGTGAAGTAAGACTAATTACATACAACCTACTATAAAGCAGAAGAAGCAATGCAGTAAAGTATTTCCATATAATATAAAAGATGTTTTCAAATTAATATGTACAATGTATACTGCACCTGTATGATCATTTATGAAATGGCTAAAGAAGACAATTTTGATAAATCTAGAAATCAATCCTGTAACAACTAGGGACATTACTATACTACTAAATGTGAGTACTCATTCTATACACTTTCTCTTCAATGATCCTACTCTTCATTTACATATGTAAAGGAAATTTCTATTTCCTCGTATATCTGCTGTACAAAATCTTTCTACTTCATAAATGAAAAGGTGCTACAAAATAGTTTGGTGATGAGTTGCTAATGTACTGTCACTAAAGAAGGTTAAGCATCATTCGAAGAGATATATGAAACAAATGTTTCACACAATTACTGTCCCATAAGGTAATTTCAGTATGAATAATTATTTGACAATATTTACACTAAGAACAGGTAAACAATACAAACATGAATGGTACCTGTATTCTACATAAGGTTATTATTACAGTACACTGTACATGTTATACTGCATAAGGAACTCAGTGTACTAAACTGTTTTGTGTAAGGTTAGTAAATGCATCTTTCTAACTTGATATGTTAAACCAAAGAGAAGTTTAAATTCTGTTTAACGATGATACACAGAATACAGAGGGGGTTGGTGGGGAGGCAGCTTATGTTTCCATTCAGATGTTGTCACAGCAATCAACTTGTGACTACTGTACTTGTCTATAATGCTGTGTTTAAGTAATACTGTATCATAATTACACGCAAACTCACAAAGACGCAGAAGTTTGAGAGACAGCACAAGAGACAGGGATAGGGTAGACACAGGCTGAAGGACAGACTACAGCAGCAAAGGTACAACTAATGACAGCAAAGACACCCTGACCAGACTGAGGGAAAGCAGGCTGTACCTTTCTCTTCTTGGGTGACATCTCCACCTCGTTGGTGTCCTTCTCATTGTTGGCGATGATGTTGGCATTGACGTTGTTATCGTTCAGCACCCGCTCCTTTGTCTCCACCTGTTGCTGAAGACGCCAAATTCACAATAACCAACTGAATGCTGGACTGGCTTTGCTTAATCTGAATGGTGCAGCTTGCCTACCGGTTATATGCGTTACTAGTGCAGGGTGTATTTGCCAAGTGTACTAACTAGTAAGGGGGCAGAGACGTGCTCAGTGAAGTAATGAATGGTAGCAACCTTTCTACTATCCACTACATAGGTACAAAATTACCACAGAGTATACTTAAGACATACATAAGTGTACAACATGAGATCCCAGAACACCACAGTATGATTTCTGGGTCTGCATTCTAAGACAAATTACACAGATTGAAGAGTGGGAAGTTGGTAAAATAGAGGGGAGAGATGGAAGCAGTGGGATCTATGCTACTGTGGTCCGGCTACCCCACCAGCCCCTCTCAGTATTGTACCCCAACAAACACTTACTGGATGCTGCATGCTGAGTGACACCACTGCAGCATGTGCATATAAAGTCAACATAACGACGGATTCAACGTCTCCTTCCAAAAGTTCTCTTGACACTGATTACACATCTTTTCTTGGAGTACTACAGCAATATATGCCTTCCTGTACTGAAAATTAGTTTAAGTATTGTCTGGCTGAATACACCTAGATGAAGAGGAATGAACCACAGAACACAAAAGGTGCATTGAGGGTCAAACCAATTCAACCTGGGGCTGGGTAAGGTCAACATGAGGCCACATGGAGAAGACTGCGAGCTGCATGAGAAGACTTGGTAACGCATTAGATGAACTTCTGGCACACAAGATGAATTGGGGGCCATATGATGTAAGCTTGGGGCCAGGTGAGGTGTACTGGAGGTCGCATGTGGATCACTGAGGGCTGTAAATAGTGTACCAAAGTTCAAATGAGGACCAACAAGGGGTATAAAAACTAGGAAGGGCCAGGTGAGGGTGACCGGGGGCCACAAGAGGACTAGAGAGACACGTACTTGGTTGCTGTTGGGCTGTGGCTGGTGAAGGACAGTGTCTCTGCGACGACGGCGACGAGGATCATGTTCACGGTCAACTTCCACGTTCTCTTGGTTGTCGACTGATCCCAGCACATTATCATCCAGCATGTTGTCAGTCATCCCACCAACGTACATGTGCCGGCTGAACCACATAATTACTTATTCAATAAATTACCACAACAGAAAGTTACTTATTACTTAAAACAATCATAGTACAGTACTGATAGTGCTAAATACAGAATAGTACTGTGCTGTGCCTTTTAGTGAAGCATCTCAAATATACACTGCTTTGCACCACAATATGAAACTGACGGCAGATAAGTCTTCAATGGCCCAGCCTAAAGTAAAGATTTTTTTTTTTTTTTACCATTACAGTACAATACCATTTTTAAAAAATGATCAAGCAATTTCAGTACAATATTACAAAAACATACAAAAGTTTGAACTGCCTCTGCAAAAAACTGCTTACCCCTTACAGTGATATTTGCAATTGTGATGTAAAGCCTAGCACTGCCAATGTTGAGTTATCACTCACAATCACATTAAATGATTCAAAAGAAAACCTGTCATGAAAATTAAGTCTATCAAATGTTATTATCATCATCAGTATCCTATCCTTTTTCCCCCCTAAAGATGTAGTGAAGTTGGATCCAGCACGAAGAGAATTATTACACATCATCAAATAAGTTTTGTAACTCTAAGTGTGAAACAGTATGAAATTCCATTAAATACTTTCCAGAATTAAACCTCTGTACTTTGAAATTATTTACATGATGTTCAACAAAAGCTTTTCTCATCCATACAATATTTGTCTTGAAAAGCAACTCTGAAACTGCATGCATGAATCTCTAAGGATCCTTTTATGCAAGTAAAATTGTGACCATAAGTAATGGTAAGTGCCTTTTCAAACATAGGGAACTGTAAGTCTTAATATGCAACCAACAGTTCTTGAGATATTTGACTTAACAGAGATGCATAAATTATCAAAACAAGAAAGGGATAAAGAAATTATGCTTCAAACAATAAAACCCCACTATATAATAAAAAATATAGATTAACAGATTCAGCACTGTTCTACTTCTACACTGGGTTGCCTGTTGATCAGCAACATAAAATTACACATTAACAAACAAGTCTACTATAGTACATACTGTAGTAATTTTGCTGTATTCCTCAGAAGCTTCTCAACACATAATGCATACCAAATTAAACTTAATACAGACATGGAAAAGCTTGTTATGGGTAACTACAAAAACTAAGGGTGGGCAAACCTGCAAAGACACATTAGTTTGGCAAGAATCTTCAATATACCAGCATTCTGGAAGTGTATTAAGCTGGGTTGTGGATGTATCAATTTGAGATGCTTCACTGCACTGCAGTTGTGGTTACCTCTTTTTTTTTAATATATATATATATATATATATACTGTATATATATAATTATGAAATAACTACAGTATGACAGTGCTTCTTATGATGGTTGTCAAAATTATAGAGTGAAATGTATTGCTAACAATTCAAATACCTGCAATAGGTGCTGAATGAAACAAGGAATAGTTCAGGCATACAACAAACACTAACTGGTAGGTGCTAAAGCACTGTTTCATGGCAAAAGTATTGTAAATACACTCCATCTACACTGTTCTGAACATATCATTCCTTCAACAAAATTCTGAGCATGATGGTAAAGAATTATGAACACCACAACAACCTTTGCTTTCTCATAGGTAAGCACTGCAACTGGAACTTACTACACAGTAAGTGCTGTTTAGCACAATTTGTTCTTAACTTTTGCAGCTCTATAGCTCTAAACCCTGTGTGGGGAAGTGGTTGATCAATAATGTGAAATAAATAAAATCACAACAATTATCAACCAGACCCTTATTCACACCTGAAGCTGGGGTGAGGTAGATTATTTATTTAAAAAAAAAAAAAAAAAAAAAAAAAAAAAAAATCACAGTAGGAGAACTATCAACAGTCAGTCCAGTGAAATCAGCCACACAATCATTCAAACCAATGGGTATAAGGTTACATGGTTCTGGACTTCAGGCCAACTTAAATTTTCTTGCAGTTTCTCCCTTTTACCTCCCCACTTTCCCTCAACTCATCTTATAAGGTACCCACCACATCTTTATACTGTATAACCACACATTCTCAAAAGCTTCATCTATCCATCCATCCATCCACCCATCATCCAATCCTGTGTTGCCCCATGAGGAGTGTAGAAGCCCAGGGCTAGGCAAGTTGGTCCTGACATTTACGATGAGAATACGTTTTACACTCCTCAAGAACATTCTCTGTATGTACAGGTACTCAAGGCTCCTTTAAAACACTTTATGGACTTGATGACCTTGACACTGGTGATGTCTATTTTCAGTAATGTACATTAATCAACTGACTTCTCAGTGCTTTAGTAATGCTCCTTTGCATGTGCTGATATATTTGGAATCTACTGGTTCCAGTTACTTCTACTATCTAATAACACAAGCAATGCACTTAATTCACTACTAAACCATGCCTAGAATGTTGCTTGTTATTATGAATGTTATGAACATGAATGTGATATACCGCAAATGTGTGGAATTAACTATACACTTTCGTTCCTTGTCCTAGCCTTCAATAAACTCATATATACCGAAAGAGGCTTAGTTACAACAATAATATATCTTTCCATCCGAGTACCTGGTTTGCTGCTCATCCATGGTAACTGATGTATAATAATACAGGTAACCAAATATTAATGGTAAACATTTCAGTATCTAAGTAAAGTACACTAGAAAGAATTACAGGTAATTAACTGACCGTAGTACATTGCCGTATTATTACACATAAAACACAGCTTGCAAGTTTCAAAGATCCATAATTCTAATGGTGCAACAGTGTTCTTAAGGATAAAAATATAGGGGATTTGCAATATATCATAGTAAAGTGCTGAAGCAAGGAGGAACAACACAATAACAATGCATGGCATACCTGTCTGCATGCTGTGGCTTGGTGATAACAGCATGGGTGGTGGTGGTGGTGGTGCCCAGAGAATTGTCGGTTGGTGTCTTCTCCCAGTCAAAGGGATCCGATTCCTTGATACTTCTCCGTTTCATGCACCGCTCAAACAACCCAGAGAGCATCTAACCAACATACTGATTTTAGAATGCTAGAAAACCTATTCAATGAAAGCTAATAATGCATAATATTAAAACAGAAAAAAAAGTGCTTCTACATCTGAAGTTCCTTAAACAATACCCATACACTTTTCATTTGCTTTCTATTTCAAGTAACATATAAACAAAAAGTTAAATAACAGTACTTACTGCATAATCAGGCTTGTCGTGGTAGTCTAACTTCTGGATGTGTTCAAGGAATTGCTTGAAGTCAGAGGGCAGATGTTTAATGAGTAGTCTGTGGTCATACTTCTCTTTCATCAAGCCCACCTAGATACAGGTAAAATAAAAACAAACGATGTGAAAATCAGATCTGAAATAGCCTAAAAATACTACAGTTACCTATTAAGCTGACAACATAGCACTTCAATTATATCACTGAAGAAAACTCAAAGCATGGCTGAATTCTCTCTGCACCATATACATACTGGTAAATGCAGTCCTTAATTGTGAATAAAATATGAGAAAATGGATTTGAATGATGATGTTATGATAAATATCTATTTAGCCATCTACAAGCTGATGCTGCATCCTGTAAGGGATGACCCTGACAAAAAAAAGAAAACCTCTAGGCATTTCTGTCCCTACAGTATTCAGTAATGACCTGTCCTCTTACAACACACCACCCTCCCATATATACTCTTGCACCTTACCTCTCTAACTTATTTTGGTCATCCTCTCCTCTCAACCAACTCTCTCATATACTCTACTAGTCAGTCTCCCAGTCTCCATTAACTCCATACAGCTAAACTACTTTGATGGTTCTCTTCATTTGCATTAACCAGTACAACTTCATGATTCCTTTCATTTGACCATATTTCCTTCCATGTCACTCCACACATATTTCTGAGGTATGTTGATAAATAAAGTATCCACTGTCTGTAGCCTAAGGACTTATTCTGGATGTTTTAGAGGTTCCACTGTGAACTCCTAGAGAGGAATACAGCTGTCATTAAAACAGAATAAATATTTAGTCAAAAAAGGTGGTTTTCACTAACATGCTGCTCTTCATGTCCTTGTGATTTCTACCCACCTAATCTCTTAGATGATTTGTTTCAGCAGCTATCACTCTTGACTTATGTCTCTTAAGAATCATCTGCACCACAATATGTACATTAAGCATTGATTTACTGTAATATAGTGCACTGTCATGCAATCCTTTCTTTGCTCAGACACTATCATTCCTGTTTCTCATCTCTACCATTAATGATCCTGTCAACATCTTTCTTTGTTACTAATAATATAATGAAGAATTGTAGAGGTAAAGTATACACACCTGTTCCTTATCCTTAATCTTCCTCCATGGCAACTGGCCATTGACAAATTCAACAACCATATAAAATAAAGACCATAAGTCATCATGGCGGCCCATCTCCTTATTTTTGTGAGCATTCATTGATGCATACCGTACTGTGCCTGTGGGGAAAAAACAAAATTTTCATGTTCAAGAAGTACTTATGACATTCCTTATTTTATGAAATAAACTTTAGCACTCAAGACTGATGGGTGATAAATCTATATCCTTGACAGGCAAATGCTATCTATCTATCTATCTACTGCCAGACGCCATAATCCCGTAAGGGGTGGCCATTTGAATTTGAGTCAGTTGTTTTACAGGGAGGGGCACTAACCCTCCACCAACCCACTTGCTGACACGTAGGGAGCACATATGGTTTGGTTATAAGGTTACCACCCAGCATTGTAAATGGTTTCCTGGCTTACAGGAAACCATTTGGCCTGTCACTCAATGTAAAGCCACCTGTAAAGGAAAGAAATGCAATAAGAAGTGACAGGAAAGATGGGAGAAATAGGAAGAGAGGAGGGCAGGCAAAGAAAAGAATGATAAAGGCTAAGGAAGAAGTAGGCAGCACTACATCAAGTGAGTGGATGATGGTTGCCACCGTCTACCACTATCTTTTTTAAAATTATGAGTGCTTTAGTCATTAACTGTTACTTGGATAAGAATACAGTACTTTCACTGCAAAGAAAAGGCCATGTAACATGTAATCACAATGAATATCAGATTAATGAAAGCACAGTATCCTACACTGCGTACAGTAGACAATATAGGAGCACACTGTCTCACCTCTGAAACCAGCTGCAGCTCTGGGTGTTCGAACTTCACCATTGGCATTAGTATATTGACGAGCTAGTCCAAAATCCAGCATGTACGTTTTTCGACAGTTATGTGGCAGACGACCCATACTGAAGTTGGACTGCAAGAAAAAAGAAAATGAAAACATTAATGAAAAAAAAAAAAAAAATCTGTGCATTTTACTACTACTGTAGGGCCCCCAGATTATTACTGTACTAATGTTCCTTCCTTACAACTGCTATATTATTCTAACATTACTGTGACAGCCACAAAAATGTGACCTAACAGGCAAAACAATCTGACCAAGCAAAACAGAACTGTAATCCAACATACTGTACAAAAGAAGGAGCTTTACTATATTTGGCTCTCAATATAGTCAAATAATGAAGGCAAACCTCTTGTTGTAGTTGTTAGAACCCCAGGCTCATCTTAATGTGAACTTAATGGACTGTAGAGTGAAGCAGCCTTCTTCTGCAATCCACAATCCTCCCTCCAGAGTAGAGAGAAGGAGTTAAGGGACATCTGTATGACCATGCAGCAGAACCACCTGGCTATGTTGGTGCCACCACAGGGAAGGTATTTCTCATCAGCACAGGGAAAGCCTCTTGAACACTGAATACAAAAAAATCAACTGATACCTACACTAAAAATACACTTTGGGGTACATTAAATATTAAGAAATAAAAATAAAAATTCATAGGCACTAGGCTTTACCACATTTAATTTTTTAGAGTGACATCAGATAACACTGGTAGTAGTTGTAGTTGTTCCCTAAGCAGTCTGGCCGAACAGCCCCAGGTCCCTAATGAAGGCCGTGGCCGAGACCAGGCTTTCCCACAGAGCTCTCAAGGAGTGTATGTCGTGTTGTTGGTGCAGGTGATTGTGTGCAATGCAGTCTTCCATAATGTGCTTAATAGTATGGGGTACTGTGTTGCATCCTGGAAAGACATCAGCGATGGAGTCATCCAGCCTCTTCTGATAACTCAAGAGGGCTGGATGATGCCCACATCTCTCTATGAGAGAGAGAGAGAGAGAGAGAGAGATCTTTGTTTGGCAAGGTTAATTAATATCGACTTGTATATGCTGTGCGGCCTTGCGTGATAGATATGTGCCGGAAAGGAGGTGGTCGGGGGTGGGGGTGATAAGGTGAAGGAAAGAGGAAGGAAAGGAGAAAGGTGGAGATGAGAGAGAGGAGGAGAGAGAGCAGACGAGAGGGAGGGAGAGAAAGGAGGAGAGGTGATGGAAGGAAGAGAGGATGAAGTGGATAAGAGAAGTATAGAGAAGCGGAGGGAAGGAGGGGAGGAAGGTAGGATAGAAAAGATGAGAGGGGGGTTGAGGGGAGGAAGGTAACGAGGAAGGAAAGTGCAGATGCGAGAGGGAAAGAAAGAGATAGCAAGGAAGGAACAGGAGGAGTGCTGAGGAGAGACGAAGAAAGAAGAGAAAGGGAAGGAAGACGAAGAAAGCAGATGAGAGGTGGAGAGACAACAAAAAGGGAAGGATGAAGAAAAGACGAGATGAGAAGCTGAGAGAAAAAACGAAGGGAAGAAAGAAGAAGAGACGAAATGAGAGACTGCGTAGGAGAGAGAGGAGAAAGGGAGGTAGGAAGGAGAGAGCAGGTGAAATGGGGAGAGGGCCGAGGAGGTAAGAAAGGAGGAAGAAGTGGGTAAGAATGAGAGAAAGGGAGAAAGAAGAAGGGAGGGAGGAAGGAAAAAGAGGGGAGGTAGTCAGAAGAAGACGGTAGAGGAAGGAAAGCTGGATAGGATGAACAAAGGAGATGACAAAGGGACGGAATGAGAGAGATGAGATAAAAGAAGGAAGAAGGATAGAGAGAGAGAGAGAGAGAGAGAGAGACTCCGGGTTAGCCCGTCTCCCCTTCCTCTCTCTCTCAAGGTCCCCTCTCCCTCAAGATCCTCATTTGTCACAAGGTCCTCTCTCTCTCTCTCTCTCAAGGCCCCATCAACTACCCTTTTAAGCAGTCTCTTTCATGCTCCATCTCCTCCATATGTTTAGACTCTCTCTCTCTCTCTCTCTCTCTCTCTCTCTCTCATAATCAGTGACCTCTCGTACTTAAGATCCGATATTTGGACTAAAAACAAAGAGACACGAGAAGATTTGGCACTCTTCTTATCCTTCCTGTAAAAAAAAATAGTAATAATAATAATAATTATAGTTACAAAATTCATTTGGAACCGAATTCACAAACTAACGATCAACTGTCTTTCGTATCTTTCGTAATTGAGATCTTTTTTTGTGGGATGAATAAGAGTTACGGGAAGATTCTGTACTGTTGATCCACTGTCTTCCTGCGAAAAACAAGTCTTCCCTACGAACTGAAATGAAACGTAAGACTGTGCCAAATATCAGGAGCTTATTTTGCGATAATACAAATACCGGTGACATTACGGATGAAAAGTCTCCTTCATAATTTTGAGTAATAGTTTCTCTACCAACAGTGCTATAATCTCAAACATTTTAATACTGGCTTTAGTTTCAGGCATCACAGAAATAAAACTATTAATGGCGGTACGGGAGAAAACAGCCCTCCCTTAAAGTTCTGAGTTATAAATTTTATTTCACGACTGGTATAATGATTAACCGTCACGGAACTACAATTATTGATGACCGTGTGGACGAATCAGTCTCCCTCATAATTCATCGTTAAATGTAACTCCATAACACACACACACACACACACACACACACACACACACACACACACACCACAGCAAATAACTACATCCCTCCCAACCACACCAGCATAACAACCCGACACATGGCAGAACCAGGCAGAGAAGTAGAGTAATTTGGGAGACCTTATCGTATCCATTATATCAACGGAGGGCACATCGGGAGAGAGACATTCAGATACATGTTGATCTTGCTTGCATTCCGAGGCCAGAATGTTTCCCCACACAGCCCCTTGTCCCTCACTTTTCTCTTTATTTCTCTATCTCCTTGCTCCTCCTACACCTTAGCCCCCATCTCCCTTCGCTCCCCTTCTCTGCCTCTCCTTGTTCTCCCTAACCGTCTTGCTCCCTCCTCTAGCTTTTGCTATCCCCTTCCCCTCCTTTGCCCCCTTCTTGCTTCTCCTATCCCCCCGTTTGCTCCACCTTCTTACCTCTCCTATCCCCCTTTGCTCCCCCTCCTTCTCCCCCCTCCCCCGTGCTTGGCATTCCAGGTGGTCTAAATTTGTGTCGCGCGTGAGCCTCTTCACCTGGGCTATCACTGCTCGGGAACATGCATGCACGCACGCTCGCAAACGAAAGCACGCATATACGGACGCACATACCTGGGGCACGGATTCATGGCCGAAACAAGTAATCGATAAGAGGAAACGAGGCTCAGGGTTCCATTCAAGGTTCAGACACTGTCAGTGCGGCAGCATTAACCCTGTACATCGTTTTATCTTATCCTCACATGTTTCGAGGTGTGGCCGTGCCCCACAAATATACACATACTTGCACATAAACATACTTATACCTAATAATCAAGCGTACCCATCCACCCAATTGAACACACACACACACACACACACACACACACACACACACACACACACACACACACACATGAGGGCCGGATTAACCATGAGCACCAGGATCACGTGATCAGATTTCCCTTCCCCAGAAAAGAAAAATCAACCAGTCCCTTCCCCTAAAAAAAAAAAAAAAACTCAATTACCGTATTTAATCAATGAAATAGATGTAATTGCCGAAAAGTCAGCCCGTATAACTATGGAGAGCGAAATGAACCAACATGGCTACACGGCAGTATTCTAAGGCCATTATTTTCTGAGTGTCTATAGCCAACAGAAGATGTATGGGAATCACGAGTGAAGGCACGTGGGATGGGTGTGGATGAGAGTGTGGGTAGGGCTGAGATGAGAGAGAGAGAGAGAGAGAGAGAGAGAGAGAGAGAGAGAGAGAGAGAGAGAGAGAACGGGTGAAGGAACGTGAGGTAAGGATGGATGAGAGACGGTGGTGAAAAGGGAGAGGTTGGGTAGATGGAGAGCACGAGCAAAGGCACGTGGGGAGTGAACAGACGGGAGAGTGGAATGGTGGGATAGGATGAGGACGGTGTGAGTAGGTGGTTGGAGAGAAAGAATGAGATGGAGTGGGGTAGGAGTGAAGAGAGTGGGTGGGGTAGGTGTGGAGAGGGAGGGAACGGTTGGAGTAGGGGTGTAGTGTGTAAGATAAGGTGGGGATGGGGATGGGGTGGTCACGCTAGCCAGATCTTGACCACGCACTTGGCAGGACAGCGTGGGTTTGTCTTCACTTCAATGGCAGGCACGCATACACCTCATCGCGTGCCACAAACATCATCCTCCCGTCATGTTCTTTATTAAACATGTCGTGGTTTGTATCCATCCCCTCATCACGCAAAATAATGCCACGAACCAACAGTATTTGATTATATTGGCTGTTGCTGGAATAGGTATGGATAAGGAAATAGGATCAAGGTAGGCGGGTACAGTGTGAATCCATGTGTTTCTGTGTGGTATTATGAACATTGTATTTCTCTTCTTAAATCTAGCAACAGTAAAGCTATCTATCAGAGAGCGGATACGGGGAGGGGAGGGGAGGCACTTTCGTTAGCCAAGGTATATGTGCTCCCCACCTGCACAGAAAGAAGGTTCTGTAAATGTGCATATATACATAAAACGTTGAAGAATAATTTTCTTTTGCCATGCTAAAGTACAATATATCTTGAAGTACACCATCGTTAAATTTGTATGTATAATATTATGGGGAAATTGTTCCAAGCATCATTCTTGTTATTCATGTCACTGCTTTCACAATCTGTATATATCCTGTGTTTGCATCTTGACACAGGCTGTAAACCTGGATGCATGGAATTCTTGCTTCATAACTGAATGACGTTTTATATGCAAATACTATTATGGTAACAATAAGTAGAGTTTTCAGGTATATATTTTTTGCATTCATTATAAATGTTTGGTCAGGTATACCGTCTGTTCCTTTATCGAGACAGTGTACCATGGGATAAGATGGAGATGGGTTGTAGCTGACCTTGTCCTCAGTGTTCCTCTCCTCATCTCTCCCCCCCCCCCCGCCCGACCCTTCAGACGCTTGGACCGAACCCGCAACTGTTATCTGTGACGCACTGTGATAGCTGGCTTCCCTTAGTCAATTTTCTTTATTACTTTCTAAATCGCACCTCGTCCTATACCTACGTATAAAAGGAGATCGTAATGATGATGATGACACTGATCAGTGCTGGCTCCTCCACTACCTGTGTGCAACATCTTATTTGGTTCTCGCCATGAGCATTCGTTAAGTGGGCGAAATGACCAAATCCTACGTAGCCTGTGAAAAAAATAGTAATACAATCGAAGGCTTTAATGTTCCTTTTCTTGTACCTTGGACGACAAGTCCGTTTTAGGGCTGATATAATATTCCTTGTTAACTAATACCGTCTGTAACTGTAATATCTTGGGTGCACAAAATCGTCCAGTATTAGCTTGAATGTAGTACCAAAGTCCATCCACTGCAATGAAAGGGTTTATGAAGATATGTTTTAAAATTCTGATAGCTAGGATTTCCCATATGAAAACAAACATAACGTATGGTTAGTCTGAATAACTGAAAAAAAAGTGCGTCTAAAAAAAAAAAAAAAGGGCTAGCATGAATAAGACAAAATAAGTGTCTGTAGTAGGGAATACCCCAATGCTGTGGCCAATGCCTTCAGTCCGATAATTTATAAAGTTCTCCCAGCGAAAATATATTTTGAACTTTCCTGATGTCTTCTAGTTGTTGTCGCTGTTCTTGGCAACGCTTTTTGACACGACCTCACGGGTTTATTTTAAGGATATTTACCCTGAAAATTGCTGAGCATTATTGGGGCCTCGTATTTCGAGATACATTTTTTTCAGACCTTCGATTCAGAACTTTAGAATTATTTTATATCCTCCAAAGTGTAAAGGGATGAAAGTACCATAAGATTACCAAACGCCGTAATAGCCATCCCAATGAAATGCACATCTTCCCTAGCTTCAAACTCTGGTGCGGTAGAGGGAAACGTCGCTTTGAACTTGCATTTCGGCCTGTTTGTTCACTGATTCTTTTTCATATGATATAAATACAAGGAAACACAGGTATTTACTGAACATGAAAGAAATAAACTTTGAAAAGTTTCATATATTTGCCTGAGAATGTCGCCACTCCAGTTCATTGTATTTCTGCTATTTTTTTTTTTTTTTACCTTAGGTAGATTTTTCGACCTGGAGGGATTACATACTACCCCCAATATCCCTTCAGTACAAAAGTTCTTCCCCAAGGTAAATAACCTCGTTTGGTGATGGCTAAATAAAATGAAAATCAAGCCATCGGACAGAAGAAGTTGAATCCACAAATTGTGAACTCGAAATTATTTTTGATTCTCAGAGACAAATGAAATCGTATGGCAAAAATCCACGGAAACAAAATTTCACGTTTCACAATACACGTGACTGAACCTAGGCTATATTAATTCCGTCCAGTTGTCTACGAAAAAACAAAAACTTCAGTCCATCTCTCTGTGAAGAAACAAAAGCCATGACAATAAATTCTGTCTGTCCACGAAGGAACCATAATAATGGCAATATATAATCTAAATGTCTCTACGCCTCGAACGGAACCAAAACCATTGCAAATACACAATCTGTCTCTCTATCAGTCTACTGCCTGTCGCCCAATTCCAGGGCTCAAACTTGACACACACACACACACACACACACACACACACACACACACACACACACAAAACTCAGAGTCCTTACGTTGACAACTACCCGTCATTACCTTCTCCAGCCACT
Source organism: Coenobita brevimanus (assembly GCF_032717465.1). Taxonomy (NCBI): domain Eukaryota; kingdom Metazoa; phylum Arthropoda; class Malacostraca; order Decapoda; family Coenobitidae; genus Coenobita; species Coenobita brevimanus. The sequence continues at coordinate 60,521,296 of NC_137008.1, forward strand.
CCACGTCACACTCTCTATTATTATGGTCTTTCCATTTCACAGGGTATGAAAAAAAAAAAAACTCCAATATATTATAAAGGTAAATAACTCAAATCAATTTTGTCCTTAGTTCCTTCCAGTTTAAATTAAAGATGGATAACTCACTGGTTTATGGCTAAGTAAGAAACAGGAGACTTTACCTCTTCATGGATGAATAAATAAGAAACACTCTCTCTCTCTCTCTCTATACTCACCGGCTTGATGTCACGGTGCAGGAAGCCGACCTCATGGATGGCCTCAATAGCGCGTAGGATCTGGTGTCCAAGGCGCAGGGCAGTGGAGAGGCTGAAGGCTCCCCGGGGTTGGGCGCGGCGCAGCTCAGCCAGATTCTTGGCCTGCAACTGCATCACCACATAGTTGAAGCGCTCGTTACGTCCGCAGCCGATGAAGCGACAGACGTGTTCTCGGCCTGGACGAGGGTAAAGGGAGTAGAGTTAAGGGAGAGAGTTAGAGTGGACAGGGGTACAGAAGAGCGTTTAAAAAAAAAAAAAAAGTGCTTGCCGCCTGTGTGGGGAAAGAGGATTGAGTTGGGCACACTTTAATTAGCCCTTAATTACACGACCGACTGACGTGCTCTCGTCTGTCGGGAAAGACGATTTGATAGTGAGAGTTAGGACCAATTTAATCAACCCTTAAGGGCAGGATCGACACAATTACTCTATCCCTGTCGGGGGAAAAGGTGATGAAGCTAGTTATGAACACTTTAATCACCCTTTAAGTACTGGACCGACACAGGTGCTCTCAGTTTATCGGGGGGAAGAGGGAGGATAGTGTTAGTTAACCACATTTGGAGTATAGACTCGAGAGATGTTCGGTTAAGTATGGGCAGTTTAATCACCCTTTTATAGGCTATACAGGATAGGTTACTTTTATAACACATATTTCACCATACAAGTACCGGCAGAATCAGCTGTTTGTCCATCTTTCTCGTAAGTAGGCTCTATAACACGGTAGTGTTACAAATAAAAAACTTTTCACTCGCTGAAAAAGTCAAACTAAAAGACAAAAAAACATTACGATTTTTATTTTTTTTTAATGTCTACTCACCAAAATGAAACTCGTCATTAGTCTCGTTTAGCGCCAAAAAATACGGTATGATGAAAAATAAAACACCAGTATATTTCTGCATGAGTAGAACAAGACACGAAGCGTGGGAGGAAGCAGAAAATTTAAGTTAAGAATATTAATAACGACAAAAGTTGTGTCCAAAAACCAAGAGAATATTTTCTTACCCGGCGCCGCAGAGAAGATATCCCATGGGACTTTAAACACAAAATTTTGCTTAACTTATTCACATTTTTTTTTACTTTATTCTTACTGCCTCCAGACGAGTTCAATAACGAAAAACTATACCATCCATCCATCCATTGCCAGACGCCATGTATCCCAAATGGGGTGGCCAAGGGCTTAGAGTTAATTGTTTTACAGGGAGGGGCACTAATCCTCCACCAACCCCACTTGACGTAGGGATGCCAACAGCATCTGGTGTTCCCAGGCGGTCACCCATCCAAGTACTAACCAGACCCAACACCAGCACAAATCTACACACGCGGAGAAAGAAAGAAGAGCGGGAGAAGGCGCAAAGTTATAATTAAAGTTATACTGTGTCCAAGATGCAAATGATATTTTCTTAAACTGCGCTACAGGAACGTCTCCAAGGGGCCTTATGTTTCCCCTTGGCAATTCTGCATAATACTTTGACTGCGAATTACGAATCTTACAATTTCATGCCTGCTAATGTCAGATGGTTTTATTCAACTTAAAGAAGCCCACAGCAGCAAAACAAGATTAAAAACTATCTTGGTCTTACGTTATGTTCGTAAATTAAGAAGCTTGATTTCATTCCAGAAAACGTTAGGCGATTTTACTTACACTCGAGAAACCTTGGATAAAAAAAAATGATCTAGACTTACCTTCCGGCAAGGATTAAACAATATTTAAAACACACACACACACACACACACACACACACACACACACACACAACTATGGCCATACATACATGCTTGCAGAAGTGTACACACACACACATACAGACAATCAAATAAGCCAAATACAGTACACACACAGTTTCATCAAATCAAGCATACAGAAGCGCAGAAAATACACACATGAGTCTGTATGTGTCACACCTCACAAACTGGAGAGGTGAGAGGTTGACAGAAGCAGAGGTGTGCGGTTAAGTGGGTAGGTGTGAGGTTGGGTGCAGCAAGGAGGTGTGAGATTGAGGGAGGTGAAGGAAGGGGTGTGACGTTTGGGAAGGGGGAAGCTACGGGAGGTGTGAGGTTGAGAGTGGTCGAGGTGGAGGGAGGGGTGTGACGTTTGAAATAGTGGAGGCTGAGGGAGGTGGAGGAGTGAGACTGAGCGAGGTGGAGGTATGAGGTTAAGGAAGGTGGAGGAAGAGGTGTGGGGATGGATGGGGCTGAGAGATGCAAAGCGCAGTGGGAAGGAGTGAAGTTGGATGGGGTTAGGCAGCATGGGAATGTGAGGAGGGCCAGGAGGGAGAGGTGCAAGGAGGTGTGAGGTGTGGGGTGGGCGGGGCAAGCCAGAGGGTGGGAATGGGGTGGGGAAGGCAGGATTCGCCAGACTGCGGGCCAGACGTACCCTCGGGGCCAGACATCGATTTGATACCGCCACCCCCACCATCTTCACCTCCTCCACCCCCACCATTCACACTTATCCCTCCACCAGCACCACCTCCACCCTCACACTTACCCCTTCCACCCTATTATCTCTATCCTCACACTTACCCCTTCCACCCCATCATCTCCACCCTTACATTTACTACTTCCCACCCCATCATCTCCACCCTCACACTTGTCCCTTCCATCCCATATTTCCACCCTCACACTTACCTTTTCCACCCCATCTCCACCCTCACACTTATTCTTCCATCCTCATCATTTTCGCCTTCACACTTACCCTTTTCACGACCGACAGCTTCACACCCACCCTCTCCAACACCCTCACCCTCTCCTTCACATTACCTCTTTCCTCCAACCGCCCCTACACCCTCACACTCTTTTACACCCTCACCCTCTCCTACATCTTCACTCCCTCCTACACTCTACCTCTTTCATACACCCGCCGCTGATCTGTCACCCACTCTGACACCCTCCCTCTTTCCTATATCCTCATCCTCTCCCACACCCTCCCCCTCCCCCTCTACCCTCTCCTACTCCTACACCCCAACCCACCCTTACCCTCATGTAGTTTTCAACAAACCCATAATTATGAGGACTTAAAATAAATCGCCTTCAAAAAACAAACAAGAGCCATTTACTAACGTCATGGTGAAGGCGTCCATATGTAGCCTCGTGCTGCCTACTTCGTCCTTCATCATCATCATTCTTTTCTGTGTCTGCCCTTCTCTCTTCCTATTTTCTCCCACCCTTCCTGTCACCTCTAATTGCTTTTCATTTGACCTAAGGTGACTCTACACTAAGTAAATAGCCTAATGGTTTCCTGTAAACCAGAAAACCATTTACAGAGCTGGACGATAATCACTATAACCAAATAACGGGGTGATGTAGAGCCTACTATGGTGCCCATGACAACTGGGAGAATAGACGCAAATGCAGCGCCTGTCCAGCAACAAAACTTCCACACTCTTCCCCGCACCTCGCTGTGGCAAGGTGCTGTCTGCTGCAAGGAAACATCGGTTCACGGCATGGGACGGCCCTGGAAGGACGACTGATTGCCTCCGGTAAATGGATATGCTCGGCCAGGCAGGTCAAGCTACTCAACCAAAACAACAACAGCTAATGCCTTTTTTTGATAGGGTTTCCCTTAAGCTTTCATCAATTACACGACCAGGAAGCTGAATATGAGGCATCACGAGAAGCTCCCACTGCCCTTTAATATATAATACTGTATAGATTGTTGTTTGCTAATGAATTAACGTGGAAGTTAATTACGCTTTATCAGGATGTCAATCATATTAATATATTACTCTAGATGATTGTTATGCGCTTGTAGCTGGAAAAGCATTACTGTCGACAAATTTTAGCAGCAAAATATCTGTAAAACCGATTATTATAGTGACTGTCTTTTGTTTCTAATCCCACTGCTGGTGGATGATTTACTTTATTCTTGCAACCTACAGACGATTTATTCAAGCTTAGACGAAACATTGTAGCGAACGAGTTAATGAAGACAAAGTTTTAATCCCCCTAGTATGAAATGTCCCTCTTACGCTGAAAAAAATCATCTGTACAACGAAAAAATAAAAATAAAAAAGACATCATCATGGTAAACAGGCAAACGTCAATTGTTCCCTGTAAAGTCTTTGTACCCCATGCAAGGACGCGGTCTATCCAGCAAATAATAGAATAAATAAATAAATACGTAAATAAGATGAGAAAAAATCCCACCTCCCTTGAAGGAAGGAGGAGGAGGAGGAGGAGGAGGAGAAGGAGGAGGAGGAACAAAGTGCAAAGTTTTTAAGAGCGCGGTCGGACTGGTGAGGCGGGGTGAAGGGAGTAGCCTGATGGAGGGTGACAGTCGAGAAGGAGTTTTGGTGGCCGCCATCTTGGAGCAACTCTGGGACTGGAGGTCGGGCAATGCCCAGACAGATGGACAGACTGGGATAGATGACTGGGTGAAGTGTGAGATGGGTGGGTGGATACATAACTATAGATGGCTAGATAAACAGATGGATAGTTAAGATGGACATATAGGCAGAACAGTAGAAGGACAGATAGGAAGACAGATAAAGATAAACAGATAAGACTGAGACCGTATATCTGACTGATACATATACAAACAGAGACAGAAAGGTCAATATACAGATAGTCAGATTTTGAATTTTTGGCCCATATATATATATATATATATATATATATATATATATATATATATATATATATATATATATATATATATATATATATATATATATATTCAGTCTATCCGTGGCACTCACCTTGCAGCTTCTTGAGTACGGCCACTTCCATCTTGAGCACCTGCTTGGGCTGCTTGGCGGACTCCAGCTTGAGGGCTACCTGTTCCCGCGTCACAAGGTCCTGGCCCTCATAGATCTCACCGAAACCACCACCGCCAATCTTCCTCACCTGGGGACATGAGAAGAAGGAATATTAGCCATGATGATTACCATGGAAGAAAGGAAATATATAACAGTGAAAGTACAAGTACTCAGAACCTGCACCACCTATTTACCTCACTTGCGGATGGAAAAAACGATGACCATAAAGGAAGTGAAAGCCAAAGCATTTGCCCACGAATGCGTACCGCCCGCCATCACAAAAAAAATCAGAAATCCTCTAGAAATCGGAGGCATATCATCGCAGCTTCACCAAAATCGAAGTCTTAAGATTTCGCTGTTTATTTCTATTAAGTTCAGTACCACGCTAGCATTCTGAAACCTGAAGTCAGGAGTATGATGTTGTTGTAGGTTATTGAGGTATCACATATCTTTGAAGAATTTCTAATAGTTACCCTTTAAATAGCGGTTCTCTTTGTTGACAGTACAATAGAAATGGGTGAATAACGGCGTGCTAAAAAGAAGTTAGTTTTTTTTATTTAATCCTGTGGCAATCGGAGGCATATCAACGCAGGTTTGCCGAAATAATTAACAAACAAGTGATATATCCCAGAAAACTGCCCACAAAATTTGGACACAATTTGCTCACTTGCTTTTGAGATATTTTGGAAACACACACACACACACAAAATGCACGCGCGCACGCAGACGATTACAATATTGCCTCGCTAGGTGGGCGACAATAGCAGCAAGAGAGAAAATTAATACTATAATTGTTATACAAACACTAACAACGAAAACACTATTGAGAAAAAAAATTAGTGGGCTACAACTGACTCTAACACGTCTCCCCAAAACCCCCATTACTGATCTCCCTCACTTGCAGATGGAAAGTTTAATGACGAGTATCAATGAAAATGGGCAAAATATACGATGAATTGACAAACCAAAAACAAAAAAGAAAAAAAAATTCTCCCCGCTTACCCCATCGCCAATTTTTCTTGCCTGTGTACATGAAACAGAAGGAGAATTAAAGATGTATATACAAGCAGTAAAAAAGAAAAAAAAAAGGCGTGGTTAGAAAATCGTGGAAAGATGATAAAACAGTTTGAGGTAAACGATTTTATTCTGCTCCTCACGGCCTACAGTATCTTGGTGGCTCTGTTAGTGAAGCAAGTGTGCGAATCTACAAACATGACCTGTGACCCGGAGTGCACTAAAAGCTTATTGAGTGAAGTGGAAAACTGGGGGGTGGGGGAGGAGGGAAGAAGAGATATATGTACAATAATTAGCCAACTCTGGAACATTTACAGTAACACCAACAGTGGATTAACGACCACAATAACAGTTAAGCGCCACTGTTGGATACGTATTTGTACAAGTAATGTGCCCAGAGTGGCCAGGCCTCCTGCATTACAACCATTGCAGGGTAATGTCGGCACTCGTTTATAGCACAAGTTGGCAATATAGATTAAAAAAAAAAAATACTCGTGGTGTAGTGTAGAAGGACAGAATGGATGAGTACGTGAGAGTGGGTGACCGAGAAGTTTAGAAGTGGAGGTTAGCAAGATTAATATACCATAAAGAGAGATTTTAGTTACAGTATTGGAAAAGAATTTTTGTATCCTGCTTATACTTTTGGCGACTGTACCGTATGCTTTCACTTTTGACTGCCTCAGTTTGGACTGACGGAAGAATACTGTAACAAGTCGAGAGAGTAAGGTAATATTTATTTCGTTAATAATTTATGACCTCCGGGATCTGTGTAACGCAACAAGATTTTATTCAACTTTGGTGAGGCCGCTCGGGTAGAAGGAGTTAACGAGTAACTGAGGAGTGACGGGTGGGATTGTGGGAGGGACAGTGAGAGGAGATGCTGTGGGAGGTGAGGTTTGAGGAGTGGGTTGTGTGGGGAGACATGTATGAAATGTGTGACATGTGAGATGGTGGGAGGTGAGGTGTGACAGATGACTTGTGGGAAAGGCGTATGATTCTAAGTGGTGAAGTGAAGAGCGGAGGTGAGATGTGACAAGTCTGTCTGGGAGAGATGCGACAGGTAGGGCATGGAGGTGAAGTGATGGAGGTGAGGTGGTGGAAGAAGAAGTGTGTGTGTAAGGTGATGGAAGATGAGGTGTGGGAGGTTAGGTTAGGGAGGAGAGGCCGTGACTGGTAAATTGTATGACATATGTGACAAGAGGGGTCGTGCCAGGCAAGGCTGTGGGAGGTGAGGTGTGACAGGTGTGGTGTGAGATTGCCAGGTTTTCGTCATCACTGAAAATTTAACATCAAAGACATATTTAGCGTAGGCCATATGAAGCTGAAACATACATAGCTGTGTTGGTGGTGATATTGAATTCATGCTTAACTATAAAATGATGTACAAGGAGAGAGAGAGAGAGAGAGAGAGAGAGAGAGAGAGAGAGAGAGAGAGGTGGTAGCAGAAACATATCTCAAAACTGCGACCTTCCATGCACATCCATGCGACCTCCCATAAACATCTATTGCAAAGAAACTTTAAAAATACCTTTAATACGATGTTTCCTAACTTATCCCTGCAATTCAGTTTAGAGGAGACGTAGCTAAGTAGTTAATGATGGCTATAGCTAACACGTCCAGTTCCGAAAGTCTCTCCTAAGATGAATAAATTCGTGTGGAGAGAGCAAGAATAAATTACTTAACGACGTCATTACTCAAGGGATTACCTGCTTCAGAACACCTTTAGTATATACAGTATTTCATTCAGATTAGTAGCTTAACCCCTTCAACCCGATGACGTATTTTTCTTAGTTCTGCTACTATCAGATGATTTTTTTTCTGCTTGGTGAGATACGCGCTTCTGAAGGGTAGATTAGACAGGGGGCTGCTTCTAACCTCGCCAGTACACATGGTTTCTCCAAAGATAACAAAATCGTCCGGCGGTAGCAAGAATATGCTAAGAAAACACGTCACCAGATTCAGGGGTCAAGGAGTAGGTTGTATTTTATATATACTGGATCTGAACTCTTACATCAGACACGTGTTCCTTCTCTATACACCAACTGCTTCATTACTGCACTTTTCTACTTTCTGTTTTATGACCAGCTACTTCCTCAGACTAGCTTAATCTTGTGACAAAGTTTTTTTTTTTTTTTTTTTTTTTTTCAACATTTTTCATACCTTACATTGCAGTTCTTATTCGCTATCTTCTGCTCAGTTGAACTGCATTCCATTTCACCAACTTAAATCAAGCCCACATTTTAAGTCATCCTTCGAATCACATCGTGCCCAGTTCATGAGGTAACAATGAAATATTTTACAGAATATTTGCACGAGGTTGCTTGGCTTCTGATTTTTCGTAACTATTCTTACCGGCAAGTTGTAACTGAGAACAGTTTTGTGAATGCCTATTGCTTTCGATTAAATGTGTACCAAACCTCTCTACAAACATTCTTACTCTTGTTATTCTCTACAATCGGTCGACTTAAAAAAAAAAAAATCTTGCTATCTGAAGATGATTTTCTTTAGTTAAAAATGATTCTTTGAATTGAAGGAGTTAGACATTCTCTTATGGCCCCTTTCGTACGAGTGAAGTTTCAAAGTAAAAACAACATGAAAGTAACAATACATTTTAAAGTCATCTAATTAAAGGATGAGGTAGTATCGATATCACATATCATTAGAGTAGGTGTTGCCAAAACCGCACAACACATCAAAGTCCACTATCCTGAAGAAAGCAACACTATATACACCACTGCAGTAATCTCTCCACTTGTTCTAAAAACGGTCACTGTTGCACTATGGCGTTCTCTAAGCACACTCTTTAAGTATTATACGTTTTATGTCTGTACTGGAGTTAAACCCGCGGTGTCAGAGTGTGCTGGAAAATTTTATGACTGGCGATTTAAGTGAAGTGGTGGCGCGTTTTTGTGTTCATTGCATTAGAAAAACTAGAAGTGCTACCCAAATGGAAATCACTGTTCGTATTGCTGTGCTACATTCGATTACATCACTCCCGTCCATTATTCACTGTCCATCCTACCACTAACCTACTTCTTTTCCACCACATTCAGGAATTCCTTCGTCACAAATTTTGCCACTATATTCTCTACCATATTGTGTTACCGTCAAGAGTTCTGCGACTATCATCCACCGTAAATATTAATTCTGCAGTATTATATGTCTGGTATTAATTCACTGTAGCAAAAAGGTAACCAAGATTGATTTTAATAGAGATACTTAACGGCTGATTTTTACTTTTTTTCTGAAGCTGAACAACAAGCTTTTGACGTCAACCTGCCTAACTAGAATACGTCAGCCCCCACAACACACACAAAATATGACGACACCTATCGTAGTTTTGCCTCCAACGCATCTACGGCTGACGGGCCAGCAAACACGCAAACAACTTAAATCAGCAATTTGGCATCATTCGCATCCTTCATCTTCATCAACGCCAACTTCAGTCAACTTCTGTATGGAGCTGCCAAATCTGAACGGAGCTAGAATGTCGCTAGGTACACAACACTCCAGAAACTGCTGGAGCAAATGCAAAATCGTCGAGAACACCGCTATTCATTTAAAGTATATCGTATATCACAACAATATGACAAAATCTAGAGTATCGTTAACATGCTAATAAAATCAGCAAAATATCGCTGGACTTGCCAAAAGCGCTTCAATGTCGCTAGGTAAACAATACTATAAACCGTATGACAAAATGCTAGAATTTCTAGCATACCGCTAAGATATACATAAAATTTCTACAACATTGCCAGATCGATGAAAAAATCTCTAAAATATCGCAAAGTTATGGATAAAAAAAATATCGGTAAGATATTATTAAAATCTTTACAGTACTAGATAAATATGGATAAAATCTCCAGCACACTACTGGTCTGGCCATAACAGTTTGGCGCCAGATAGACGTAGATACCTCAAGATCACTTCCCGGAATCACAAACAGCCTTGCCTCGCGTCGTAACTATGATTTTGCAAGGCGAAGAGGCATGGCAAGAGTCTGCGATCCCCTAACCTTATACTTCTTCCAAAAGCGAATCTCACATATCATAATGAATTGGTTGTATGTTTGTGAGGCTCATGCCAAACGCCCGTACTGAACACCTTTCCCTTAACGGTATATTTGGCACATTACCCTTGATATTCTCGTTAAAGTTATTCGTGTTTTCCAAGGACTGATAAAAGTAAATAGCAGGAGGGAAATTAATTACTACGGAGACCGTGCTATGAAGCCTCCTTAGCCGACGGAAATACGGATCTTGAAGTCCAAAGAGCTAAAGTAACGACCTTTCAATCGGTTTTGTCTGATGGCCTTCGCACGCACGCACGCAAGCCTTCACACACACACACACACACACACACACACACACACACACACACACACACACACACACACACACACACACACACACACACACATACACAGAAACCTCGATAAGACTTTTTTTTCCCTCATTCTCTTGGCATTTTTACGTGCTTGCAGATGCGTGAGGAGCCAAATCAGACACAAATCTAGCAGCAGTTATCCACCTTCACACTTCCGGATAGAAAATACAGGATTTGGCAGAGGTAACGAAGGCGGGACGGTATATTTTTGAAATCGGGTGGCAAGCTGGGGTTTTGGTGTGGCGACGAGGTGGCTGTTGGGCTATAGGCTTGGAGGACCGCTTCCATTGTTTCTTTATTATTCCATACTATGTAATTATTAGTCCAGCGCTCCGTTGTTAGCATCTTCCAGGGTGCTGTAACATTTTCATCTAAAATGGTATCATCTCAACTGAATAAAATTATCTAGCGTTAACCATAATAAAGTACATCATCGGGCTGAAGGGAACACCTATCAAGGACTAGCCTAGGACGTAGAATTGCGGTGCCAGTCGAACTAGTGTTGTTATCATTATCACTACTGGAGGTATCATCATCAACAGGTAGGCTATGGGGATCTCTGCCAGTACTGCAGGTATCATTTTAGTACTTTGTTATTCGTCATATCATCAATGTTAGAGCCATACGGTACCATCATTATTCGCATCATCATCACTAATATATATCTGCTGGGTTAGGGTGGCTTGGGAGTCATTTCCTGCAGCACAGCAGTCTACTTCAGCAAACGCCAGACAATTATTTAGCTAAGAGTTATTTACAGGAATCTGAGTGTTAATACTGACACCATCAACTCTCAAGCTCCTAAAAGTCACTCAGCTAAATAAAATCGTCTATCATTACCCTGAATTAAAAAAAAAAACACTGTTCTGACCATGACAAAGCCAAAAATCATCATCTATCGTTAGATGGGATATTACTGTAGTTGTCCCGACCTTGACAGAGTAAAGGCAGGGCATTTTAATGATGTGATTACTGCTAATGGAAAGGTGGGTTGTGACGGATGGGGTATGTGGGTGTGGCGAACAGGTGAGGTGTGGGATGTGGGGTGAGGCAGGAGGGGTGGGGGTGAGGCAGGTGGGTGTCGAGGGTGAAGTGTTATATCACGGAAGGTGGGGTCAGATAGGGGTGAGGGGTGAAACGGGTGGGGAGGTATGAAGAAGAAGGGATGAAGAAAGAAGAGGGAGGGGAGACTGCAGAAATGAGAAACGGGGGGTGGGGGGAGTGAGGGACGAAGGAAGAGGGGTGATACAAGGTACAGGAGATGGATAAGGTGGGAAGGGGGACACGGGTAGAATGAGGAGTGTGAAAAAGTGTGATAAGGAAGTAAGACGGAAGACTGAGAAGAGTGGCAGTGAGATGAAAGAGAGAGAGAATTTGAGACAGGAGGGGTGAGGGGTGAGCAGGAGGGGTTAGAAAGAATGGGTGAGGTGCGAGGCAGAATGGGTGAGGGGTGAGGCATGTAAGGTGACGGGTGAGGAGGGAAGGGTGAAGGGTTAGGCAGGTGGCGTGAGGGGTGAGGCAGGAGGGGTAACAGGTGCATAAGAAGCAGGACGCACGCAGAAAACAGGAACACGCCAAAGCATCTCCTGGAGAGACGAGAAACGGTTGCTAGGAAGCGAGGAAAACAACAAACATGCATACACATTCCACCTTTCCAAATATACGCACAGACACGTACATATATATTCTTCCATGCACACACACTCACACACACACATACACACACTGCCTCAAAAATGCTCAGCCCAATCGCAAACGAAATATAAAAACGATAAATAAAAAATGTCAAAGTGCGAGGGGGAACGATTGCAGACCTACTAGCTGCTAGGGTGAGAAGGAGGAGGAGGAGGAGGAGGAGGAAAGGGGAATGGGAAGAGGAGGAGGAGGAGCAACATTGGCATAAATCCGACAGAAGTAATGAAGACAGGTGGAGACGGAGAGGGGAAAGGGAGGAGGAGAGGAGGAAGGGAGGGAGAACGAAGGATCAACAGCCAGATGGAAAAAATAATGATGATGATGATGATGATATGAGGTGAAGGTGATGAAAAAGGAGGAGGAGGAGGAGGAGAAGGAGGAGGAGGAGGAGGAGGAGCATGTTAAAGCGAAGGTGGCTCATAAGATATTAAGATGGCAGCAAGCAAGGTCGACTTTAGGGCTTATTAAATCACCTCGCTCCCGTAAATTTCGCCTTTAAGGTCATGTAAAATAGGGATTAAATTGGTCCGCTTCCCTGCCGTGAAATACGCCTCTCTTGCACCTGGATTATCACGTGAATAATTCTGAATAATAAAAATAATAATAATGTATGGGATATGAACACGAGAAAAATACTTGATATAAATTTAATGTTAGTAGAGATGGTTGCGTCTTATTCTTTTTTACTAATCATGGTGTTTTGATCTCTCTCTCTCTCTCTCTCTCTCTCTCTAATTCTGGTAGAGGACCCCAACTACCTCCATCCCTTTAACCTTTATACACCTCCTGGCGCAGGTAAAGTTGCCAAGGTGAGCGAAGGCAAAAAAAAAAAAAAAAAAAAAGAAAGAAAGAGAAAGAGAAAGAAAATATAACACGAACATGGGAAGAAAGACCTGATTAACCAAACAAAGGCTTATCATCCGTTTAAAAAAAAATCAGCAATATTTCAAAGGTCTTTTTAAACTTATTTTTAGTTCATGATTATTTCCTTATTTGTCTTATTTACTGTAATATCCGTGGACATTAAAATAAGTGTGTGTGTGTGTGTGTGTGTGTGTGTGTGTGTGTGTGTGTGTGTGTGTGTGTGTGTGAGAGAGAGAGAGAGAGAGAGAGAGAGAGAGAGAGAGAGAGAAGAAGAAAATTAAGTCGCGCGGGAAAATATCCAAGAGTTTATTAGATAGTAACTCGGTCATAAAGTCTATGGTATTATATCGCCATGGTTCACTTTATGTTCAGTGTAGCGGCTCTACCCTTTCCAGTGAATTATTCAGTTCTTTGTTACCCACGTCTTATTCGTGGTATACACTTGGCATCAGACAGACCATAAATACCAATACATATTTATGCTAAACCGATAAATGATGCTGAAAACGAATGGTTTGCTGAACAACTGAAGCCTTGTTCAATGTGCTTATATTAATCCTTAACATGTAAATAACTCTTCAGTGATATGCATTAATGACTATTATAGTCCGAAACAATTAAGATCATATGTTGCTAGCAAGATGGTATAAAAGTTATATGCACTTAAAATATACAGACTTATTATAGCAATTTATGTAAAAATTAAAACTTCTGGAATACCACAAGGACATAACTGCCATAGCAGTAACTAGCACATTTAAAGGGCTATAGTCATGAAGTAATGCAAGCAGATCAGCTAATAAATTTCCCTTTCAAAAGGAACATGGATGGAGCATTGAACATGTTGTAAATTATGACGTCTAACTCTGAAGATCCAAGAAATATCAATGTTGTCCAGAAATTATATATATCAAAAAACAAATAAACTCTCATTTGCACTCAGGCTTCCATTACCCACAACAGACTACCCAACTTCCCCATTTTCTTTTCAACAAAGGCTTCCCAGCCTATAACTGTGCTTGTTCGTGATTCTGTTTAATGTGGTATTTCCGTTTCTGTGGTTTGCATGTTTAATTCAGTGCAGTCATTTGACATGTACTGTGTTGTTACGCACACCAATAATTAGACAGATAGAGAGGAAGTTGAACAGACATATATCTACATGGATAGACAGGCACGTACCCTGACAAAAAAAAAAAACGCAATTTGAAGAAATAAGTTTTACATTAATTTTTATTTAAGCTGAAATACCAACGCTGTTCGCTCTGACCCAATTGTGTATTAAACTGGTCAGTATTTCTCTTACATTTCCGAGGGTAATTAACCCTCTCATGGTATGGACAATACTAGTATTCTATTCCAGCTAACACTAGTCTACTTCATTCAACTGAAAATGAATCATAGGAATCAATGAGTATTAATGTTATTTTATTTAGATCGTTGGGTCTTCTCATCACTCGACATGGTGTAAAGAGACTTGTAAGTTTTCCCTCTCAGTCCACACACACACACACACACACACACACACACACACACACACACACTATATATATATATATATATATATATATATATATATATATATATATATATATATATCCTAATTCTCTCTCTCTCTCTGTTAAGTCAAAGTATCGTTAATCTTCGCTTCGTATTGTTTATAAATACTTCCCCCCTTACCCCCTGCTCGCTATTCCCGTACTGGTCTCTTTCTCTCTCTCTCTCTCTCTCAGTATCGCCAGTCTTCGCTTCAGTAACTGTTTATAAATGCCTCCCAATTTACCCGCTGCTCGCTCTTCCCGTATTGGTCAGCCTTCTGGCAGGGGGACGGGTCTGTCTCGGCTCATCTCACCTCACCCCATCCAGCCAACCTCAGCTCAACTCCATTCAGCTCATTTCAACCCAAACCAACCCATTCCGACCCCAACCCACTCCACCTCAGCTCAAACAAACTCTCCGAACCCTACCTCATCCCATCTCACTTCACCTAAGCTCATCTCATTTCCTCTGCCATCACCTCACTACATTTAAACTCTTCACCTCACTTCATCCGACCTCATTTCATCTCGTTTTACCTAACTTTCCCTCACTTCAACCAACCTCACATCATCTCAAATCATCTAACCTCACCCCACCTCATTAACTTCACCTCAGTTCATCTAACCTCACTTCACTTCATCTAACTTCATGTAACCACACTTCGCCTCACCTCAATTCATCCAACTTCATCTCAGCCTCACTTCACTTCATCTCTCATCTCAGCTCACTTTATCTCAAGCATCTGTTTTCCAAGGACGAGTTTACGGCCTTGGAACTAAGCTGTGCACCAACGTAACATCCAACATAAATAAAGCAAAAAGGCTGACACTAGCACCACTACAGTCAGGGTCGTTGCGAATACACTTATGTTAATTTCTAAGAGCTCGCCCTTTCACTAAAATCACGTGTGTTGTATTCCCTCTCTCTCTCTCTCTCTCTCTCAAAAATAATTATGCTAATCCCTCACGCTGCGATGTTCATCATGCTATTTTCAAGACCTCCCCCTTGTAAACGCCCGTCAAATCTGCTGCTGCCGCCTAGAACGAGTAAAAATGAAGTAAGAGACACAGAGCACATCTGGCCGGGTCCCACACACGCCAAGGTGACAGGGAGCAGCGGAGATTAAGTTAAGAGTTCCTGGCTAACCATGGAATATATGTTTGTCAGTTAGAGTCTCACAAGCACCTCTCTCTCTTATCTTTTTTTCTACATATAGTACTTTAATAATCCAGTGTAAGCCTATGTTGTCTATGCAATCTATCATACCAGGAAGGCAACATAAATAAAGAAAAGAGATTAACATGGTGTAGTATGCAAAAGAGGTGCCTGAAAGCCTCCTCAGCTTACAATATGCCACACAATGACTCCATAACCATATCATCCAAGCAAAAATTCTCAGATCATCCCTTCGTAAGATGTCCCACAGCTAAACAAAATAATCTGGGTGTTGGCCTGAATAGTTGTATGTTCGTGGCGGAGAAACTGTTAATGGATAGTGTTAACCCTTTGAATGCTACCATACTGTGCAGCTGAACAAAATAAGTGTCATCCATGAAGTATGTGTCTCTGGCTTTTAAGCCCCGGGTCGTCTTTGACTCGAAAGAGGTAAAATAGACTTGGTTACTTTGTTTTACCGTCTTTGGCAGCGAAACAATTTATCGAAAGAAGTCTTAACACTGACTGCAAGTAGGCTATATCTTAAAGCAGAACTAAATTGACCAGTGTTAACCTGAACGGAATACGTGTGTGCATGTCAGTGAAAGGGTTATCCGGTGGCAGGAACTTTGGATCAGCAGGAACATAACTCACAAACTTGCCTACACTCTCACACTTTCCACTAACAAACTTACACTTCAGGGCAGTTCAGGTACACTCTACATCCCTGCCTTCGGGGAAACTGGCCTTAAGCAATGTCTTGCCTTGTGTTTCCGTGCATCTGGCAATTCTGAGTACCGGGTACCTTCAGTCAGAAACAAAATTATTTTCCTTTAACGAGTGATATAATAGAAAAAATATACGGTTGCTGAACTATGATATACTGTACAATACATCATTTCAGAGGTCTTCGTTCTGTTTCACAATGTAAAACACCGAAGAAGTCCTGAAGCATAATCAGTTTTCGACGGTACAATACTTTCGATTCCATAGAAAAAAAATACGCCTGCTTGTGACGTCTATGCTTGAATTCTTGCTTCACTCGCCCCGTAGATTTCCCTGATTAAAGAATTAGCTGTGTTAGTTCAGTAAGCCAAAAGATTCAGTTTCTGGGAGGGACATCATGCTTCCCTACCCTATCCGACCCGAGGTACATACACTCTAATTAGATACGTTAGCTCGTTTTCACTGACTTGAATCCGCTGATGACCATCAGTGGTGAGCATCACCGAATGTACCTTCGTACCCTCTACTTAATTAAATTCTGCGGACCAGTTTGTTTTGAGTGGCTTACCAATGGGTCTGGAGAACTCAGGCGCTGCGTTACTCCGCCACATTAATCAAACATACAGATAAAGCTAAAAACAGTGGTCACGTACCAGACAAACAATTGCTAGCCAAGTGCTGATGTGGGGTGAATTAATCTTCTATTTCTCCAAAGATAAGAGCTACTTACCCAGTTATCGTAATGTTCTTTTAATTACGTGCAAATCCGATTTAGGCTATCCGCGAGGGCCTTTTCTTTCTCTTATTACGGCCACCACAAACATACTGTATTGCACACAGAAAGTACCCCTCATACTCTTCGGTCAGTGTCCTTCTGACAGTTCCTGTACATAACACACGGAAAGATTATTTAGTGGAGTCCTTGGGCGGGTGTCGAGAAGGTAAAGGCCGTGGTTGTGTGGCTTATTTTGGCAACTGGTTTGTTTGTGGACTGAAAGTTAAGGTGTGTAACCTTTGGGGGCGAGAATGTTTGTATATTTGCGTGGGTTTCTTGCATGTGTATAGATGCCTGTAGATGTTTGGCGTGTGCACAGTAGCCAAGTTGGTGACGTCAGCAAGACAAACGAGGTGAAATTATTTGCGCTGATAGACCAAGTTTGGTAGAGTGAAGCCAATGTTAGAATTTACGGTCTCGTCCTTGTCACAGTTCTTCTTTATTAACTACCCACTGTCCGATAACATCTTTTTATCTTGTTCTCGCTCCAGTTTTCACGTGCAGGTTTCAGGAGTATAAAAATGTACCTTAGCATCAAGCGTTGTTTCGCTGGCTGAGAGAAATGAGGAGCCGAACGTTTATTACTTTGGAAAGTGATACGAGCAACACTATCAAAACTATTCCTGGGTGCGCCTTTGTAATATATCACTTTCTTCTACCTATTCCTGTGCCTTATCTACCATTATTTATTTATTTAATCGCAGGCATATTATCTTCTTAGCCACGATGATGGTTTTAGCAGTATATTCTTTGTATCTCCAGACTAAGTTGTTGAAACAGGATGAGACTTTTCAAATAAAATTAATTACCGCCTTCATTGACCAACTCACTTGCATATGTCTCTCCTGATTTAAATATAATCGTCTGGTAGAAGAAAATAATAAACTGTAATAGAAATACCATCGTACTGAACAGGTTATATTGCAGATACTGTACAGTAGGTATCAGAGGTGCAACTAGACAACAAAGAAAAACAATGGGAAATATCAGCTAAACATCAAGAAAGGAGAAACAATAAAAAAAGGTGGGAAAGTATGCAAGATAAACAATAAACAACTTCACAGGAGAATACACTTAATTTCTTAAAACTGTAGGTTATCTTTTATTTTATTCTCGTTACTCTCTCTCTCTCTCTCTCTCTCTCTCAGACGCGTCAATTGGTCTGGCAGGAAGGACGGTAAAAATGCTTGATAATGTTGGCCTCTCTTGCCGGCACCAGACCAGAGCTATCTAGTTAGTTGGACAGACCTTGGCATTCCTGGGGTCCTCATACCCTCCTTATACCCCCCCTTATACACCTTATACGTGCCTCATACACACACACACACACACACACACACACACACATATACACACCATACCTTCTCAGTCGACGAAACGTATTATCTAAGCTTAAGGGAACCAAAGATGAAACTCTGATCCAGTCGTCATATCGAGAAGAGGTCATTACAAAGTAAATAACAAGCTCGGTTCATTGCGACTCTTCTGGAAACATTGCCTTTGAAATATTGGACGCTGCAGGCAAAACCAAAATGAGTAAAACTGTTTCATACGCGTAGGTGATCAGATAAGTACATGAAGGACTCAGAATACAGATATATTTTTTCATTTGGGAGAAGGGGGGAAAAAAATGGGTCAGAGTTTGTGGGTAGACGGATGCTTCGTGGCCATCGTGGGGTTAAGGAAGGCACGGAAGCGGTTTAGCACGCCTAACTCTTGTGAAGCTGAATTTCGCAAGAGAAGTGATCATACTGAGGGAGTTGACGCACGGGAATAGATGAGAGAGAGAGAGAGAGAGAGAGAGAGAGAGAGAGAGAGAGAGAGAGAGAGAGAGAGAGAGAGAGAGAGAGAGAGAGAGAGAGAGAGAGAGAGAGAGAGAGAGAGAGAGAGAGAGAGAGAGAGAGAAAGAAAATGAGACACCAAGTCAGACAGACACTTGGTGAGCGAGAGAGAGAGAATGGAGATGGGAAAAAGTGGAAGAGGGAGAGAGTGAGCGAGACACAGCAAGGAAAGCCGAAAGGTCAGGGGGCGAGAGAGGCGTAATATTAAATGAAAGTCAGAACAATAAGGTAAAGGTTGAGAGAGAGCGAGCGAGAGAGAGAGAGAGAGAGAGAGAGAGAGAGAGAGAGAGGAAATCAAATATATCAGAAAGAAAAGGCAAAGAGGTAAGACACAGTGAAGAAAGCTGAGGCAACTACCGATTTGAGTGAGTGAGTGAGTGAGTAAGTATGTGAGACAGTGAGTGAGTGAGTGAGTGAGTGAGTAAGTGAGACAGTGAGTGAGTGAGTGAGTGAGTGAGAGTGAGTGAGTGAGTGAGTGAGTGAGTGAGTGAGTGAGGGTACTGGCACTGGTACCCGGAAGAGGAGTGGCATCGTACCGTGGCTGGCCTCCCCGCATACCAGGGGCACGGAAGTAGGAAGGGTAGGCTAGGGTACGTAGGCCTAAGGGAAATACGCCTAGTCTGGTTATGCCCTAGCCAGCTCCGATATTGACTCTCTCTCTCTCTCTCTCTCTCTCACACACACACACACACACTGTCATAGGTCTCACGCTCAACACGCACACATGAAAATATACATAAACAAAACACACATAAACAGAAGTACGCCTAACACACACACACACACACACACACACACACACACACACACACACACACACACACACACACACAAACAAACAAGCAAGAACGCACAGGCACAAACACGAAGATTATAAGATATCCCAGTAAACACACACACACACACACACACACACACACACACACACACACACTTGACAAGATATAATCTCCCCGCGCGCACACACACACACACACACACACACACACACACACACACACACACACACACACACACACACACACATCTGGCACACATACACAGAAAACGCACACATGAAAGCATAACCCACTACTGACAGCTCATGTAAGGGAAAATTTATTACCATGAAGCTAATTACTCTCTCTCTCTCTCTCTCTCTCTCTCTCTCTCTCACGTGTACGTCATGTTGGGAATGCTGTACAATTGGTGTTAGAGTGGTGGAGTAATTTGTGGTAGGGAAAATCATGAAGGTAATGGTGTACAAGATAATGACTGTTTTGATGGCAGTGGTGCTCCTGTGGTGTAGAACAGGGGGGTTAGGATGTGGTGTGGAGCGATGTGGCGCAGTTGTGGTGTGGTAGTAGTAGTGTGGTATGATTTGGTTTGGTATGGTGTAGTGTGGTGTCGTGAGGTGCAGTGATAAATGAAGTGGTAGTGCTAATGTGATGGAGGTGGTTTTCATGAACTGTGATGTGGTGTGGTGGTTTGTTGTTGGTGGTGGTGGAGGTGATAGTACTGTATGGTGTATGGTGATGTAGTGTTAGCGATGATGTGATGCGATAATGATGGTTTAGCATGGCATCGTGTGGTGTGATGTGGTGGTAATGGTTATGGTGATGTATAGAATGGTATCCTGGTGGTGGTGTGGTAGTGGTGGTATTCAAGTGGTGGTGTGGTAGTGGTGGTGGTAGTCGTGATTGCGTGCTCTGTACCCCACTCCACATCGTGACCCATAAACTCATACGCAGGCTCCTCACTACCATAGGGCCTATTGGGTAACTCAGGTGAATGACCCCTTAAACACACACACACACACACACACACACACACACACACACACACACACACACACACACACACACACAGGGACTCAAATGAACACGGTTTTGCAACACGCTATTGCAGCAACACCCATAAAAACACAACTAAAACACTCTTACGAACACAGTCTCACACACTTTTATTACACACTCTTTACACACATTCTTACGTACAGACTCTTGAACACACTCTCTCCCAGACACAATCTTATACAAACTCTTACGGCCACACGCCTTTAACTCTCTGCTTTCGCCCTCAACTTCCCTCAAAACTTTCATGAATTTGCCAGGCGGAGAGTCCAAGCGAGACAAGAAGTTATATATGTATGTATTTATTCATTAATTCATGTATCTTCCATCGCGGCAGATTATATTTTGCTGCACTGACGGGAAGTTATGTCTGAGTGGTACGCCTGACTTCTCACAGATAAGCAAAATGGTTTGGTACAGTTTCCTAAGTGCCCGTCTTCATTATAATTTACTTGTATGCTGTTGTCTGATTTGTTTCACTAAGCACTTTGTTGATACTATGTTCTCACACTTTTATACTTTCATCTACCACCCCTTGTTTCCATTCTCACCCTTTTCAACATTAGGGTGGGACTACGAGCGCAATAAACCTCAGTCCTCCCCTGGATGTAAACCCTTGCAGGCCACATCCAGCTGGAATACTTTGACTCATTACACCGCTAGGCGTCCGTTTGATTACATGCTTACCACCAAAGAAGTAAGTAGTTTCCTGGGTTACAATCAACCAAGTGGCTTATTATTCACTGTAGAGTCATCTGAAAGTAGTACTACATTGAGTGAGTGGATGAAATAACACGCTGCAACATTCGGTTTTAAAGATAATTTTTATGATAACGACACGCGGAAGAAGAAGCGGAAGCAGAAGAAACGCTGCGTAATACTTCGTTGGTAACTTGGGTATTTTGACAGGCGTGGTTGGGCGGCGTAGTGGAAGGCAGGTGGGTGATATGGGAAAGTAAACACTGCAGATGTTGGAGGGAGTGAGACTGGCCAAGGCGAAGAGAAATGTTGACGCAAGGGCAGGTGAAGTGAGATAAGAGAAGTAATAGTAGGTTGAATGAGGACAGGTGAAGTAGTAGTAGTAGTAATAGTAATTGGTGAAATGTGGGTATGTGAGGCAAGATTAGCCAAACTGAAGCAAAATTAGGTGAAATCTGACAAGATGAAATGTTGAGAACTGAAGTAATGCCGGATGAAACTAGACCAGCTGAAGGAAGAGCAGGTGAGGCGAGGCCAGGTATGATGGGACTAGGTGATATATGACCAAACTGAGTAAGGTCAGCTGGGTAGAGTGTTGCCAGGTGGGTAGACTAAGACCAAGTGAACTAAGACGAGATAATACAAGGTCAGGTTAAATAAACTTGGTGGTATAAAGCCAAGTAAAACAGGGCCATATAGGTAAATGAAGGCCAGAATATGCCAAGAGTGGATAGGGTCAGACCAGGTAGGACAGGGCCAGACTCAATAAGGCCAGGTAGGTGCAGTAAGGCCAGGTGAGCCATATCAACACATAACCTCCTCGACCTTGGCCCTCGGTGATAATCCCAAGGTGTGTTTATCGCCAGAGTCAGAGGGGATGAGTTGTGAGGCGCCAGGTGCTACACCCATCCCTACCACCACCACCACCAGTCCCTTTGTAACCCCTGTAAAAACACATACCCCCACGGCACTCACTATTTACGGCTGCAGTTTGGGCTAACGTAAACCACTAGAGCACTGACACGAGGTCGCCATTATCGTCGTTAATCAGGGGGACAGGTTGGTTGTGATCACCTGAACTACTGCTAGAACAGTGTTTACTGCATTTGTCGGACTAGCCAAAAGACAAAACTAAATTACATTAAAAATATTCATTTCACTGAGTTGTATGTCATTAATTAGGTAGGATTAAGGGAAGGAGAGAGGAGGACGAGGAGCAGTTTAAAATTCTCCTCTCGCTTCTAAAACCACACTAAGAGAGAGAGAGAGAGAGAGAGAGAGAGAGAGAGAGAATAAGTGGCCTGAACTGGTGTGCCAGAGGTCTACAAACTAACAAAAATATTCGAGTTTGTGTGTGTGTTCATTTACTTGTCTTTTTAGCTGTATTTTTTGTGACATGTATTTAACATAATCTTTACATATTTTATATATGTGTATGCTCTAACACGATGTTCACAAGACAGATGTAGTATGAGAGTACGGCAGTGTAAACTGCAATGGCGGGGCTGCACGGGACTGGCAGGCGCAATTTAAAAACAAGTGACACACTCCTCGTCAGTTTGAGTGACTTAGAGACAAAGCCGTTTATAGGCCGACCCCTGGAAGGGTCTACCAAAATGGGTATGCATACACATCACATCACACCACACACATGAACATACACACTTATATAAATACATACATACTAAACCACAGTACTTCCCATCACACACACACACACACACACACACACACACACACACACACACACACACACACACACACACACACACACCACTTGCCAAAGGGACTCACACCACGACCGGAAAGAAAACAGAAGAGAAAAAATAAGTGAAAAAACGAAAGGTTCGTAGACACACACACGTGAGGAATGAAAACAGCAATTTTTCTCAGACTCACCCAAACTGAATGAAAATGCCCGAGCACTACCCTGAGTTATATATAAGAAAAAAAAAAAGACATGCACGGAATGGAAGGGTTAATAGACATGGTTAAGGACCCCTTTAACGAAATGTTTCTCGTAATCTTGAGAGAGAGGAAAAAAAGGAAAGTTCGCACAGCTGAATTATCTTCATCGTTTCAGTAGAATTAGTAAGAGTTTTCTATTTAATTCATTCTTTACCATTCAGTACCAGCCCAAACACTGAGGAATGATGCGAGCGAACATTTGATGACCAAGTAGAAACGGGTAGAATACGGCAAGTAAGGCAAATGGCGATTACAGGTTGAAATGACTATGGTTAACACTGCCTTTGGCCGCCAATCTTTAACACGTTACGTGTCCACGTACCTCAAAACGAACGGCTCTTGACTTTGTCTTTGTTATATATTCGACCTTCTTTAGACAGAACAAGTGCTGCAGACTGAGTTTTGGGTTCTTTCTTTAATGTATTAAAGTAAATGCGACACGGATCAACTGGTATATACGGCTGCGCATCACAGTTTACTTTCACCTCGTTTATCAGCAGAGCCGCCCTGGCAAAACATTACTACCCTCCTGATGATAACCGCTCCGGGTTATATATACATACGGGAGGGGACGCAGACGAAGGTGCTGGTCCGGGTGTAAGGCTTACAGTTTACACACACACACACACACACACGATATATATATATATATATATATATATATATATATATATATATATATATATATATACAGAGAGAGAGAGAGAGAGAAGAGTAGAATCTACGATAGAAATCCACAGCTAAAATACCTCAATTCTGACTGCATTCGCATTAACTACTGTATATACACTGGAAAAAAATTTACTCTGGTCTACAGTTGCATTCCTAGTACAATAATGTAATCCCTCTTACTCTCTCTCTCTCTCTCTCTCTCTCTCTCGGAAAACCAAGGTGTATACTCCGCACCTCCATTTTTAGAGATGATCTTACAGCTGGCATAATTCACTTCAGTTGTATGTTTGTCAGAGAGATAGATAGATAGATAGATAGATAGATAGATAGAGAGAGAGAGAGAGAGAGAGAGAGAGAGAGAGAGAGAGAGAGAGAGAGAGAGAGAGCAGTGTTTACTCTGATCACACTACACTGTTACCAATACCTGGATCCTCTCTCTCTCTCTCTCACTCTCTCTCTCTCTGATTGTTTCACCGTCCAACGAATAATGGTGAACGTATGCAAAAGACCTGCTAGCCATACAGTATGTACAGGGTATTCACGGTGTGGTGGTTCAGTACAATAAAGTGTTTTTCATTTCACTCTAGCTACCCCCTAGCCATTATATTCAGCTTAGACCTTGCCCATCACAGAGAAGGGGTTTAGGAAGGCTGTATCATACCCATCTACATCAAAATCACTCTACAGCTGCACAAAATAGCCTGGATACAAAAATCATTATGTAGAATGTGTTGATAGCGCACAATCCTTTTCATTCTTGCTTTTTCCACACGATTTCAACAAACCTGAGAAAGATTATTCAACTGCTAAATCTTTAATTTCAAGATTCTTTCTTAAGTTCAATATTTTCGTCTGGATTAGTACTGAAATTATGAAGGGGGTAATAAAAACAAGTAGCCTTATCAGTACTATGGCGTCATTGTTTATCATACCTAATTTCCTTCATGATACCGACTGTAGCCAAAAATTAGACAATCCGTTCCCTGAGGCCCATAAGACTTCTACGTGACACCTCCTCCTGTCACATGCTGAGGCTATCTTATTCGGGACTGGTGCAGTTTTGACATGTTGACGAATCTTACGGGTGATCAGAAAAAGCTGTTTTACATCTACACCCACAAACTGTCCCCTATCCAATCCAGGGACCGATCTCAAGTCCTTTCGAGCCACAGCCCACCGCTCTATCCACTCTACCACCACACCTTCTCCTAGTTACAGCTACGCGATTTTATTAAACTTCGGGGAATGAACTAACTGTGCTACAATTTCTCCCACCTCAACAATATTACTTTCCCCTTACTACTCCCAGATTACTGTATGCAGCTTGGGTTTGGGAATGCGAATGAAATAACTCTGCCACTGTCTTCTGCACCCTGACAACATTGACGGTCTTCCTTTCCTCTTGCTACGGCCGCAAGATTTTATTCAGGTTAGGGGATACGAATTAACTAAACTCTGCTATCATCTCACTCCCCTTAACAGCATTTACTTCCTCCAATTTCTTCCAACGTTGAAAATTTTTACTCCTTCTAGAGGATACAAAAATAAATAACTGTACTACTCTTTCCCCCCACCCTAACAAACAACACCGCCTTTCTCTTTCCTTGCTACCGTCAGATAGTTTTAGAAAGTTCTGGAGAAACAAGTACATAACCGGAGCTACTGATTCCCATCCCAACATCACCACTAACCTGGTTACCGTCAGACGCCTTCATATTCACCTCAGATCTGGACACACCAATACACCACCTGTGTTACTCTCACATACATCCTCACAATATTATCTCTCTTCCCTGCCTCTTGCTACACTCAAACGATTTTATTCAGTTTAAAGGACTCGAATGAAGTAACTGTCACGCCGTTCTACATCTTAGCTTCTTACCTCCGTCAGATAAATATATTCAGCCTAAGGAGTACGAATGAATTAATCTTTGCTACTCTCTTAAACATCCTGACAACATTCTCTCTCTCTCTCTCCCCTTCCTCGGCTACCTGGCTACCGACGACTACCTTCAGCCAAAAGATTATTCCTGTCAGCCCCACTTTCCCAGACGGAAATACCTTCATACAACAGATGCAGCTCAGTCTCCGCTACCCCAGCTGGTGGAGTTGGCAGGGGTGTGAGTAGTGGGCACAGAAGTTGTCTTTGTGTGTGTGTAGGGCGAGTTAATAATAATGGAAATGGGAGAAGGTGCCACTTTTCCTCTGACTAAGGCCTGGGTGTTGTTTTACCCTTTCAACCCAAGAACGATCGTTTACATTTTTAACGTCACACTATTTATTCGGCATAGGAGATATTCCACAGAATAATGGAGTTAAGGAATGCTATACCTAATCCATGCAGCTTAAACCGTGTCTCCAGGCTGAATAAAATCATCTAGATAGGTAAGACCAAATTCTAAAAGACGACATCATAATGAAGAGATTAACCGTTGTGCTTCGAATGATCTGCTATACATTTTTTACTGGCTAGCATCAGAGGATTTTACGATGCTCTAGAGATACAAATGATGTTAATTATGCTTAAAGTTTTTTTTTTCTTTTTTCTCAGATTCAGTCAAGATTTATTTAAAAAAAAAAAAAAGCATTCTCTTTAAAAGCAGGTCCGTGAGGTGTGTGTGTGTGTGTGTGTGTGTGTGTGTGTGTGTGTGTGTGTGTGTGTGTGTGTGTGTGTGTGTGTGTGTGTGTGTGTGTGTGCGCGCGCGCGCGCAAGGTGGGTCACACGCAGGCGTGTACGATGCACATAATGAATTAACCAAGCGTGCAATATATGATCACAGGCAGTTGTGTGATATTCTCGTGGTGATGGTCAGGTGTGTGAGAGAGGAAGATATGTGAGGCATACATGGCAGAGGCAAATGGAAGTAAGGAAGGTGTGAAGCAGAGATGAAGTTTTACACATAACTTATAGAACTGATACAACACAAACACACACACACACACACACACACACACAAATGGGATACAAAAGAATATTGCCTGTGGTGCTGAAAAAAAAAAAAAAAAAAAAAGAAAGAAAAAAGAAGCAGAGTCCCCACAATGCGACAAAAATTAGATTAATATGTGGGATACAAAGGAAACGTGGAGGACAAAACGTTGATAAAAGTTCGGTATGAAAGTCTGATGTATATGAAAACAAGTGTGAAACATTAGGGAAAAGGGAGTTATACAGTAAGGCAAATGAGGATAGGTACAGACAGTGGAACTAACGAGAACACTGAGAGGCACTGGAAAAGTTGGGTACACAAGAAACACACACACACACACACACACACACACACACACAAAAGCATCAAGTACATGGAAACTAACATTATGCACGTTGTGGAAAATACATACAATCGAAATCCATGTGCATTGGGCTAGGGGTGCAACAGGGAATTAGCGCAGCAGACAGAGAACAGCAAGGTATGGGTACAGGATACTTACAAGCTAGAAAGCGCGGCGAGCAAAGCAAGCAAATGTAGTGAAGCGATGTTTACGTTCAGCTGAGAAATGAGCGGCCCGACACGACACGGCCTGACCGCGATAGTTTTATAATAACTGTTCTACTGTGTGAGGTGGAGAAGATATTCTTTCAGCAGATAGCAGATACATTAAATAAATTTTGTTTTTAGCTATATATTTACTCATTAGACCAAAGAAACACCTTGGAATCCCAGCTTTCCAAGGGAATGTACTGAGGGCATCAACTGACGTGCTCCACTTTGAAATCGAATTCAAACAGATTTCCTGTTGTGTCACTATATTTTCTAGCATGAATTCTAACATTTAAATATCGGATGTTACGTTCAAAATTTTACATAAGCGTTTTTTATATGTTTAGGCGGTGAAATCAGCAAGAGTAATCGCCCCATTTCTGGGTTTAACATTCGATCAATAGCCAAGCGTTTACCGACTCAGTTCGTTTACACGGCAAGGCGGGAGCACAGAACTGAACACTGCGCGTGTGATAAATGCTACGGCGTCTCGTTGTGCACATCCAGAGAGATGACGTGAGAGAAATCGAAAGTAAATATTTAGCTCAATTATTTTTCTGTTATTGTTCAACTACTTCACCAGAAATGTTTATAGTTTACACCGACATGAAATTATGATGATAAGCGTATGTACAAACGCTCGTTCGCTCTTCACGCGCTCACAAAGTGCACTTTACTGGTATAGGTCCAGCAGACACTGAGAACGGGTGGATACTGTTACTGCAAAGCAGAATATGGGCACAGCAAAATACGGATGCAGCAGAATACGGGTACAGCAGAATCTGGGTACAACAAAATCTGGGTACAACAAAATCTGGGCACAACGGCATATGGATACAACAGCATATGGGTGAAACAAAATACAGGTACAACAGAATATGAGATGTAGGAGGACTACTGGGCCTTGGGATAGGCAACTGCCCCCAAGAAATAGGCCCTGAGCCTTTGCCCAGAGTCGGACACATTTAAAAAAAAAAAAAAAAAAAAAAAAAAAAAAAAAAAAAAAAAGCAGCATACATAGAAGGTGGAGAGAGCAGATCAGAATACGAGTGCAGCAGAGAACATCACACTATGGATAAAAAAAAAATAAAAACGAATAACAGAAACAGGGATGCAGTGTACAACCAATAATGGGCCGACATTCTTCCTGTAGAAAATGAGATAAGGGATAACATTTTCAAGGGGGTACTCACCACTTTCCATCTCTCCTTCACGACGTGGCCGGGCTGTAGCAGATCCTCACTCGTCATGGTGATGTTCTTGTGGTTGTTGTCCTTGTTATACTTGTTGTTGTTGTTGTTGTTGTTGTTGTTGAAGGTGTTGTTGTTGTTGTTGTTATTGTTGTTGTTATTGTTGTTCTTGAGGTCCTGCAGGTCCCCCGAGTCTTCATGTCCCCCGCTACATGAGCTCAAACCGGCGCTCCTGTGGAAGTAAGAGATGGCCTGGATTAGCTTTGGGTATGACTTGGGTTTGGTTGGGTTAGGCGCCAGCGCAGCGACATACTCGTATCATGTGCAGTGCAAGTAATTTTACCAGCACAGCACATTAACTTATTCATGAAAATAAAAAGGTAGGAACAATAGTCAGCGTGATGATGATGAAGAAAAATATTAAACATAGTGCTAATCATATGGAAATAATTCAGAAATGATACTGTTTAAATATCTTGATTAATAACAGGACTGTATATTGTCTAAATACCAGGATATCTGTAAAGACCTCAGTCCGCTAAATATTTCAACATTTCTACTTGTCATTGCCCTCTCTTGGCGAACATTCCTAAGCTAATACTTCATAAGTTTCTTTGCTCCTTCATAACTCTTTCTTATAATGCGTCAGGAAGAAAGCACAGGACGCGCTCTAAAATGTGAAGTAAAGACAATGGTTTATTAAATGTCCCTGACTCTACGTAGCAAAACCCACTTCATGCTAAGAAAGAATGGTGGTTGAGTAAATACCAGGCCGGCGCGACGCTCCCGTATCAGTGAGAGGACGGAATTAGCAGCGCTGCGTAATGGCCAGGGACAGTGGTATCGCGGGAAAAAAGGAGTTACTACAAGAGAGGAGAATATAAAAGGAAAGAAGGGCGGGAGAATTTGGCAGAGGAGGAAATATCATGCATAGTAGTCAAGAGTAATGTGAAAGATTTAAAGAGAGAGAGAAAAAAAAAAGAGTAAGGAAAAACAAAAATGACGAAGTAAAAAAATAGTGAGAGAACAGAATTATCGTGGGTTACGCAATGGGCAGGGACAATGGTACGGGGGGGGGGAGGGGAAAGAGGGACTGAAAGAGAGGGCAGAAAAGAGGAAGGGACGGAGGGGGGAGGGGGGAGGGAGGATTTGGTAAAGGAGGAAAGAGTATGCATGGTAGGAGAGGGATGGAAGATGCAACACGAGATACAAAAACTTAATCTCTTTCAGCTCGAGCACACAAGTTCTATTTTATTCTTGCTGCCTGGCGATTTTATTCAACTTGGGAAAGCCCCCTGTGTGAGAAGTCCTTGGTGGCTGTATCTAATCCTTGCAGTTCAAAAAGCTGAATAAATGCATCTGGAAATTGCAAGAATAAAATACAAAATACATCAACCAACTGAAGCAACTAAAGACGGAAGGGAATAAGGTAAAAGTTACAAACCCCCGAAATCCTAGCTCCAGCTCTTAGGAAAACCTTTCTACATGTAGTTTAATAATATAGTTATCAAACAGACAGTCTAACGATATCAGGTTACTAAGGGGATGCCAATTCAAGGATAAAGCTGTAAATATATATATATATATATATATATATATATATATATATATATATATATATATATATATATATATTTGTACACACACGCGGCATAGACACAACATCCGACCGTCCTTCGCAGTGTGGTTGCTAAGGCCGTTGCTATGGACTCTGCAAGGTATATTGGCAAAACACACACATACGGGAAGGTCGTAAAGGCTCAACCACCTCGCCGCACTCTCACTGTTAAGGGTAAAGGTCGTTGCCACATTTAATTTATTTGCATCCCAGCGAAAAAGAGAATCTCCTAATGGCAAGCGTTACTGGGTAAATATAGAACTCACCCAAAATTCCATGATAACATTTTACACATCCTGATTCAGTAATTTACCCCAAGTTACACATCACAAGAAAGTGTGCTTGGCTGGTGTGGTCATAAAGGGAGAAGTTATGTAAACAAGATTGTGAAATGGGTAAAATACAAGAGAATTTCAATATGGGAGGAGGCATGGTAGGCCAAGAAGAAGGAAGATGGATACAGTAAATGGTAAATGGGTACCCTCGGAACCAGCCATCTCGAAATGAATGAAGTTAAATTTCTCCTCTTTTCAACGCAAACTGTGGGCATCTCGGAATGAAAGAAACTAGATTTTGTCTCTTACCGAAGTAGTGTGTCCAGCCATGCCCAAAACATGTACACTGATTTCTCCTCTTCAACGCAACGTGCCCAAGCATCTCCACATGAACAGGAATTGACTTTGAACGAGGCATGGTTTTGAACGGGGACTGATTTTGGCTATTTAAAAATGTTTCGCTGGGAGGGACGATAATTGCAGGCTTTTAAGTTTCAATTCCTTTCTTTTAGAACGAGAAAAGAAAAGAAAAGAAAAATGTATGAGGGAACGAAAGAGGGTGGGCGTGCCAAGAGAGGCTGTGTGGTCACTTCCTCGCAGTCGCACTGGATGAACCCTGAGCATAGGTAAATAGACAGATAGACATAGATGCATGCATGGATGGATAGCCAGATAGACAGATGGAGGGACAGATAAGCTAATTTACATATAACTAGACCAACAGACATACACAGAAAGACAGACAGACAAATATGGTGGATGTAGATACACGTATACAGGCTGCGTGGAGGTCGTTCCGTCAAGTCCACCCAGACCGAAAATATGCCTTTTAACAACTTCTATCCCTTACTTCTGTGGCAAAATACAAGAATACTGCAGCTGTACGTTCTTCTCATTACACTTCTTCGCTACAAACATCAAATTCTAGTATTAATTTCATGTCGCAGACCAGCATTTAAGATGGAGAGATGGCAGTTTAGGACAAGTTTAACTGGTCTAAGAACACTGACATACTGTTCTTCAGTTTTCAACCTCTTCAATCAGATGACTATCACAATAAGTTTTGGGGCGATATCTCGTCGTGGAGAAGATAATGACGACTTTATATTTTAAACCTTCTACTTCAAAAAAAAAAAAAAAAAAAAAAACTCGGAATGAAAGGAATTTACGCAACGATATCATGGATTACCCTAAAACCGATCTCTGCAACGCTTTCTATAACGTTTCATCTTTCTCCTCCATCACCATCCGCCTGGAGAAATACTGTGCCTCACCCACTCTATGAAGTGGGAAAAAAAACAAAGATAAACCCTCATAAGCTTAAAAAAAAAAAAAAAAAAGAGAGAGAGAGAAATAGTCTACATGTTATCAAAAAATAATGACAACAAATCTCCACCCTGACAATAAGTAGAGCCATCAGTTGCTGAAAAAAATGCAAATTATGCAAAATTAAGCACAGTTTTACTCTTTGAAGATGAAATAATCACCGTGCTTTTAGTGAGTAATAAAGGTAAGTTAATGGTAATAATATGACAACAGGAATGGTAGTAAACCTTACTCGTTGAAAATATACCCACAAGTTATGCCCAAATCACCGTACTTTATTTCCTAGACAAAGAAATATAAGACAGAAAGAAAGCAAAACCCTCAGCGGCAAAAATGCATATCGTCACAAGTTGCGCAAAATCTAGCCCAAAATCTTACGAAATAAGTGAATGGAAGACAAACCCTCAAAGGCTATTATACCGACACAGATTATGCGGAAATAACTAATAATCTGTCTATAACCCAATGTTTAGCAGCAGGGGTGACCACAAACAAATCACCTCCAAGTCACCCTGTCCTCCATAACTAGGCCGCCCTTCCGCCAACTTATCCGCCCCCTCAATCATATACCTTTCCATCCCATCCCCCCATCTCATCCTAGGCATCCCCCTCCCCCTTTCCCTTTCCATCTCACACACATACTCAACTGATATCCTATATGACGAAATAAAATATGAAAAACAAGCCCTTAGAAGTTGGAAAATATGTACCGGCACAAATTATGCAAAATCAACTCCATTTATCTCTTTGGCAGGATGAAGGTGTCCGTGACGTTCTTGCTGTGACAGTTCTGTTTAGCGCTCCGTCGCCACTGATTACATAAAGGCCAGCGACGCTACATGCTCGCCCCCTCTGACGTCACCAAAGCGCGCCAAAATACCCCCTCTTGCGACCACTTCTCAGAACACATCTAAAAGAATGGCTGGGAAAAATAAGTCCCCTGGCAGTTTTAGAGAGACAATTAGGAATTAACACGGCCGAATTTCGTTTATATGGTAATTCAACTGGAGTTATTTCAGCTCCTCAAGTTCATTACATCACCCATAAACTAAATTGGCTGGCGGTAAAGAGAATTAAAAAAAAAAAAAACACACACACACACAGAGGGTAACTTTCACAAGGAGTTAATGAAGCCTGTTTATAGAAGTCACAGTCGGTACGGAAGACGTCTGCCACCAATATTCGAGAGAAAATGAGGAAAAACGGGACCTTATTACGCTTAGTCTTATTTAACCGCGCGTCAAACACCACCAGCACAGCCACTTTCGAGGGCACATCTACGGGACACAATGGGAGCGGAAAACGATTCTTGACAGTTTGCAGGAGATAATTAGGAGAAATCCAGGTGATAAATGTGCTTATAGTACATTTAATAACAACAGTGAGCTTGAAACAAAGTATATTATTTAAAAAGAAAAAAGAAAACAGCGACAGCCTCAATTCTCGTACTGTTGGCTGCAGCACAAAGGAATGTTGTGATACGTTTCCAACTGAAATTTTTCGTACTCTTGTTTACTCTAGGACACACTTAGCAATTTCCTCCTTAAGCCCAACCCCGGCAAGACTGCAATACAGGAAACTGTGATATTAAAGCAGAACTGTAAACCTAAAAAACTTTCTTTTCTCTCATCTGCACTCTAACTGTAGAAGTAGTGGCTGGTAGTAGTAGTGGCAGTAGCAGTAGTAGTAGTAGTAGTAGTAATAATAATAATAATAATAATAATAATAATAATAATAATAATGTGAATCTAGTATTGTCATGCAATAAAAGTCCCCTACCAGATGATAATCATGCATATGTAATTGACCTTGGGGGTAGATGGCTGGTTGTTCCGCGCGACACATCGTCATGGTATGTGGCACATTTGTGTGAAGTTATATCAAAATCTGTCCATGCATGAGGAAGTTACAGAGTGGACACGAAACTGGACGGACTGGCGTACTGACGGAACCTCGCAAAACTATAGTCCCTGATCGGTTTGACCAGTAGGGGACTAATCATAAATAAATAAATAAATAAATACAGAGAATCACAACAAACCTCTCCCAAACACCGTAGACCTCGTATACGTACTTATCCAATGAAAATATACCGTAAACAAACAAAAATGTAATCTACGTAATCTAGATGCCTTAAAAACTGGCAGTGACCCTAATCACCGAGAAGCAGGTGTATAAAAGCACTAGATTCTTGTGTGGGGAAATCTGCTGTGGCTCAACTGTTAGCCAGGTAATTCATTTCCATCAGCTAATCTACCCACCTGCATGTCCATCTGCCAACCAGCTAATCTACCTACCTATCCACTGCCCTGCCTTCCTGTCTATCTGTCTACCTATCAACCTACCGATTTATCTATCCTTGGAACTGTGGTTATCTAATTCCCTGTCTGTCTACCTGTCTACCTACCTTGCAACCCTCCACATCTGAACGTATTTGTTTTGCTCTCTATTTAATCAACTAGCAGTCTAACTACCCATCAGCCTATCCATACACCTACCTCTCAGTTTCTCTCTTATCTGTTTACATACCTGCCGACCCATCTACCTAGCCCTCAGTCAGTGGTTACCTGCCGCACTATCTACCTGACTTTTAACCCTCCGTCTCGCCTACATATATATCTTCCTTCTTACCTACATACCTACCTTCCAACATTTCTTCTTACCTACCTACATACATACATACATATATTTATAAATACATATATATATCCCTATCCTCCTTCCTACTTACATATCTACCATCCTACCTACAGTACCTACCTACTTTTCTTACAACCTATCCACCTATTTTAAGCATCTCCAAATGAAGTGCTTTTTCTTTCTCCTATTACTTTCACTCTGATATATCGGTATGAGTGGTGAAACTGTTAACACTAGTGATCGTCCTGAAACCAACTACACAGAACACAAAAACCATGTTGTTAGAGCAGAACTGACATCTCTCTGGAAAGCCCCCTGACAGCACTAGAAAGCAGGGTGACGATACCATACATCATCCGTTTTTAAACTTGGTCTAGAACTGCCTTATTAATGTTGAGCTGTGCGAAGAATTTAATAGTTCTAGTCACGATGAAGTGCTATGGAAAGGATGCAAAGCCGTGGTACTGTCCTTTTCTGCCACTGAGCCACGGAAATCAACCTCCAAATGGACAATAATCCGGGGCGAGTCAGGGTAGAACAACAACAGTGACGAAAAGATTATGGACGAAAATAATGGAGGTAAAAACTAATTAGAACGCTCTGGTAAATCCTGCGGCTCTACTGTACATTAATTTGGGGATTGTGGGTACGATAATCAATAACAGTATCGAGGTAGGTCGCAGCTGGCGCCAAGCTCGAAGAAGACAAAGGCTGATCCCTATTCCAATATTCAAAGCGTGATGGTGAGTCCCTTTTGGTTGGGTGGTTTGTGGTGTTCCTTTGTATTTAATTAAGGGAACAATGGGCGTTCTCGTTTACAAGCTGATGTGTGATCCCTGTGGTTGGGTGGTGTGTGGTTCCCTTTGTATTTCTACAGGGGTACGATGGCTAGCGGGGTGGTGTTTGGCGCCCTTTGTACTACTCAGGGGGTAAAAAGGGTGTTCTGCTGCAAAGGGTAATGTGGGTCCTTTACAGAGTATTACTGCTTCCAAGGGATTTGAGGTGGTACTGGAGATAGATAGATAGACACACACACACACACACACACACACACACACACACACACACACACACACACACACACACACAGAGAGTAAATATACAAAAATGAGGGGGAGAAAGAGGCCAAGAAGAACGGTAAATAAAGAGAAGGGGGAGGAGG
>NC_137008.1:60562174-60654674 GCF_032717465.1 Coenobita brevimanus
TGGGGAAACTGGCACGAAAAATAGTTTAAGATGTTGGAGTTAAGGACAATTAAGATCAAAGGAGGTACGAGAGATAGACAGATAGAGAGAGAGGATGAAAGAGGGGAAGAGGAGGTGTGAGAGATAGGGAGATAATAGTAGGAAGAAATAATAATGTGTGAGAAAGTGTGTGAGAGATAAAGAGATACACAAGGAAGGATGCATGAGAGAGAGAGAGAGAGAGAGAGAGAGAGAGAGAGAGAGAGAGAGAGAGAGAGAGAGAGAGAGAGAGAGAGAGAGAGAGAGAGAATTTTAAGAGCCTGAGTGTTAAGACGTTAAAAATCCTCCTAATCCCACGAGAATACGCCCCAGAGTCAAAGAACAAACACAGAATTCAAAGCAAACAAAAGGGAGCCTCGTTTTTCAAGACACACACAGGCTGACTGGAGTTGTTTGCGGGTCCTCGTGAGTAAACAATGACCCGGGGATAGCGTGCTTATGGCCAGGAAGAGAGAGAGAGAGAGAGAGAGAGAGAGAGAGAGAGAGAGGTCATGGGCTACTGCCTCCACCCACAGCTTGCCACCCACACCTTGCTAACAGTGTCACAATATTTATACAAGTACAGACTTAAAAAAGAAAGGTGAAATTATTATAGGTTCTCTCTCTCTCTCTCTCTCTCTCTCTCAACCTCCTCCATCACCCAGGACAGAACCAACTTGACAACATTACTCCTCAACCGTCTGTCTGGCAAAGGTCTCACTCAGCTGAATAAAATCGTTGTGAGGCTGCCAGGATTAAATACCGAAGTGACGTCTTGCCCTACAAAAGCTTACACAGGCAGTAGCGTCACATTCACTATTTCCCGCCAAAACGCTTGATATATTAACTTCATAAAGGATGTGAAATTCTCCTGAACTATTTAGCATACATCTAAACAAGTAGGCTAACGAAGCATTTTAATCAACGCAGAAATAAATTTGTATGCATACTGGCTTTATGTCATTACGAGTACTTTTTTTCTTTATTCTGGCTAATGAACAATATTTTTCAACCTGAAGCAGTTAGTAACAGTCTCCTCTAAATATTATACAAACTGATGCCAAGAAGAAAGTATTATGAAAGTCGATTTTAGGTCAAGCTCCCATAAAAAGTCCCATTCTTCAACGACCTTCGTTTGGTTGCTCCTCTTCTCCCCTCTCCTCCCCTCCCCTCCTTTCCCCTTTACTCTCCTCTCC
Source organism: Coenobita brevimanus (assembly GCF_032717465.1). Taxonomy (NCBI): domain Eukaryota; kingdom Metazoa; phylum Arthropoda; class Malacostraca; order Decapoda; family Coenobitidae; genus Coenobita; species Coenobita brevimanus. The sequence continues at coordinate 60,563,389 of NC_137008.1, forward strand.
ACCCCTTTCTTTTCTCTCCCCTCCTCCCACGCCCCGACAGCTACAAAGACAGAGACGACGATTAGCACTTCAATTTATCAGAAACGTCAGGCGGGCGTCGCAAAGGAGGCTCCCAGCACCCTCTCGCCGTCAGTTACTCAGCACTCCCTCACCGTCACTTACTCAGCACTCCCTCACCGTCACTTACTCACCACTCCCTCACCGTCACTTACTCACCACTCCCTCACCGTCACTTACTCACCACTCGCTCTCCTTCCTCTGTTTACTCTTTGACAATACTCTCAGCTTCACCACAAACTAGGATGTAAATGCGACTGTATCGTGTTGTATTCTAGCGGAAAACTGGAACTCAGCATAAAGTTGATGGTCTGCCTTAATTACTCTGGTAAATATATTAGACAGGCATTATCATAAAGTCTTCATCATCATCATCATCACCATCATCATCATCTTCTTCTTCTTCTTTTCTTCTTCTTCAATTCATTTTCAACATACAAAAGTTTCAGCTTCTCCCCACACCTGACATACACCTATACACACGTCATACAACTCCACACCTCACATACACCTCCACTCTTTATACATCTTCACACCTGTTATACAACCACACTCGTCAAATGCCTCCACACCTGTCATACACCCATACTTGCCACACACCTCCACAACTGCCATACATCTCCACATCTGTCATTCACCACAACATCTGTTGTACACTTCATCACCTGTCACACATCTCCACACCTGTCTTACAACTCCACACCTGTCGCACACCCATACCTGTCATACTCCCCAATACCTGTCTTATATCTCCACACATCAAACGCCCACACTTGTCACACATCTCCACACCTGCCTTATACCTCCAAACCTGGCATACACTTACGACTCATACACAACATTTATCATACACCCACACCTGTCACACATCACACCCGTTATACAAGCACGACTGTCATACAAAACACTTGTCATACGCCTCAACACCTGACATATACCTCCAAATTTCTTTCCATTCCTGTTCTTATTCTCCACACCTGTTTCACGTTTTCCACATTCCACCACGCGTGTTCTTATCAACCTCTCCACCCTCCCCATACCTACTCTTAACCTCCGCACTCTCCAAAACATCTACCAATCACGTCCACACCTTGCCCACACCTGCCACACACTTTTGCATTCTCTCCGCATCTGTCCTCACTTTCACACCCTCTCCATACCTGAACTACACTTCACACACCTGTCTCTCTCCTAACACCCTCCCTACACCTGTTTCACATCCTCCCCACCCTCTACCTACATTAGTTCCTTGCCCCACGCTTGTCCCAATCCTCCACACTTTCATCAAGCCCCAAAAGGAAGTCAGTGGAGCACATTCTATCCACCGGCCTTCCTCGTGGATGAAAATAATGAAGACAAATTACTGCAAAACATCTGCATTCTTCTCTGCTCGGGACCTTATTTCCTCCCAGCTGAGTCTGTAGTTTTGGCTCGAAGTCTGGCTAGGTCAGGAAGCTCTCCATTGCACCTCTTCACTGTCTTTTCCTTAACAGCTTAATTGTTTGTACTGTCGTAGACCCAGGAGATTCACCAACACCTTTTCCTTATCAGTTTATTTTTATGCAAAACACACAATCCAGCTGACTTAAGACACTTATTTGCACTTCTACATTACCAATTTCTTTCTTTACACAGTCTGTTGTCTGGTAGGTTAAGGAAGCTCTCTGCAGCAACTCTTCATTACCAGTTTATATCTGCATATGGCCCAAAATGTAATTCGTATTGAAGGCTCACGGGCAACTCTTCATTAACTAATTTATTTTTGCATAATGCCCACAGTCTCGTAGGGTTATGAGGATCTCTAGCGCCTCTTCAACACCAGCAACTTCTATACATAGCACGTTAATCTTCTCCGGTGTGTTATTTATAAAAACTTCATTACAACAAATGTATACTGAATAAAGAAGAAAATGTGTATGTGTTATATGCAAATTAAGCCATTAAGGAAGAGGTGCTAATAAATATCCAAAGATGACAAGCACATGGCCCATTCTCGTTCTTCTCCCAGAGTTCGTTAACTCAGCTGTCTCCCTAGCACGTTTTCCTTAACCTTTTCACTACAAGCAGTCTGTTCTAAGCTGAATAAAGCTATCTGGAGGTAAATGAAAAAATAACGAATATAACCATTGTACTGCCGATACGAAAACGAAATAATCTCTAAAAGTTTCACAACAAAGGTTTGTCCTGAGCTGAACCAAATCATTTGGAGACAAAATAAACAGAGAGAAGTAACTATCAGGCAAACATTTTTTTTTCTACGTTTGTCAGTATTCTCTTGTATTTTACTCAGGCACACCATGTCAGCATTGACCCATTCAACCCAAGGACGTCCCTCCCAAGCTGATCTGAATTCCTTGGGTTGAAAGGATTGATGAACATGGAAGAAACTATAGCCACATACTGATATCATGATTAACTGTATCTTAACCATAAACATAACTTCAGATCTATCAATCTATCTAATTATATATATATATATATATATATATATATATATATATATATCAATTTGAACACTGTGATTTCAAAACCTTTTTACGGCGATTACTTTTAAATTTAACGAAGCTGTCCGGCGAGGGCTGGGACATCATAAACAGACGTGTATACTATACAACAAAGTATGGACAGTATACAAAACGTAGCACAAAGAATGTCGTCTTTCATAATTCATTCCTGCTGTCTCCAAACTTGTTCGGTCATGGGAATCTTTTCGGGAGGGAAATAGATACACCCTTCGTTAACTCCTTCATTAAGAGCAGTCCTAAGTCAAACAGTCCAGAATTATTCAGTTAATGGCAGTCTCATCGAACAGAAGGAGTTAGGTGCACCGGCCTTCGTTAAACCCTTGGCAAAAAGAAGTTCTTCCTAAGTTGACCAAAATCGACTAGTGGTAGCTCGATCAAAACTGAGAAATGAAAGTGCTGGCAGTGACTGGGTTACGACAGGCTGAAAGGATGGAGAGCCATCTGGACGAAAAGCCCTTAAGACGGTGGGGGAAAAACACTACCTGGCTCAACATGCCCCTGTCTGGCTGTACCCTGTGACCCTCTCTCACACGCCACTCATTACACTCACTCATCACTCGCCATTTGTGCGCTCTCTCTCTCTCTCTCTCTCTCCTTTTTCTCACAATTTCCATGCAGCTTTGTTTCTACCCTATGACCTCTTCCCCCATCACCCTCTTCGTACGCAACACCCATCCCCCTTCACTCCCACACCCATCCCTCATCGTTCATCGGCCTCTTTCATCCCCTCCCATCATCTCTCACCCTTTCCTCCCTTCGCCATCACTCACCCAGTTTCCATAATACCGTCAGGCTCATATTTACCTGTGTTTAGTTCAACTCTGTAATCTCGACCCCCTTCACCCTCACACCCCCTCTCATACACTCCACTCACACTCCGTCACCCCTACTCGTACACACCACCCCCTTCACCCTAACATCCCTCCCCCATCGTTCATCATCCCCTCCTTCACGCCTCCTCACCCCACATCCCCTGCTTCCCTACGCATCAGTCACACAGTTACCATGCTGCAGCTGCCTCAACCTACCCTGTCTGGCTCTACTCTGTCACCTCTTCCCCCTCCCCCCAGTCATTATCCCTCTCAAACACACCCCTCATTCCCTCTTCCATCCCTGCATCCCGTCCTTCACCTCTCTCCTCCCCTCCGCTCTTCATCAATCACTGTTTCCTTCTTTATTTTCCTTATCTCCTCCTCCGCCCTCCCCCTCTCCCTCTTTCAGCTTTCACTCTCAGCTCTCCCCCCTTATCTCTCTCTCTCTCTCTCTCTCTCTTCCATCACTCCTTCCTCCTTCACCTTTTATCTCCCCCTTTCCCCTCCCAACTTTTCATCTCCTTCCCTCACCATTCACCTCCTTCCCTCAACTTTTATTTAACTCCTTCACATTTCATCTCTATCCCTCACAATTCATCTCCATCCCTCACATTCATCTCCATCCCTCACAATTCATCTCCCTTACTCACATTTTATCTCCCACACTAACTAGTACCCTCCCTCTAACATCGTTCATTTCCACCCAAACCATTCACCTACATCCCTTAATCCCTTCCTCTCCCCCTCATCACTCAGTCTCCTTCCTCATCTTTCATCTCCCAACCAGACCATTCACCTCCCTCCCTCATCACTCCCTCACCTCCTTCATTTCACTTCCTCGCTCCCACACCACTCACCTTCATCCCAGACTTCTCATATCAGTTCCTTCTTCATTACCCACCTTTTGGGGTGAGCAGGAAGAAGGATGAGGAAGAGGGGTGAAGGAGAGGAGAAAGGAGAGAAGGGTGAGAGGAGGGGAGGGGGGAAAGGGAGGGGAGGGATGAGAGGAAGGGGAAAGGTGAGAGGGAGGAGGAGAGGGGAAATGAATGCACAAGGGAGAAAAGGGTAAAACAGCAGGAAGGGGTGATGGATTGATGAGAAGGAGAAAAGTAGAAGGATAAGAAGTGAAGGAACAGTGTGAGGAAGGGGGAATGAGGTGTTAGAGAAAGGGGAGGTGTGAGAAGGAGAAGTGAGGGGTGAGACGAGAAAAGATGAGGGGAAGGAGGAATGAGAAGAATAGGAGTGAGACGGAGGGAAAAGATAAAGGGTCAGAGGGAGGGGTGAGTGAGTGTGGGGTAAGGAGTGAAGGGGGAAAGGTGAGGGGGGAGGAAATGAGAGATGAGGAAGCGAAAGGTGAGGGGAGAGGGGTTAGAGAGTGAAGGGTGAGGGGAGAGGGGTAAGAGGGTGAAGGATGAGGGGTTAGAGGGTAAGGGGTGATGGGGTGAGTGAAGGGGTCAGGAGTGAAGGGAGTAGTGTGAAGGGTGAGGGGAGAGGGGTAAGGGAATGAGAGCTGATGGGAGAGGGGTGAGGGGTGTGAGGTGATGGGGTGGGGGGTGATGGGGTGAAGAGTGAGGGGGTGAGGGGTGAAGGGCGAGAGGTGGGGGGAATGACTGTAAATGGTCGTTAGTGTCTGGTAATGACTCACTCTCCCTCACTCTCGCACCGGGTCATTAACACTCTCTCTCTCTCTCTCTCTCTCTCTCTCTCTCTCTTTTGACTTACTAATAAATCCTTTCCACGAATGGCACTCTCTTTCCCTTCTACGAATTCCCGTGACTTGTCTTTTCGTAAACTTTATCTTCTTTCGTAAACACTCACGTTGCTTCCTCCAGACTTCCCAGACGTCCAAATACACCTGGTCTCTCTCTCTCTCTCTCTCTCTCTCATTACATATATATTTTTATGCACATATTCATCAGGTTATTCGTGTGTAACTTCTCCATGGAAGCGCTTTCAATCAACATTTTCCTTCAACCCTTGCTATCCCTCCCCAACGCCACCCACACAGCTGCTAGCCCTTACCACTTTAACTCCTGTACGATGATGTATTTTAATTATTAATGTTGCTAGCTCCAAACATTTTTGTTCAGCTGGACAAGGCATCCTAAAAGTAGTAGTTGTTGTTGTTGATCAACCCTAGTCTGTTTGGCCTTGCAGACCCATCAGCCGCAGGCAGCAATTGCTCCTGCAGGGCCATTGGATGCAGTGAACCGATGTTCTCTTGTGGCCGATGGACGCCGCACTTGTGTCTCTTCACCCAGTTACTGGGGGCACCAAAGCAGGCCCCATTTCACCCCGTAATGTGATTATATGGTTATCAACAGGTGTTGTAAATGGTTTCCTTGGCTACAGGAAACCATTAGGTTTGTCACTCCGTGCAGACCCACTTGAAGTGGAATGAAGAGTAATAAACGTGACAGAAAGGAAACGGAGAATAGGAAGAGGGGATTACAACCACAAAGACCGAATGAAAAGGGAGGAGGAAAAGGTATGCAGCACTACATCATGCATCCTAGTAGTACAGTGGGTTAGTGACGGCAGTTATATTTAATCTATCCAATTCCAGAATTCTCTTCAGAGCCGAGTAAAATAGGCTGGCAGTAGCGAGAACAGGAGTATAATATAATCATTTCATCTTAGTGAACTGCTTAACCTGTTCAGCACAATGATGTCTGTTTTTATTATAATCTTCTGCCTCTAGACGTTTTGGTCAGCTTTGGGCAGATCTCTCGAGGACAAGGCGTTGAGAGCTCGCTCTTATCCATCTGTGTGTGAGGGGATCTGCTAAACCTTGATTAATTAGTCTCCGGAAACACAGACATCGTACTGAATGGATTAATTACCCTTCTCAGTACGAAGACGTCTATTTTCGCAATTCTTGCTACTTTCACACAATTACCTAGAAACTCTACTTAGAAAAAGGTAATCATATTGAGGAGGATAATGAAGGAAATATCAGTCAGAGATACGAACAATAAACCCACGTGTACAAAACGTGCTCGGGCTAGAGAGGTTAAATAATCCACTCTGCACAGTGCACACAGTTTACAGTGGCTCTGAACGTGACATCATCAACCTTTCTAACGTTGGGGATGCGTGGGGAGTTGGGGTGTAGGGTGGATGGGGAGGGAAAATGGGATGGGGTGACCAGAGAGAGAGGGGCGTGGGAAGGTGTACAGGGGGGGGGGGGGAAGACGTGTAAAGGGGGACAGGTTTGGGGTGGTTGGGTAGGGAGAAGGGGATGGGGCTAATTGGAGGAGATAGGGAAAGGGGAGAGGCGTGGGGTGCCTGGGTAGGGGACGGGGTGATGTGAGGAAGGTATGTGGGATGGCGAGGGGATGGGAGGGTGTGTGTGCGTGTGTGGGGTGGCGAGGGGATGGGAGGGGTGTGTGTGCGTATGTGGGGTGGCGAGGGGAGGGGAAAAGTGTGTGGGGTGTGGAGGGGAGGGGAAGGGGTGTGTGTGTGTGGGGTGGCTGATGAGGTTTTTCGTGTAATGACTAGTGGCTCAGGAAGCCAAGTGGGTCAGGGGTTCGAATCGCTGCCAGGTGTGTGCCAGAGAGGGAGAGCTGCCCAGACATACCACTGTGTTCGCTATGGCTCTCTCTCTCTCTCTCTCTCTCTCTCTCCAAGAGAGAGAAAGTGAGAAAGGGAGAGAGGGAGAAGAGGGCACGTGAAGGAAATTCCCGCGTACAACACCTAACAGCTCCTGGAACTATCTCAGCTCTCACTCTCACCTCAGTAAACATCACCATCATCATCACCATCACCACCATCATCCTAAGCCTTTTTTTTTTCCCCCCCGTTTCTGGATCATGCTTATCCCACCGAAATATCCCACTGATGATTATTAATGTTAAACCACTACGCTCACATTCATCAACATCATCATCACTTTCATTACCACCACCGTCATCATCAACATCATCATCATCATCATCTCAGCCCAAATTTTCAGTACTCACAAGTCACCATCAGCAGGTCAACACTCACCTGAAAAGAGAGAGAGAAAAAATTAGGAACACTATTAAAACGAAAATACGATATACAGTACACCATCTGCTCTCTCTCTCTCTCTCTCTCTCAACAAACGACCAGGCCACAGTGTACGTAGCCATAATTAGGTCAGGTAAGAACAACACAGGATGAAAAAGTTTTATTTATGGGCGTAAAGTGAAACGGGGTGGAGCGAGAGAGAAACAGGGTGGGCTACTTAAATTATAACTTGGAAGTAAACGGAGATGGGACAAGATACTCCCATACCACACCACACTACACCACACCACACCAACCCACTCCACAATATCCCACCACACCACAGTACGTCACATCCCACCACATCCGGCAACACCATACCACACCACAACCCACAACACCATCACGCTGCACAGCACAATGTCACATCACACCACATCATACTGTCATATACCAAACAGTACCATTTTCAACACCACACTGTTCCACCACACAAAATACCCCACTGCACCACACCATAACCCACCATACCACCATATTCTATCCCACACAACCCCACAATACCCAACTTCACCACATCACACAACAGTACCGCATCTCACACCATCCCATTCAATCACACCACACCACCATTACACATTACACCGGACAGTACACCTGCACAATACCTTATCCCTCTCTACAACTCGGTACTCCATCCCACCACAGCACAAAGCACTGCACCACACTTCTACACTGTAACCACACACACACACACACACACACACACACACACACACACACACACACACACACACACACACTCAAGAGACCCCACAATCAAGAGAAACGGCACAACTTCCGCCAGTGTGTTGTCCCTGTCGCCCGTTTGTCTGTCAGCCGCCAAGCCATCACCGACACTTAACTCGAGTGACTGGTTTAGCGCACATACACGTCCTAGTAACACCCGTGATAAACCAGCCATACACATCACAAGAGCCATCAGTGTTTATAATGGCTGGGAGGGTGACACATGCACTACTGTACCTCAAGTTGTCACGTATCTCATTTCTTTACTGTGGGGTCTGGGGTGTGGTGTGGTGTGGTCTGGTGATGCAGTATAGTGTGATGAGTAGAAGTGTAGTGTGATGTGATGAGATATGGTGCAGCGGTGCAGTGTGATGTGATAAGGTGTGGTTTTAGTGCAATGCTGAAGCTGGGTGTTGTGTACTGGTGGAGTGTGGTTAATACTGCATGGTGCGGTGCAGTGCGATGTGATGCAGTGCAGTGTGGTGTGGTGTGATTGACTTACACATCACTACGAAGTCAACATCAGAAAATGAATCTGTCCCCGGCCACCAGTACCCAATCCTCGTACTGTATGGTGTGAGAAGTGATGCGTTGTCTAGATATAAGCTTCCGGTATGCAAGTCTTGGTGGCCATAGCTACACAGATGGTTCAGATGTACACGTACTTCCCACAACAAGTCTGTACGGTATTCCCAGGTCTCATTAAGCTGTTGTCAGTTCGTTGCTCAGATCATTTAAAAATCCAGCTTGCCTCTTCATTACAAAGGCATTTTTTTGTCGTTTATGCTTGCTGCCTCCAGGCGATTTTACTCAGTTTGAAAACGACATATCACACTGAAAGGTGTAGTAAAGGTTATATCCAACTCTTCTACTTCGATAAGGTGAAAGATGCGATTGAACGTAACGAAAGCAAGGTAAGAAAGACATCACCGTAGTGGAGGAAATAATATGAGAATCACGAGTCATGTTTAATCATTTTAAATCTTGGAGAAGGAAGCAAGCCCCTAATTTCTGACGGATACTTATGGAACACTTATGATTATTAGATTCCATCAACCCGAACACATACAGTACTGAATGGCGTCTGCAACGATACAGAGACGAAGCACGTTCTATCTTCATCAGAAATTGCGGATCTGCCTTTCCTTTCACGATTCAAGTCCTCGTTTCCCACAGACTCAGCACACCTCACGCCACATCAGCTGCTGCCACTGTATCACCATTACGTGTAATAAATGAGATAGTCCGCCACAGCAATATATACATACATCATGATAATGCAGTAAATTTTGCTCGTTTCTCTTTCAAAATATGGAATACGAGTTCACAAAGTGTTCTGAGGCAATACTTATAGGCACTTGCCATAGCCTATAAACATTATACCGGTACTGTATGTGTTTTAACATAATTTTCCTTTACAATGAAATACAGTATGCTGAATATCGACAACAAAAAACAGAGACGGGAGCATCTAGTGGGTAAGACCCGCATCAAGTGAAACACAAGTAAGATTTGATTAGTGAGAGAGTTTTAGTTGTTAAACCCACGGAACAAAGATGACAGGGTGCTCTAAACAAAGATTCACGCCGTGGTGGGAGTCGAGACAGACCAGACACATGGACGACAGACCTGTGACTCTTCGTTGCATAATCCCTCACTTAAATCCCAATGACCTATAATTGGAGGAATGTGACGCGTGCGAGGTGTGGCGATGACAGAGAGAGAGAGAGAGAGAGAGAGAGAGAGAGAGAGAGAGAGAGAGAGAGAGAGAGAGAGAGAGAGAGAGAGAGATCCCCTTGTAACATTTAACCTCACATTCCCATCTCACACCCCACACCAGCCCAGCCTAATCAATCTTAAATGGATTGTTGTCTTAATTATTTACGCTACGAATTAGTTCTGGACAGACGCCAATGAGCTTACAACTTTAATTTGTTTTGCATCAAATTCACTCTAACCATACCTCACCTAACGACCTATCCAAACCAAATCAAACCCGTCCTGCACCAAATTTGCCACATCAAAGTATATGAAATCTAACCCAATCAGACCGGCTTAAACTATCCTACACTATTCTGCCATAAACCAAGTCAAACCCATCATATTAATCCAAACCAAATCGAATATTCGTACCTTAACATAGCCTAATAAAACATACTTCAGACCAACTTAACCTAACCTAACCTACTGTAACCTAAACTCGTCTACCCTACTATAACCAACCCTACTCTAATGTAATCTACCCCACTGTAACCTACCTTAACCTACCCTACCCTAGCCTCACCCGTTGTAGTAAGGCCACGTGTCCTAAAAAAAAAGAAGAGCCTAAAGATAATGTCCCTCCCACCAGGCAGCCCATTTGTCAGTGAGAGCCACGAGGCAGCACTGTTTACTTTATTCTGCCATCTGTTCTCTCTCTCTCTCTCTCTCTCTCTCTCTCTCATATACTCGTACACACACACACCACACATATTTATCTGTCTATCTATCTATATATATATACAGTATGTGTGTGTGTGTTTGTGTGTGTGTGTGTGTGTGTGTGTGTGTGTGTGTGTGTGTGTGTGTGTGTGTGTGTGTGACGCCTGCCTGTCTACTTACCTGCCTGCCTCTCTATCTGTCTAACTATCTATCTATATATCTATCTCTCAACATGGTGTAAATATCGCAACTGGATATTGGTGTTAGATTTCATAATATAACATTCCAAGCATTCGACACGACATTCCTGAGAGAGGGGAAGGAGAGTGAACACGGCGCGCGCGAGCGAGCGAGCGAGCGAGCGAGCGAGAGAGAGAGAGAGAGAGAGAGAGAGAGAGAGAGAGAGAGAGAGAGAGAGCAGCAGCAGCAGCATATATGAGGAATATCATATCCTTTACTTTCCATATTTTTAAATATACATGTGAAGTTAATATATTATTATGCCGATTTATTACGGAAACTACACCGTATGTGTTAAATAAGTTATACTGATATTAGAAACGACGTTATTAAACAGAAAACTGGGAAGAATTTTTTTACTGAGAATATATATATGCAGAATAAAGTTAGTAAATAATATGGGAGAATATTATTAGGGAAACTATACATACGAAATTAATAAAATAGCTTATGTAATTAGGAAGAACATTATTAAGATGGTTATTGATGATGATTCAGCATAATGTACACCCTCCCAAAAAAATATCGGCCCCACTGGGTACGATGATTGTGAAAATAAGCAACTTACGCAGACACACATGAGTCTACAAGTGTGGTGCCTCAAAACATATACCACCAATTTTGAGTTCTAAAAATTACCAAAGATAATATCTGCACGTATAATTACAGGATGCCCCATATATCACAATGCTTCTTCCATGTTTCAGAATGATACATGCTGTAAGAGTGACGATACTTTCTGGGAGGGTGTACGTGCAGAATGACGTTAGTATATAGCTACTAGGAATGCACTGATGCGTGCGGAAATAATGGAACGCGTGGAGTATTTTCATCAGCATACCACCAGACGATCTTACTCAAATTAGGAATGATCTCTAGCAGTGATAGGATGAAAAACCTCTGTGTAGCCCTTCCAGCTCGAAATCCATCCCTTCAAGCTGAATAAAATCGTCCGGAGATGGCACGGATGAAACATATATGGACGTCATCACTCTGAGGGTTACCAGGGAAAGCAGACGGTATACAAGTGATGTGAGAATGAGGAGAGGAAGACCAAGACCGGCGTGAAGGATAATTGGAGAGTACAGTGGAGAAAGGATAAATAGGAGTGAGGATGGAGAGGTCTGGAGGCGGCCACGTAGGATGATCTCTGGGATTGGGTGTCTGGTTATGGATGGATTTATGAGCGCTATGTTAACTCAGCTGCTGGGTTAGGTTTAAGTTAGGTTAGGCTATAGATAAACCACATGCACACAAACACTCTCACACATCAATCGGAACATATATTCTCGTACATACACAATCACACATACGTACACACCCTCAAATGCACACACATATAAGTAGACTATATGCAGACACAAACTCACGCAATACATAAACTTCACAGATATAAGTATATACATATACACAAACACGTCTCTCTCTCTCACCGGAAAATCAGGAGAGGCGTCGCAACAACCTGGCACAACTATGGTGTTAGACAGGTTTGAAAAAAGGGCCACCAGGTCACAACTGGGCGAGCCTGCTTACACAAATAGCGCCCGGGGCCTCGTGTGTCTTATCTCGAACTGCGGCCTATACTTACCTCTTGCGATGTTGGGACAGTTTCCCTCTAAAAACATAACTGACAATATTTCTTACGGGAATTAGTGGTACATATTTACGAACATAAACTGCTGGTATCTTTTATACAGACAGAGAGATAGACAGATAGATAAGTTAACTGATGACACCGAGGAGAGACTGCGTACATAAATACTGCCCGGGGCCTCGTGTATCTTATCCTTTGCTGGGCCTTAAATTATCTCTTGTGATGTTAGGGAAACCTGAGAGTAGGTCAGTTTTTCTCTAGAGAGACGGATTGTTTTATGTTTTTCGAGAATTCGTGATATTTTATTTACGTACATAACATACAAATCTCTCATAGTATCAATGAACCTATGACAGCGATGGGAAACTGCTTACACAAAGACCATCCGAGGCCCAGCGTGTCTTATCACCTGCTGGGGCCTTAAGTACATCTACCTCCACTTCTTCTGCTTCTTGCATCACTATCTTTGCGGCTCACAATATAGATACCATAGCAGTAGTTTATCTCATCTAGTAGTTTGGTTTCCCCTGCACTCATGTATACTTTCTATGCCCCTTCCCTCTCTCCATCCTAGACCTTATCTACCTTCCCTACCCCTGGCACTCATCTACACTACCCACCTCCCTCACTGATAATACTCATGTCCATTATCAATAACAGTGACAAATCGACCCTAATAATTCTATGACAAATCCCCCAACCCATCACTCTTCCTCTCTCCCAATCGAAACCACTCCTGTCCCCTTTACCCTTGACACTACATACCTACACCCAACCCCTCTCTCATGACAAATATTCATGACATATGATGAATACCCTCTCCCCTTCCCCCTTCCCCCACCCTGACCCTCCTCACTTCCTCTACCCTTGACACTCTTTAACTACTTTCATCCCCCTCCCCCTCCACCTCATTAGCTAACCTCATGTCTGTTATTAATAAATCTATGACGATTCCCCCATCCCTCCCCTTCCCCTTTTCTTCTCCTTTCCCTTCCCCCCCTTCCCCTCACCCTGACCATCCTGCCACCTCTTCCCCTGGCACTCTCACATCCTCTCTCACCTCCCCTTATTATTTATATTCTTAAACAGTTGCGGACATTAATATTGCTTAATTTTTAGTTGTACAAATACGAAACTCAACTATAATCATGAAAAGTTTGTCGATGCTCGCTGTCTCGTGTCGTTATTTACCGTCATGAAATGCATCACTATGGACGTCCTCACCTGAACATTACTGTTAATCATTTGAAAACTCTGCATACCTTTCCCTATTTTTTTTTTCCTTTCTTCTCCTCTTCTCTTTCATTTTTTCTCTTCTCCCGTCATTTCCTCGCACTCCCTCATTCCCTCCTCCCCTTCTACCCCACTTCCGTATCTCTCTCCCTTCCCCTTTATCCCTCTCCTCCCTTGGACCATCCCTTTGTTCTCTCTTTTCCTCTCCCCTTCTCTCTTCTTTTTGTTCCCTTCTCTTTCTTCCCCTCCTCTTCCTTCTATCACCCTCTCTCCACCCCGGACCTCCTTTCCTCTCCCCTTTCATTCTCTTGTTTTCCTTCTTCTTATCCCCAACCAAGAGCCTGCCTACTCTCCATACACTCTTTCCCTCTCTCCTTTTCTCCCTTCTCCCACCTCCCCATTCCTTTTCTCGCCCTTCCTCTCTTCCCCCCCACCCTGCCTCCCCACCTTCCCTACCCTTGATACTACTCACCTACATCCTCAATACTACTACCCCCCACCACACCCACCCATCTGCCAATAGGGTGACAGCAAAGACGTACGAGGGGATGAAAGTACCTCACCCACACACACGCACACACGTCACAAACACAGAAACATTCTCTCTCTCTCTCTCTCTAACACCACAACAGAAACACACACACACACACACACACACACACACACACACACACACACACACACACACACACACACACACACACCGCCAATACTAAAAGCAAGCATTAAGGAGACATATGCAAAATAAATCACTAAGGAGATGGTGTTTGGGAGCCCCTCCTCAGACAACGAGCCTACTGCTGTATAACGTATTGAAAAAGAGACACCTACTTGGCCTCAAAAGAACCAATAAGTCTGCTGCTGTTTACTTTCTTTTGAACTTTCTTTGGAGGAGGGGTGGAGAGGAAGGAAGAGGGGAAGGGAGGAGGGCAGAGGGGAGGAACGGAGACTGGAGAGAAAGTGGAGAAAGAAAGAGGGAGATAAGGAGGAAGAGAAGAGGAGGAGAAAGAGGTGAGAGTGGGAGAGGAGGACGGGGTGAGAAGAGGTGAGGAGAGGAAAGTGTGAGAGGGTGAAAAAGGGAAACGAGAAAGGAAGAGATGAGGACGTGGAGGGTAGGGGAGAGAGGAGAAGGAATTTGAAGATAAGGAACATGAAGAAGAGGGGAGGGGCAGGGAGATGAGGACTAGGATGAAAAGGGAGAGAAAGAGGGCGGGGAGGAAGGGAAATGAGAATGGAGAAAGGCGGAAGAGGAGAGGAGTGAAGTTGGAAAGGGGAATAAAGGAGGTGAAGAGGGCTCGAGCACGTGTCTTGACCTCCCCACAGTCGTAACCCACTTACACACACACACACACACACACACACACACACACACACACACACACACACACACACACACACACACGCCACCCACGACGCCACCCACGACGCCACCATTAATGCCGCAAACACACAGCTTTTATGTATGGTCCTTGAGGGGTTATATGGCTTAGACTAATTCCTCAGTAAGTATGTCACAGAACTGGAAAAGATTAATCCATAGTGCATATCTAAGAAAAAACTCATAAAAATGTAGTAAATATCTAAGAAGGAACTCATAAAACGTTACATGGCCAGAGAACGCAGTGTGAAAATATTCGATGGTTTGAGACCAAAATCTTAAAATCGAGTTGCTAATAAATGAAATACAACAACACCGACATCGAGAAGGTGAACAACATAATATTCCACTCCCTTACTACATATATGACTACTCACATCACTAGCATGTAGAAGGGAAACACTAAATGGGGTTTCCCTTCTAATCAATTAATAAACACTATAGTCAGCGTCTCATAGGTAACAAGGGTCTCGGATGGGTCTGTTTTACTCCTCTAAATAACTACCAATTCTATCCTCGACGATATCATGAACTGTGCCCTGAATTACTGATATGATGACGACTACAGTGATAAGGGTGATAACGAACATCTGGATATAACAAAAAATTCTAAAATCGCACGCCCGACCAGAAATGCACACAGTCAGAGTAAAAATAATAATAATAATAATAATAAAACTAGTCAAATAAAATGTTGAGAAGCAAACCGCGACACTGTGCATACTTCGCCGTGTTGGCAAAATCTAGGCCACGTCTCTGCTAATCTCCAGTGCTGTTACTACATCTCCGTAAAATTCTTCCTTTATCCCTCCATGACCTCCATCAACAATTTCTCTCTCCTCTTCCTTCCCTTCCCCCCCTTTTTCCTCCCTCTCCTTCTTCCTCTCCTTTTCTCTCCTCTCCCTTCCCCTCTCCGCCTTTCTCCTCCCCTTTTCCCTTTCCTCTCTCCTTCTCCTTTCTTCTCTCCTTCCCCTTCCTCTTTCCTCCTTCCCCTCTTCCCCTGCCCCCGCAAGCCCTAATTTTCTTTCCCTCCATCCCTTGTTCTTCCTGCAAAAATAAATATAACGTCATTTTTCCTCTTAAAAATTGATATTTCTTTCTGTAGGATGAACAAGGGTCATAGGGAGCACCTGCACTCTCCTTTCCTTGTTCTTCCTACGAAAAACAAATCACAGTTACAAGAGGGAATTGATCTTATGCTTATCAGTGATTATGATCCCTGAGCTGGTAAGATCTGGTACCATATTCACAAACTTTCTTTCTTGAGATGAAGCTGTGAAGAAGACTGGTTATGTATACAGCTACCAAACATTTCACTACCAACGTGGAGAAAATACTGAAGCTTAGAAATATATGCCCAAACATACTGAATTCTCAAAAATATTAAATGTTATGAATATTGGTAAAAATACTATAAAAGAACTAGTTCACATCTTTTATGAATCCCTGGCCTTACAAACCCTATAGATACCTGGCCTGATTGCAATGGTGGCACATAATTCGCCTTCACACAACCACACTTCATGCTTTTTGCTGCGCCCTGTCTGAACCCTGTGTTGGTGGCGCTAACGAGGGGCCTGACAGACAGCACTACACAGCCCCGCCAACTGGAGCACCGGGTCTCCCTTCTCGGCCACACACACTGCATACTAAGATACTTCCCCTTCGTCGGGAAATCCCTCATAATAATTCACTGGGGCTGGGTAAGTTTTTAAGCTCATTATTTTTCCAGCAGCTCACTCACAATATGGCGGACTCAAGGCTGCCACGTCCCTCCGGCAAGGGCTTGGGCAAATGGTATCCTAGCAACGGCCTTGAGATGACCCACCATCTTTATCATCATCATGCCATCCTTTTCCCACGCTGTGAACACCATCAAAAAAGCATCTCACTGGAGGCGGCCGATGATATTCTAAACAATCAATAGAGCTCGTGATGTCTGTGAGAGCTTAATGTATTTTCATGTACGGCGGGTGTGCATAAAATAAAAATACTTACTCGGGATGAGACAAAAAGTGTTACTAACAAGCAATACTGTGCACCATCATGAGAGCAGCCCTAGGACTACCGGGCATTTCTGTGTTATGAGAGTCAGGCGAAAAATGAACAGATACTTTTTTGATCGAGCTTACGTGAGGTGGATATCACTGAACACCAGAAAAGAAATTAAGTAAAGTATTAAGAGTTACCAGTATTACCAGTTTAAACTATCAGACTTGTATAACCCCCATTTACTCTCCAAGGATGCTTTTGACATTCCTGGCTCCAGCCCCAGGATAAGAAGCACCATAAAACGAAGTCCTTTATAACCACCTGTAGAGAAGACCTTTTCTGGCCACAGTCTGCTTAAACCCTTTAGTCCCATGACTCCTTTTATTTTTTCCATTTTATTCTTTTCACAGCTAGACGACCTCTCTCTCTCTTTCTCTCTCTCTCTCTCTCTCTCGCTTAATCTTGCTGCTTCCAGATGATAACATTCGACTATTAAAGACCTCATGTGCTGATGGGGTTACCAAAGGCTCTATGTAACTTCCTGAGTTGAAAAAAATATATATATATCCTAAGCTAAATAACAACCTCCTACAGTGACAAGAAAAAAACAAGAAGGAAGCCACTGGGGTGACGTAGTTAAAAGGGGTGTAACCAAAACATTAACTCGTAAACGCCATCCATTCATTTTAGTCTATGTAAATTTTCTTGCTTCCTCTTGGCTGACTCACCTATCACGGGTGTCTGCCAGGTTCGTGCATAATTAGCAAGGCCAGGTGTCACTTCAAAAGGTGAGTACAATAACCCTAGCATATGCAGCTCCTCCCAAGCCTCATCCATGCATTGTACAGTATATTTACTGTGTTCTCTTTCTTCTCCCTAGGTCACTCATTTCTCACATACAAGCCACCATCCTGCTTAATTATAGGACTTTCACCCTAACTTGTGCATTTAATCGTCTTTCTGCAGCTTATATCACGCAGCTCAGAGGCAGAAAAAGGACAGTGCTACAGTTCTACATCCTTCCCATACAGCTTTGTGACTAGACTCATACTCAAGTGTTAATGTAATGTTACAACTTAGTATTCAGAATGAAGTGATGGCAATTTCAGACCAAGTTAGAGCAAAATGGGTATAGTGAGGGTATGGATGGCACCAGGAGTGTGTACAGAGACATTAGCATCTTCCCAAAGACTGAAAAATATATTGCAGAAAAATTGAACCATTTGAAGCATGCACTAGAGACACGATTTCTATCGTTTTTTTGCGGGTTGCAAATTTTCTTCAATGGGAACTGGGAAAATAGTTGCTTCTTTGGTCGTACAACCCTAGTAGTTACAACCATCATGCAAAACTGCTGTACACTCTTTCATTCTAAATAATTTCTCTTGCTTCCTCCTGCGTGGCCTCACATCACAAATATCAGCTGCCGGATCATGAATAATAACTGGGAAGGTGTGCTGCTTCAGATGGAGTGTAACTTTGCAATATACAGTACAAACTTACGACAAACGCAGTTCACTCATTCAGTCGTAAGTGAAGTTTGGGTATTCTCTTTGGTAATTCAAATCTCTCTCTCTCTCTCTCTCTCTCTCTCTCTCCACTTCATATATAGTGTGTCGACGTGTTGCTTCAAGGTGATCATCCGGAAAGCACAACAAACACGGGGCGTTAGGGTGAACTTAAGCAAATATATGGGCGTCGTTAGGGTGAAGTAGGATTGCGGGGTGAGTTGCAGGGGAAAGGAATCTTGAGGAGGAAACAGGGATCTCTCAAGTTAATATTTTCACTGGTTTATCGTTTATGCCTATCTAGTCTGTGTTTATTTATTGTCTGTTTATTTTGTCTACCTATATATCTGTCTGTCTATCTGTCTATCTCTCTGCCTACCCACCTAACTTTCTACCTATCCATCCATCTATTTGTCTATCCATCCATCTGTCTGGCTATCTACCTATCTGTCTATCTCTCTATCTACTTTCTATCTACCCATCTGTCTATATCTACTTATTTGCATATCTATCTACATAACTATCTATTTATCTTTATCTATCTATCTATCCATCCATCTATCCATTTATCTATCTACGGGTAATTATCCAGCAAGCAGTGCCGCCACACACACGAGACGTTAGTGTAAGATTAACAGAACGAATGGAGGTCATTAAGGTGAACTACTGTACGTGCAGGTAAGCGAGGCGGTAAGGGAGAAACAGACAATGAAACCAGCATTCTCAGTGCCTTTCCGTCTCCCCATCAAGCCATCCCTCTGTTAATCTACCTGTTTATCTATCTTTCCATCTATCTGAGAGGGGGACGGGGTGGAAAACAGGGGCACTATACTATTCTCTCTGGTTGCTCATCTGCCTGTGTACCTATTTTGTTATCTCTTTACCTGTCTGTTCGTTATTTATCTATTTATTTTTTTATCTATCTGTCTGTCTGTCTGTCTGTCTGTCTGTCTACCAGTTTATCTAACAGACTCCTAACGTCAAAATTCATCCGACGTGGACGAGTTGTTAATTAAAAGGATGTAAATTGGAAATAAAAACATAACTATTAGCCCAATGGCTTCTCGTCTGTCTATTTGTCGTTTCAGTTATTCGTCTATCTATCTATTTTCCTATCTATCTGTCTATCTATCTATCTATCTATCTATCAGTCTGTCTGTTTAATATACTCGTATATATATAATTCAGTTCAATTTACCCTATCGATCTATCATTTAACTAACTACCTGTCTGCCTGTCTGTCTCTCCATCTATCTATCTATCTCATTCCAAAGCTCATCCAGTGTGACCGCATCGTTAACTGAACTACTCGCCTGTGAGAATGGCATCCCACTCGCCTCTGTTCTAACTTCTATCTGTCTATCTACCTATCCGTCTATCTATCCATCTGCCCATGTATATATCCATATCTATCTATCTATCCATCCATCATCCATTTATCTCTCTGTCTACGGTACCTATCTGTCTATCTATCTATCCATCCATTATCTATCTATTTATCTATCTAAGGTATCTATCTATCTATCTATCTATTGCCAGACGCCTAATCCCAAAGTTCATGCAGGGTAGCCATAACAATAAGACAATGTACCTCCAACCCCCTTATCATTGCTCGTCACGTTCCCCTTTCCTCACTGCCAATCCAAACCAGCTTCCCCCATGCACTCTATCCTTCCATTCCACACGCCTTTAATACCAAACTCCCATCCACAAGCTTTTTATCTATCTATTTCTCTATCTATCTGTCTGCCTACCGTCTCCAACCTCCTCTATTACTGATCAATCTCCATTCTTTACCGCCACTGATAACTTTCTCATATACTCGTCCGCATTATCCACTTCTCATACATCTCTTGTTCTATTCACGGGCTTCTCATTTGACTATCTATCCGTCTGTCTGTCTATTTGTCTCTCTAGGTATTTATCTTTTCTATCTGTCTGTCTATCGGGTTATCTATCAATCACTTCGTAGGTACGGTACCCTATCACCACTCATCATCTTTACTGCCATTACAAGTCAACTCCCTTCATTTTCCCTACCCTTCCACCTCATAATATTAACAGCACCATTCGCACTGTATTGAGGGCCCCCATTTAAAGTGCTCCCTCGTGCATTAAATCCCAGCGAAAAAGAAAAAACAGAAAAGAGAAAGAAAAAAGACAGAAGAAAAGGGGAGAGGGGGGAGAGGATATCTTTGAAAGGAATCTGAGTTAGGCTGCGGCAGTATTTCAGGTGGGTGGGTGGGGCGGGGCATTGTGGGGTGAGTCATTGTGGGGCGGGGCATTGTGGGGTGGGTCATTGTACGGTGGGGCATTGTGGGGCGGGGCATTGTGGGGTGGGGTATTGTGGGAAAGAATATTGTGGGACAGGGCATCTGGGGCGTTGTGCGTTCGGGTATTATGGGGCAGGATGGGGCACTGCTGGGTGGGGCGGGGCATTGCGGAGCGGGGTGGGGCGTGAGTGTGTGACCTGGGTGGGCTTCATGGAACTTTAAAGGTGCACTGTCGCCCTGGCTGTGAGTGCCTTCTACCTCCCTCCCTCCCTACCTACCCCCCTTCTAACGGTGCAAGGGGCAAGTGAGCTGGGGAGAGGAGAGTGAATGGGGGGATTAGTAAAGGGAAGGGGGAGGAAAAGAGAATGGGAGTTTAGTAGGGAAAGAGGAGGAGGACAGAGAATGGGAGGCATAGTAGGGAGAAAGGAGATACATGGGGAGATTTACAAGGAGAGAAAGAGGAGGGAAAAAGAACTGGGGAAATGGGGAGGCAAAAAGAGTGGAAAACTAAGTGAGGCAGGAAGAGGAAGGAAAGGAGGAAATGACAAGAAGGGAAGGTTTAGTGAAGCAGTCAGCAGGGTGGTGGGGGGAGGAGGAAGGGGAGAAGGAAGAGGAAGCGGAAGAGAAAGAGGTGGAGAAGGTTCTGAGAGCAAGGGGAAGAAAGGAAAAGAGGAAGAGGTTGCGCAGAGAGGAGAAAGAGAGGAAAAGAGGAGGAGCGTGTGAGGAGGAGAGGAGGGTGTGACTCTGTGAATGGACGGGACCCACACACCTCTTACATACACGCTCTCTCTCTCTCTCTCTCTCTCGTCCTTAGATGAGCCCTGGTGTTAAGGGGAATGTCATCACCTGAATTAACCTCTTCAATACCTGCTTTCCCCTAAACTGAACAGTATCATGTGTCACTGAAATTCATAGTTATCAGACTCTGTACACACACTCAGAGAGAGAGAGAGAGAGAGAGAGAGAGAGAGACAGAGAGAGACGCACGTGACCTCAAGACAAGAGGGGGGTGGGATAGGGAGAGAAAGAGTATCAGCAAGAGGTAAGAAAGAGCAGGCAGGAGGATCGATGAAAGAACACCTCAATGAAGGGGATGGGGAGAGTATAGGAGGGGAGGAGGACGGAAGGGAAATTGAAGAGGGGAGGCAGGAACTAATAGACAGGGGGAGGAGGGGAATGGAGGGGGGTAACAGAGAAGGGGGGGAAGTATTAGACAGGAGGAGAAGAGATATAGGAGAGGAGAGACAATGAAGAGGGGGGAGGGGGTACTGTCACCATACATCTTTACTCTGTCACTATTTTCTGTTTCACATGCTATTCCTTCTTGACCCAACGTCTCCTCATTCTACAAGATACCCTATTAAAAAAGGAAAGAAAGGGATGGAGGGCATGGATGTGATGGAGGAGATGGGTAACGGAGGATGGAGCGGGGCAGTGTGAGAGAGAGAGAGAGAGAGAGAGAGAGAGAGAGAGAGAGAGAGAGAGAGAGAGAGAGAGAGAGAGGTGGGAGGGGGAGGAGAACTAAAGTGCACAGGGGACCCCAGATCAATAATTTTCTCATAGTCCCCCCATAATAATTAGTTACTTCACTTTTCGTTACATTCAGAAACACAACACGCCTCCTTTTTCACTTACATTCTTTATTCATCATTAACATCGAATTTTCTCTGAGTTCCGTCCCCTAGATATTTTGGTTTGTGTAAATATGACACAAAAGGAGTATAGGTAACCGCGTACCTGCGTCGTGTGGCAAGTGTGGTAAATATGACACAAAAGTAGTATATCAACGAAAGAATTAGATTTCTTTTCATACCCTCAAATGTTAGTTACTTTTCATTCCACTCCGCTCTGAATCAGGGAACAAAATAAGCGATACTAAAATACTGAGTTCTCCTAACATTGTGAAACACTGTACGAAATATCGTAAAATATAACTTATTTTCCGTAAACTGTGCAACGCTGAAAGAAATATGTGCTACCATTTACTACTCTATACTATGAAACATTGAATGATAGATGTGCCCCCAGGCCGTCATATCAAAAAATAGTAAATAATAACTAAATACCCTGTGAACTCACATGCTACTCCAGGTGCTCTCAGGCTCTTTTAATAAATCTGAAGTGCTCTTCGTGGTTCATTAGTAACAATAATGTTAATGCAGTGGCGGACCCAACAAATGCACAAGACGGGGAGGATGAATACCAAAGTTGAATCTCTCTCTCTCTCTCTCTCTCTCTCTCTCTCTCTCTCTCTCTCACACACACACACACACACACACACACACACACACGCACACACACACACAACTAGCAAAGTTAAACCATGTACCTATGAACACGGAACTGCAAACCCGGGGTTCAGTGGTCCACCCACAAGGAGTGCTGCCCAACAACCATCACACCTCACCAGCTGGGCACTGATACCCACCCTCTCAGCTGTGATTATTATTTTTTTTGTTATGTGTCCTAATCCAAGTATAGACTTGACACTCCATTCCCTTCCATCCAGCAATCCTCCAACATGCCACACACCATCACATGTCACCGCTTCGGCAGTCATTCCCTCCACTCATACTGAACACATACGAGTTCCACGGCTGTGAAAGTTAAGGCTGATTTAATGGTAGTAGCGAGGCACTCTTTATGACATTTGTCCCTAGTTCGTCCACCTTAACTTGGCAGATATTTTTGTCCCCTTCCAGCTAATTTCCCGTAGTTCAGTTGCATTAAAAAACAGTACTACAGCTCTACATCCATTCCACAGCACTTCTTTGTTACTAGATTGTTACAGCTTAGAATCCAAGAGGGAGAGATGGTAAGTTTAGGCCAAGCTAAATTAGACAAGGTACTGTATAAGGATATCACGTTCAGGAATAGAGCGGTGGTGTTAGTGGGGGTGCCTGTATGACGTGTCAGAGGAACCTTTTGGAAATGCAGTGAAAACGGCTTTAACGATATTCGGATTCTCAAACTATTCCGCTTCACTTGGGAAAATTGAACCAACGCCGTTACGAAGTTCACCTCACGGCTGCATCCACTCCACCACCACCACCACCACCACCACCAATACTCGACTTTTCATGATACTTCGCTACGACGGATCTCTCCTAATATAAAAACGACCGTCCAATGGTAAGAATAATTTAAGACACGTTACCGTACTGAAGGGGTAATGGAGATTTTCTAACCTCCTCATAGATAAAGGGGTCTTATCTAGGCTGGATAAATTCGACTGGTGGTGACAAAATATTAACAGGCTACATGATACAACAATGCAGTGCAGGGGTTAGTGAAGAACACAAACTATTGGCAACAGCAGAGCTAAAATATAAATGACGCCATCGCACTGATAAGGTTACAGGTCACAGATCAAAACAGAAAAAAAATTATTTTTAGTAATATGATTTATTTTCGTTCACGTTTTCATTATTCTTGAAATAAGAGTGCAAAGGTGTGCCAGGGCTCCAATTGCTGAATAAATAAATAAATATATATATATATATATATATATATATATATATATATATATATATATATATATATATATATATATATATATATATATAAAATGTATGTATGTATTTACTTATTTATTTCGGTTTTTGGTATGTAAAAAAAAGTTAGCTAAGAATGATACAAAATAGACAATGAGATTATGGAGGAAACTGAAGCAGGTTCCGGAGAACAAAGCAAGCACGCGTCAAAACAGGGCTTGCTGACGTCACACACACACACACACACACACACACACACACACACACACACACACACACACACACACACACACACACACACATTCGTTTACATACATACATACATAAATACATACATAAGCAAACGTATACAAACATACACTTTATACGCAAACATGCACACATATGTTCATAAATACGACTCTCACACACGCACGCACGCAATTTGCACTGTTGCGTGTCCAGTGAGAGCAACAACAGGTCAGTAAGCAGCTCACTCCTGACAACAACAACACAAACACACACACACAACTCAATTCCCAGTGCTGCTGTATTAGGCCAGTTTCAGAAATATGGCTGTCTCTCTATCTGTCTATTTGCCTGTCTGTCTGTCTCTCTGTGTCTATCATTTAAGTAACGATCTACATGTTTATTTCTACCTCTTTATCTGACTGTCTGCCTTCTTTCTCCTTTTCTGCCCTTGTCTGACTGTAGCTGCTCTCTCTCTCTCTCTCTCTCTCTCTCTCTCTCTCTCTCTCCAGGGTCCTTGGGTCAATAACAACAACCCCATTAATTCTCATCACCATCATCCCATTTGTTTTTCCGTAAGCTATTGGACAAACACAATGACCGACAGACAGACAGGCAGACAGACATGCCGATGGACTGGGAGACAAACAGACAGGCAGAGACAGACAGGCAGACAAACACAGAAACAGAGCGGCAAACACAAAGACACAGAGGCAGACAGAGAGACAGAGAGGTTGACAAACAGACAGACATGCAGAGAGACTAACAGAGATAGGAAGACAGGCAGACAGACAGACAGACAGACAGGCAAGCAGAGAGACAGACAGGCAGACAGACAGGCAAACAAGGAGAGACAGGCAGACAGATACAGAATAACAAAGGGGCAGATACACAGACAGAGACACGCAGAGAAACAGTTAGAGATACAAAGACAGGCAGATAAAGACAGAAGGCAGACAACAGACAGACACAGATGTACACAAGCACAGACATATAAAACAGAAAGACGAAGAAACAGACAGACGGATGAGCCGACAGAAAGACAAGCAAAAAGATTCACACACTAACGCAAAAGTATCCAGCCTTCAGCCTCAATGGTGAAGGTATTAAGACTGGAGATAAGTGGATATTTTCTGGCACTTATTTTTGTGAGAATAAGGAGACTGAGAACCAATATGAGGATTAGGATGTGTGTGCTGAGCCAAGAAATTAAGAAATGATGGGTTTTCACTGACGTGGGAGGACAGGAGAGGGGAAGGAGAGGAGAGGAAAAAAAAGAGAGGATATAGCTGAGAAGAGATGAGTACTGGAGAGGAGAGGAGATAATGAAAAGGGGAATGAGGAAGAGAAGAAGAGAGTGTGGTGTAGTGTTAGTTGTGTGGAGTCAAATGATGCAAGGAAAAAAAAAAAATTGTCTCGCGGTACCAAGATAGAACGAAAAAGACGCCATTGGACTTCAGGGTTTAAAGGAGACATCGCATGCTGAAGAGGTTAGGGGAAAAAATGCATTCGGCCCTTATGTACGATGACGTGTACTTTCTTACTACCGCCAGACGATTCTATTCAGCTTCAGGGAGACATATCGTAGTGGCGTCAATGATGTGTGATTTAATATGGGGTTGGAGTGTAGTTAAATTCAGGTGAGTGTCAGGCTGATATGGTTTTAGTCCAGTAATTGCGGCTAAATTGGTGCAGTCGTGTGAATAATGCGTGGTAGGCATATTTAGTGTGTGCTTAAAGTTTGGCTAATGCGTGCTTGGTGTGGGTAATGGATGCCTGGAGTATGGTTAGTGTATTTAATGTGTTGAATGTGTGGTACGTGTATTTAATGTGTTGAATGTGTGGTACGTGTATTTAATGTGTGGTTGGTGTATGTACTGCGTAAATGGTGCGGTTAACTGTGGTAGGTGCTATATATATACTTGATGTCTAGATGGTGTGGCCGACGTATGGTAGGTGTAATTTATGTGTACCTGAACAGTGGTTATGTATGGCTAATGTGTGGTTAATGTGTGGATGTGTGGTTAATGGGCGGATGAGGTGTGATTAATGTACTGTTGAAGTGTGGCCACTGTACGGTAGGTGTACTTAACGTGTGCTAGGTTGAACTGATGTAAACATATCAGCATTACCTCCCGCTCACTCCCCTGAACACATTAGCAGCGACACAAGATGCCATCAGCGGCAGGAGAGCAAGAGGCGGTGGGTGTTAGTAAATCAAAAGCGAGGCTCTCAGTGTCCTCATTACATTTTTACTCCACAATCTAGGACGGAATCAGGTCGGTCAGGTGGGCGGGTTCAATCACCGCCCACATCCGCCACACCCACCCCACCCACCCCTCGCTCTTACCTCCCATCCCATCCGTCCCATCTACCCAGCCAACTAAACCTCATCCCACTTCCCACCCCCTACACTTACCTCTCATCCATTCCTCTCATCTCGTCGTTATCCTTCCCATATCTACTATTCCTAAGACCTACACTCACACTGACACTCACTCATCGCTCCCACTCCCCACACCCCCACAACCCTCCTCCATCCCTCTCCTTCACCTAGCCAACCACACCTCCTGTTATCCCACACTTACCCCTCATCTTCTCCGTCATTATCCTCTTCACATTTACACTGACTGAAATCCACGCTTGCTCACCACACCCCGTCACCCCCCCCCCCACATCCTATCTTTCCTCTCTGTCTAACAAAACACACTTTCCCTACCCCACACACCCTCCTCCACCTCTCATCTACTCTCCTCATCACGTCATTACTCTTTCTATATTTACACTTACCAAAATCTAAAGCACCACTCACACTAACACTCATGTTGACATTTGCTCTCTGGTTCCCATCCCCTCCAACTCCACGCCACTCGTCTCTCTCACTCATCTAATCAACCACAAATACCCTTTTTCCCAACACCACACCTCACCGCCATTCATCTGGTCATTAATCTTTTCACAACCTCAATTGCTAGGATCCAAACTAACACACACTCATACAGTCACTCACCGCTCTCACCACCTCATCGCCATACCCATCCCTTATCGCCTTCTCTCAGCTGGTAATTATCCTTTCCAAAATTCCAACTGGTAAAAACCTGACAAGTACTCGTTTTAACACTCATACACTCATCGCCCCCCACATGCCTCCCCCCCTCCCGTGTCTCCCCTCTCCCAAGCCAACCACAATCCCCATCCCTCATCCCCACACACAAACTTCACTCCCTTCTCTCATTAATACTCGCACTGACATTTATCCACTCACCACGCTCACCACTCCATTCCCTTCTCTGCCTTTCACCAGACTAACCAAATCTAACCCACTTCCACCCATACCATCCTACTTCTTTTTCTTATTTAATCGATAATCATTTCGAGTTCACTTGTACAGTACAGTATGTTATTCCTTCGGACTGTAACCTTATTAAAAAGTTAATATTTACACAAGAGAATATATGAATGTTATCTCCAAATTAATTCGTTAAGGAAGAAAAGCTTGACACTCCATAAGTCTAATGAATGCACAGACCTTGTTGGGAACTTCTACACTCTCGAGAATATCGTCTTTTGCCGTGGTTCTCTTGAATGTGATAGTAGACACGGACACGCATCCTCAACAACATAGGAGATATCGCAGTACATCGTTCTTTGCAATTTATTCGGCACCTTACACCTCAGTATCCTCTGTTATCTCTGGCATAAACTGTGTCGATATTAAATATATATATTAAATCTACACAAATGACATACAGGAGAAAGTTCGGACGTAATATGTCAAAAAAATCGACCAGGAATATGTGCAACGAAGCCACCTACGCCACCATGAAGACGGCACTAAGACATTTAGATTTCACCTATACGAGTAGCTAGTCCATCTTACCTTGATGAAGATTTTCATCCTTTTGACGCTTATTTCATATAGCCCAATGGCACAATAAAACAATAAAACAATCCTATGGCTCTATTTCCTATCTACACACACACACACACACACACACACACACACACACACACACACACACACACACACATATATATATATATATATATATATATATATATATATATATATATATATATATATTGTGCGACCACCATATTCTGGTATTCAAATTTCGTTACAGCTCTGATCCAAGGTGGAGAAATGTCAGTTTAGGCCACGTTAAAAAGGACAGAGAATAGTGGCAGCCCTCTTCTTCGAATCATGGATACGCCCCTAAGACTACAACAGCTCTTCCCCTATCCTCTCCCCCTCTTAGCTCCTCCCCCCATCTCCTCCACCCTGCCAGGCCTCATCTTCATTCCCCCTCGTAATCTCTCTCGGGATGATGATTAACATTTTTGAAAGGGTAACTTAAAATCCTCTCCGCCCCTACTTGCTCCCTCCATCTAATCAAGCCAGCCAGTTGCCACTTCCTTAAAGTTCCTGGGATATTAATTAATTTGGCAGAAATAAACTTTTTTCTGTAGGATTACGTCTTCTTTTCACTAACTCATGCTGCTTCTCAGACGATTTAATTTAGTCTAGGAATGACAGTGAAGGCGTTAGGATGGTGTGGGGTGGTGTGGTGGGGAAAGTGGAAGGATTGGGTAGGGATGGGAAAGGAAAGAGGAGATGGAAAGGAATGGAAGAAACGAGGACGAGAGGGGAAGGGAAGAGTATGGAAGGGCAGGGAATGGGACGAGGAGGGAAGGGAAGAGGATGAAATGGAAGGGAAGGATGGGAGGAGGAAGAGGAAGGGAAAGGGAAGAGGAAGTGTGGTGTGGTAAAGGAAACGAAGAGGAAGTGGGAGGAAGGAATGGGAGGAGGAAGGAGTTGGGCCAGAGTGAACAATGGCAGGTGGTTATCGAAATGATGCAGGGAATAACTTGGCGGCTGGATGGAGGAGGCAGAGGTGGCAAGGGTGCTGGGGGTGGCAAGTGACAGTGGAGGGAAATGAGGTGGTAGGGATGGCAGGGAAGAGAGAAGCAGCAGGGACAGAAGGAGAGAGAAAGGTGGCAGGAACAGCAGGGGAAGAAGTGGTAGGGACAGCAGGAGTCTGAAGGTGGCACGGGACAGGAAAGGAAAAGGCGACAGAGGTGTAGGAGTAGCAGAGGGCAAGGGAGAGAAATGGTAGGGGTGGCAGAGGAGTGGTGGGTGTACAAGAGAGAGGGTCATAGAAGAGAGGGGAAAGAAGTGGTAGGGGTGTGGGGATGATGTGGACTAAAAGGGGAGGGACAGGGATGTCAGGGGTGTGGGGGGTGGTAGAGAACAGGAGGACAGAGAAGTGGCAGGGGATGGGGGGAGAGGGAAGAGGTGGCAGGGATGGCAGAGGTGTGGGGGTTGGAAGGGAAGGAATAAAGGATAACAAAGCTGGGAGGGAATAAGTCATTAGGGAGACTGTGAAGGAACATGGGAAACCAGACGAGATGGTGGAAGAAGAGGAAGGGAAGGAGCGAGTGAATAAGATAAGAAGGAAGGAGGGAAGAAAAGGAAGGAAAGAAGAAAATGAGAGAAGAAAAGAAGGAAGGAAGGAAGGAAGGAAGGAGAGAAGGAAGGGTGGGAGTGAGTGAAGAAGGGGGAACGAAGGAAGAGGCTAATGAAAGAGGAAGGATGGAAGGAAGTGGTTGGGAAAAGAGGAAGGATGGAAGGAGGGTGAGTCAAGAAAGGGATAGTCTAAGGGAGTAAGGGATACGTTATGAAAGAATTGTAGAACTGAGCAAAAAATATTACGAAGAGACGGAAAAAGTAAAGAGGGGATGCAGGGAAGACAAGGAAAGGGAGGAGAAAGGAGGGGTGAAGAGCAGGAACTAGGAAGGTGGTGGTTAATTGGACAAAGCAGTCAATTTCAACTCGCAAGGACGCAACTTCTAATCAAGGTTACAGAAGAGACACGTGAAAATTCTATTCAATTAACCATTTCATTACTAAGTGATTTTATTCAACAATGGGGAAATTTCTCCCAGTGAAAAGTGAAACAGTTTTGACCGTTATTCCACGGAATCAGTCAACATTTCGTAAAAACATCCTCATTAATAACACCACACCCGCGGTGAATGATACTTCCTAGTAGATCACACTGCTGATAGTAAGTATTACTCCACATGTAAGAGACTGAGCGTGTGTATGGAATAACGAACTTAGTTAACAGACTTCTTACAATACGATCATATTCGGATGTTCAGACAAATTAGAGGAGGTGGGTACGGCATGTAAAGGATAGAAGAAGGATGAGAGTGTAGGACAAGTGAGACCAGCCCGGCATCGACAAACAGCTGGTGATGCGGCTGACACCCGCTAAGTGCTGGCGCCTCATCCGACACAAAAACACGCCCCCACGCCGCTGCTCACAGACTCACTGACTGACGCTGCCACAAATGATCCATCAAAAATGCCGGGTATTCGTGGCAAGTAGGTCGTGCTGATGGAAAGTTCGTTGCTGCTCCGTAAACAACTTCATTCCCGTGCTGGATAAAAAGCAAACAATCCTTCAGCTGCCACTTGCGAACTAACCACACCAATTAGATGTCGACGCGTTTACTGACACATTTGACACACGCACACATGCATGCATGCACGCACATATACAGACACACACATACACAGTGCGATTCACCGTTATTGTTGTAAAGAGTGGAGTTCTTTCCTCAAGTGATTATTATCGTCTGGCAGCACCCTGAAAATCCTGAAACGTCCCAGCCATTTTGATAAGGTTAACTGAGATTGGTTTCAAACTTTAAAGAGACTCTCAGTGATGACATTCGAGGTGTACGGAATTTCTTCAATATGATCATGTCTAAAATTACTGCTTTTGCCACCAGTTTTATGTAACTTCTGAGAGACCTAAGGCAGTAAAAGGTTATGAGGTATTTGTGGTAATGTAGGAAAACAGAGGCTGTGTTTGATGCCAGCAGAGCGGCGGTGTGGCAAGAGCTGTGGAACGGACAAACTAAGCGAGTGGAATAATTACCACAGGGACCGATGAGGCATGCACCACCACACCGGGCTAAAGGGCAGAGGCAGGGCAGGCATAGCGGCATGAGAAGGAAATTAGGGAAGTACGGCAGAGGCAGGGAAGACAGGGCAGGGCCAGGGGCAAGGGTGGCAGGATAGAAATAGGGAAGCGAGGGCAGAGATAGGAGAGGCACAATAGGACAAGGGCAGGAGAGGCAGGGCAAGGCAGGGACAGGGAAAGCAGGGTACAAGGGAAGAACAATAAGCCCATCACAGGAAACGATGAGGCCTCCACCAAGCGAAAGGCAGGGCAAGAGGAGGCAGGGAAGGGCAGGGATAGCAGAAGCAGGGCAGGGGCAAGGGAGGAGGGGTGAGGCAGGAAAGAGACAGAGAAGGCTGAGGAAAAGAAGGAGGGCAAGGTAAAAACAGGGAAGGCTGAAGGAGGGTGAAGTCTGGGAGGCATGTCAAAACAGGAGCGGAGGAGACAGGGAAGGGACAGAGACGGTAGAACAGAAACCCGGAAAAATAGGAGGACAGAGAGGCAGGATAAGGTAGAAATAGACAGAGATAAAATGAGTAAGGGCGCGGTAAGGCAGGGACAGTGTAAGAAAGGCAGATGCACGGTAGGCAGGCCAAAGGCAGATATGGGAAGGTATGGGAGTGAGGGTAAAGCAGGAAAAGAGGCAGAAAAAAAATGAGTATTGTGCAGGGTAAGGCAGGGCATGGCAGGGCCAAGGTAGGCAAGGTAAGGCAAAGGCACGAGAGACAGAGACACAGCAGGCACGTCGAAGGCAAGCCAAGATGGCGGAATAATCGGGAGAGGACGCAATGAAGCCTGAGTGAGTGAGTTCATCCCAGGCTCACATCACATCACTCTATGCAGATTATTCGCTTATCTTAATTACCAACGATATTTCTGCTCCGTGAGCAGATATGAATGAACACAGCTGCGTAAAACGCACACGCACACACACACACACACACACACACACACACATAACTCGAAATGAACGGATCTAGAATTTGACTCTCTATTGTCTTGCTTTTGTCTTTTCTTGAAGGGAAGAATCATTTGCGGTCTTCTGGCATTTGGTTCCTTCATCTTTGCATATATATATATATATATATATATATATATATATATATATATATATATATATATGTTAGACAAATACTGAAGAAATGCAAGAAAACTTCCTACACTCCCGACAATACGACCACTACAATATCAAATATTTTATTTACTTCAGAATACTGCAGTCAGATAAGAGTAGGGGCTATCAAGGTTATAATTTCATTCAATTATTATATAACTTATTTGGATTGCTTAACACGTTCATCCCTCCTTCATCTCCTTTCCTCCTCCTCCTCAAGATATGCAATATACAACATTTTTTTTTTCAGTATTTTTCGACACAGCCAAAATATTGACATTTTCTAGGTGTTCCCTTTCACCCCGGATTCGCCTCCCCCCCTTTCTGAATCAGGTTACGTCATTATCTCCGTCAGCCCCCCACCTACCCTCCTCTACCGCTTCCCTCTGCTTACTCAGCCCTCGCGGCCAAGGATACATACACAGTTGTTTATCGGGTTAGCCTAAATCCCCCTTCCCACAATCCAGGGCTCAGATTCACAGATACATTTATGACCAATCCCTTCCCGTAATTTTTTTTCCAACAAGAACAAGAGGAATTGGAAGTTTATGCACTCACCTTTCTTTGTCATCATCATCATCACCATAATTATCATCATCATCATACCCGGACTTCCCGTACTAGAGATCTGTTTTTGCACAAAGAACAAAAATGGCGGGAAGATTCTACACTCTTCTCGTCCTTCTTTCCTTCCAAAACCAATAAACACTAAGACAGGGAGCTGATCAAAAATCTGGTGGTGCATCAGTGTCCCCTAATCGCCGCAAGAGAAAGTATATAATGGAGTACTTTACCTCTGCCACACACGACCCTCTTCCTCAGGTGTTTGGGTCCCTTACCTGAAAAAAAAAAAAAGTTATATATGTCTTACAATTGCATTACAACAAGAAAACATTTAAACACTGCTATGTACGGGGTGAGCCAAAATCCAAGAGTCACTTTTTTTCTTCAGCTTATGAGGCTTCCTAATACCTACTCCTTACTTTTTCACACAACAAATAACCCTCTCAGATCAAGGATGTCTCTCCTCAATGGAGTATAATCGTTTGGCGCTAGCAGGAAAAATATATAAAGGACGTCGGTAGGAAAAAGAGTCATTGGATTCTGATTCTAAAATTCTAATTCTCCTTATTCAAATCCCTTTATCATGAGAGAGAGAGAGAGAGAGAGAGAGAGAGAGAGAGAGAGAGAGAGAGAGAGAGAGAGAGAGAGATTCGGTACAATATACAGAGGTAAATGCAGGGGTGCTAACGAGCCAAGTCCAAGTAACACAACTCCAGGACACCTTGACCTATGGGAACAAATCATAGTAACAGTTTATAATGACAAAAAATATATAACCTATCGGAAATCACCTGACACTCACTGCAACAGTACCGTGAACACTGACTAACTTATGAAATGACAATACTTATGCTTGTTTTAGTGCCTACTGTTTTGATCATCTTTGAAAATTTAGAAATAGTTTTATTATTATTACTATTATTATTATTATTATTATTATTATAGATGAAAAAATTATACATCAAATATTTTCTTGAGGCGAAAAATAATGGGATTATGCGTTCGTGTCTGCCTGCATTCAAAACAGCTCACATCCTTATCCTTCCATCTAAGCCACACGCACCCCGCACTCCTCTTGCCACTCACTCCTCCACACACATCACTCCACACTTCCCTTGCCACTTAGTCTTCCACACACATCACTCCTCACTCTCCTTGCCACTCACTTCTCCACACACACATCACATCACTCCACACTCACCTTGCCACATCCACACACATCACTACATACTCACCTTGCCACTTACCACTCTGCACACATCAGTCCACATAATCTTGCTTCTCACTCCTCCACACACATTACTCCTCATAATCTGCTTCTCATTCCACGTGCATCACTCCAAACACCCTTCTCACTCTTCCACAAACATCATTCCACACTCCTTTATCACTCTTTCCTCCACACATACATCATTCCATCCACACATCCTTTCTCTCATACTACTAGCATGATGGGGACAGGTGTGGCAGTGGGGGACATGTGGTGGGGGAGAGATGTGGTGGGACAAGTGTGGTGGAGGGGAGGTGTGGTGGAGGAGGTGTGGTAGTGAACAGGTGTGGTGATAATGGACAGGTGTGGTGGTAGAAGGCAGGTGTGGTGGTGGTGGGCAGGTGTGGCAGTGATGGACAGAAGTGGTGGTGTGGACATATATGGTGATGGGGGACAGGTGTGGTGGTGGTGGACATGTGTGATGGTGGTGGAGAGGTGTATAGTACGGGAACAAAGGTGTGGTGTGAGGGACAGGTGTAGTGACTGGGGACAGATGATGGGATACAGCTGTGAAGATCAGGTGCGCGGGGAAAAACAGATGCAAGCGTGGGCAAGGTGTGTGGGCAGAGGAGTGCAGTAAAGTGAAAAACACCACACACCACGACACAGCACAACAGCAAACTATATCCAACTATTTCCAGTTAACGCCTTCACTCCAATGATGTGTTTGTTATATACTCTTGCTATTTCCAACCCATTTTATTCAGCTTAAGAAAGACCTGTAGCAGTGAAGTGGTTATATTACGGTCATATCTATCCCCATTCCATCGAGAAGTAATTCCTAAGATGAATAAAACTGTCTGGAGATAGGGAGTCACCGGATTCAGTGGGTTCATTTCTGCGCCATGACAGTATTCCTTAGTTTGTTATTCTCGCATTCTATGTCTACGTAAAAAACACAGAAACAAATACACCACAATGAGAACTGATATTACACCATTCTTGGTCCCTCCAGACGATTTCATTTAACTTAGGAAAGACCTCCCGGACTGAAGGAGTTAAAGAAGACCGTTGCCAACTCCTCCAACACTAAAGCATTTCTTCTCAGCCTGATATAAATCGTCTGGGGACAGCAAGAATAAAATGTAAAAGACGTCCTCGAGCTGAACGTGTTATGAGGTAATACGCGAAATAAATTAGTTAGGAAGAGGTGTTAGGGAACATCCGAGAGAGAGAGAGAGAGAGAGAGAGAGAGAGAGAGAGAGAGAGAGAGAGAGAGAGAGAGAGAGAGAGAGAGAGAGAGAGACGTAGCCTTAGCAGTGGTAAGGCCCCCATGTGCGACCAAACTCTGATCCCCAGGTGTACTACTGCCTACCATTACCATAACACTAGAGAACACGCCATAGCAGTAATGGTAGAGCTACGCCACGCCTGCTAGCCCCAACACAGTATTCGACTTGGGCCACTACTGACCTACAATGGTTAGCCGCATCCATAGCAACGCAAGAATAATCGAAGCGTATCTTAAAGTGCGAGATGCGTGCAGGCAAAACACTGCTTTAAGTGCTGCAACTTTAAGTCATACATATATTCATGGTCAAGGGGAATATGAGCATCAATATATTCAGCTCGGACATAAAGGTAACATTAAAGTGAACGACATTACGAACAAATTTAAGCATAACTGGTGTTTATTTATCAGAGGCAGAATATGTAAACAAATTTATATGAAACCAAAGTAGTTATACCTGTTGGGATGGGGAAAAGAACGTTCAGACTATAAGAGAAGCAGAGAGAGGCTTGGAATAGGCCTACATGAAAAAGAGAGAGGGGTGAGGGGTGAAGAAGGGCACATGAGAGGGTGAGACAGAGAGGGAGAGGAAGAGGGAAGCATGAACGACGGGTAAAATAGAGGAAATGAATGAGAGAGAGAGAGAGAGAGAGAGAGAGAGAGAGAGAGAGAGAGGAGGGGGGCGCATGAATGACGGATGAGAGAAAGAGTGACGGGAGAGGGGAGAGGAAGGCGGGGAGGTGAAGGGTTGGGTAAGGGGGAAGGCGGTGTCAGGGGGGAGATAAAGGGTATGGGAAGGGGGTAGGAGGAATAGGGGGAGGGGGGTAAGAGGGAGGGAGGGAGGTGCATGACATGTATAAACACTAAACCAAGACATCACGACACACACACACACACACACACACACACACACACACACACACACACACACAAAACACTGAACCAAGATATCACTACACACACACACACACACACACACACACACACATCAGGTGCCAATGTTGTTTACACTCAGACAGCCAGCACCCACAAGCTAAACACAGACCAACCCACGCACTTCATGTCTCCGAGCGTAAAATTAGGGATGCGAGTGTGTTTGATTCTCTCTCTCTCTCTCTCTCTCTCTCTCTCTAATATTTCCATGTGTTTGTCCCAAAATCGCATCTACCGTCATGACTAGTTTCGTCATAACCATCTTTATCATCATGATTATTATCGTCACCATTATCATTATTATTATTATCATTATCACAATATGGCCTTGAACATGTACAGTATAACTAATATCATCAAAATCAGCATCCTCAATATCATCATCACCATCGCCACTTTCACCATCACTATCATCCTAACAGTGACCACAATCGTCAAGATCAACACTAACATAATCACGATCACCATTAGCCCGTACCACTCCATCCCCACCATCATCATCACAATCATCAATATCGTCACCACTACCATCACCACAACTGCTATCAACATCATCACCACCACCACCACCACCACCACCACCACAATCACCCTCGCCCCGTGTCGGCCCAGCAGTAATGGCTAACAAGGGCAATCAGATCAAAGGTTGGAACTGTGGACCGCTTCCCCCGTCCACACACCGCCAGTGCCCAAGCCGTCAAGTCATTAAAGACGGGAGGGAGGGGGGCAACACGACTTAATTAAGGCAGACAATATTTTAACCTTACTTATTTTATTCACATCAAACCCATTATTATCGATTCAATATACACACTAACGTCAGATGATTTTATTCAACGATTTTTAAAAGCTAGTATTGAAGGAAATGTTTAAGACTTTATCTAATCCCTTCAGTTTAAAAATTCTCCCTTAAGCTGAACAGGTCGTCTGGAGGCAGCAGGAATAGAATTTTTAAAAAGCCACCTCTATCACGACGACGTCTTTTTAATTCTGTTCTTGTTATCTTCTTCTCAGTAGACACTTTTCTAACACTAGGGGTTACACTGAGCCAGCAATTAACCTGTTTATTTCTACACTGCTCTCATAAGGGAAACTCGTCTCATGGCAACAAGCATAAAATACAAGAGACATCCTGCGCCGGGCGGGGGTTAATGATGTACAGTAAGTAGTAAAATAGAAGACAAAATGCTCGTATATCGTCACCCATATGTTCGATGAAACTGAGACAAGGAAAAGGTAGTTTAGCTGAATGAAAACATCTGGCCGCAGCGTGAATAACAGCTAATATTTCTTATCCGGAAAGGGTTAGGAACAGTATACATATTGGGGCTGATGTCATACCATTAATAATTTAATTGCTGAAAAAAAAAAAGGAAAATAAAATATAAACTAAAGCACTGTGACTGATATAGAAAACGGAGCACAGTATTAACAAAAAAGTCTTGTGTTTCAAAATACAATCACCAGCAGTGCTACTTATTTTTGCTGGCTTCTATGCGACGAGGTGTTAAAATGTTCACTCCTTCAGCTTTATGTCTTATATAATTCACTCTTGTTGCCACCAGACGATCATACTAGCTTGGGTGATGGTTTTCGAACTGGAGAGGTGATATATAGCCTTCATTTTACGCTTCAATTCACGAGGCCTTCCCCAAGATGAATAAAACTGTCTTAGCTTGTCAATAATAATAATAATAATAATAATAATAATAATAATAATAAAGGACATCATCAGACTCAAAGCATTATCATTATCATTCTTTACTTTGCCAGGGGAATATCTTTAGTTTATGAAAGTCTGACGCAGTGATAGAGGCAATGAAGACTGCATTAAATTCGAAAAGCCTATCTGAAGCAGGCTATTATGGTCCATCGGAAATATAAAAAAAAGAAAAGAAAAAGCATCGCAAAAGAGGTTAAAACTCATCGTGAAAACAAAAGTAATCTCCGGATGCTCTCATATACCGTGCGTCTCTCTTGGTGCGGAACAAGAGTTTAAGCCGGGACGAAGGAACGCGGAAGGTATTAAAAAGGAAGTCCGGCTCCCTCTCTCTCTCTCTCCCTGTGTGTGTGTGTGTGTGTGTGTGTGTGTGTGTGTGTGTGTGTGTGTGTGTGTGTGTGTGAGAGAGAGAGAGAGAGAGAGAGAGAGAGAGAGAGAGAGAGCACATCTCCACGGACCTCTCAAGTTTGTCCAGCTTTAATATTAATGCAACGAATCACTCTCTAGTTACAGAAGTTACAGAGAGAGAGAGAGAGAGAGAGAGAGAGAGAGAGAGACAGACAGACAGACAGACAGACAGACAGACAATGTTTAAATTCTCTCTCTCTCTCTCTCTCTCTCTCTCTCTCTCATCAGGACCAGAAGCCGTACCATAAACACTCTTTTGCTTAAGCTGTGTTTAAAACTGCTTGTTTATTTTCATTTTACCTTCCCTCACACAGCTGTCAAACACTTCCCAGCCAAACCAGAATGAATACTAGAACGAAAATATCTCCACCAAAGTTATTATTATTATTATTATTATTATTCTTTCTTTACTTCTCATTCCACAGTGTACGCCAGCAGTGGGACAAGAATTACCATTTCCCGGTCCTGGTTGCTTCGTCCGTAAGTCATTTAGGCCCCAACGTCCAAAACGCCTAAACAACATACGACCTAAATTGCACTGAACCTGAATAACGAAACATCATCGAGAAGACATTGCTGAAGTTAGGTTAGGTTAGGTTACGGCCTCAATGACTTAAGGCCGAAACGACCAGGACCCCCATATCCAGGAGAAGATGGAGAATATAGGAGGCTTAAAGAGAAAGCGCTGTCAAGCAACCAGGAACGTACCTTCAGAGAAAATTGTTTAAGGGTTAACTATGTTATTGTTACAGATCTCTTTTGAGGCCTACCTATGTTATTGTTTGCAATTGCTAAGACTCTGTAGCCTGTTGTGGAGAGGGGGCTGCACAGTTTTGCTGTATTTGTTTTATATTTATTTATTTATTAATATATCACTGACAAGACAGGATGAGAGTAGCGGAAGTAAGTGTTGTGGTGAGTGAGAGCCAAGGTCGAGGTGGTCACCGTGCTCCCTGCCCCCCACCCCTCCACTAATAGCGCACATATTATTGTGGTTGGGGGCACGCCAGTCCTCCCTCACACACCACTGCCACACACCGCCATACACAGCCACCACACACCGTCACCCTCCATCGCCACCATCAACCTCCACCGCCACCACCACCACCACTACCACACATAATCAGAAACCGTCAACACTCCTCCCTACAAACACCACCACCACACACTGTCATATTCCATCGTCACATACATCCCTCACACACCACGACCTGTACCAATACTCTCATTACCACACTCCATCGCCACACACAGTCAATTCCACCACTAACACCACATATCACTACACACCATCACAGTCCACTGCCACCACACTCCACTATCACACAGTCACAGTCCATCACCACAGGCACATATCGTCACCAACCACCACCACCACAACAACACTCACCACACACCGTCACAGTTCACCACACTTATATCCCCATTACACATCACAGCCACAACCCGCCACACACCACCACAACCGTGCAACCCATCATCATAACGCGAACACACACACACACATCGTCCTCTCGTATGAGTAGTCTACTACATTTTTAAAGGCTCTACCTCTGGCTGCAGTAAAAAAAAAAAAAAAAAAAAAAAAAAAAAATACTCGAATTATTTGTCACTTTTATATAAAAATTTAGTGGATGGGAAAATATTTGTACACTAGAATATTTATCTGATCCTCTGAGGCCTGAGTTCATTTAGGTATACACTGTACAGGTCAGATGATTTTATTCATCTGAGGAACATCCCAAGACCTCAAACAGCTATTAAGTACCCTGATGAACTTAGTTTATTTGGACATTTAAAAGGATTTCGGCTTTGCATGCGGTAGTTCAGGTTAAGATTCTATGTATTAACTTTGGATTCTATTTATCAACTTACCACCCACCAACCACCCTTAACCTGTTACTGAGGGGCGGACAGACAGAGATTTATGAAGCGGCAGAGAGCAGCTGAGGAGGGAATGTGCAGATACTTTTACTTTATTTTCAACTTTGCAGCCTAGATTTCCGTGCTGTGGGTTGGCTTATATACAGCGGTGAGAGTAAGTTGGGAAGCAGCGAACGGTTACCATAAACACACGTCAAGCCAACACGTTAATATCCCCCTTGCCGCACCTCACCACCAAATGACGGGCAAATATCAGCAGATGTTGGTGGAGCGGCGTCTTTGGCACCACCTGCCTGCTTCGGTGATGCCTCCAGGGGTCGTTGAACCCAAGAACTCACCCGTATCATGGTGGCTTCTCATACTTTAGGACGTTCATTTATGAGCACTGTTTACTGTCAGTTC
This sequence comes from Coenobita brevimanus, assembly GCF_032717465.1. NCBI lineage: Eukaryota > Metazoa > Arthropoda > Malacostraca > Decapoda > Coenobitidae > Coenobita > Coenobita brevimanus. The sequence goes on from NC_137008.1 coordinate 60,604,405, forward strand.
CTTCTCGTACATAATGAGGCTTAGTGTTATCTCCTGCACCATTAAGAATATACAGTCATGACTGTTACCGAATGCACGACTACCCACACTACCTTGATAGTAAAAAATCGATGATTTTTGAGTACTTTTTAAATAGTAAGTGAGGCGCATCGTGTGGCAGTACAGTACTTTCGAGGATCACGCCCCTTTCTTGATACCGACGCCTCATTTTTTCAACTGGTCGTAAATCTGACTACAAAACACGGAATGTGCAACGAAAGGCACTGTCTCCAATGTTCTTATGAGAAAAACTGATGTTGAAATTGCATTGGAGGCGCTTCCTCCAGTTGCATATCTTCCTGCAAAAACAAAACTTATTCACGAGAGCAAAATTATGGGCCAGAATTGCATATAACACCACTGAGAAACGGCATCATTAATCTTTCTACTCTGCTTCACCACATGACACTTCACGCCGTCACAACATCTCAATCATTCTACACGGAGTGAGGAAGGAGGTGGAGGTGCAGCGGAACTCAAGGACTCACTTGTATCTCATACATTTTTTGTATCTCAGAATCGCACAACACCACAAAAGACAGCAACACTAACCAATTTAGCCCATTATAGACTGTTTCATTTAAGTCTTGCAATCTCCAGGCGACGTTTTTCTGGTTACGAAAGTCTTCGAACTGGAAGCTTATATATACAGCTATCTTTAACCCCATCATTATAAAAAGTCTTCACAAAGCTGAATAAAATCGTGTGGAGAAAGGAAGAATAAACCTACAGAATACATCACATTCAAGAGGCTAAAGCGTCTCTGCTGCGGCACATAAGGATGCAGAAGGCGAGTCAGTCTAAATACCCAAGGTTAAATGTGGTGCTCTTTAATTAATTATTTATTTATTAGGCTAAACGTGGTGCTCTTTATTTATTTATTCATTTATTATGTATCTCAACAACTAACCACTGGATACTGATGGAACGTCTCAAAAGAATGAAAACTTCTGGATGTACTATTTAAACCCACATATCACAAAGAGGAAGTTTTGTCATTGTTCTTGAAGAATATGACGGAAGATAAAAAGATTTTTGACCGTTTCGACCCCGTCGCTGATTGCGTTGTGTGACGCTGAAAGCAACCTAATCATTTACTCTTCTCCTAAGTGTTTCAAAATCGACCGTCGTGAATTAGGGGCTTGATTTCACTTATGCGACCTTAATTTTAAAAGTATGACCGCCAGTCTATAATAATACGGAGTACGAGTTCACCCAGCCCTTCGTAACATGATCTCAAAACACGATCGTTGGTTGATTCGCCCTTCTGACTCCTCTGGTTCTTCCAGTCGCTGGTTGAATACGTTAACCAATGCACGACCAGCTTCTCCGTACTGTGTGGCCTCAGGAAGAAAGTGTAGATGTGAGGTTCAGCTGGCGTGTCACTCGTGCTGCACCTCGTGATGTAAATAAACCTCTGGCTGTCTTCACCCTGCCCTGGTATACGGCGACACGGCTCTAATAATGCACCCTTGATATACAGCTGGTTCCCCCGTAGATGGGTCGGCACGACTCCTGTCCCGCAAGTCACGTGATCACAAGAGGTCTTCTGACTTGCCTGAGAGACTTTGTGGAACTCCTCCTCTGCGACTGATTTTGCATATTACACCTTGCTATCTTACTGCACGTTATTTATATCTTTTTAAAAACGACATACTTTGCACAGTTTGCCTTGCTTCCTGACTGGTGCCCTAGACTAAGTTACATCACAACCACACTGTATATGGATATTTACACTAGGTGGATGATTTATATAAAGAATCTGAAATCGCGTTTACTGAGATGACACAACAGTTTGTTCGTATTTTCATCGGCAACATCTTCCCTCATTCACAAGAATGGGGAGATGCGCACAGGTCTTACATCTCGAAGACACGGATCAAAGGAAAGAGGAAGCATCAAGTCAGCTCAAGCTACTCACTTCTTCCCGTGATATACATAACGATATAATAGTGTAATACAAAATAAATCGATATGGAAAAGACGTTCACGGAATATTCTGGACCCGGATTCACTAACTTACTTTCGATAAATTGGTTCTCGTAACAGGTTATGTGTTTTTGCAAGAAGAATAAGAGACATGAGAGCCTTCTGCACTCTGCCTTCCTTGTCCTTCCTAAGCAAATAAATCACACGAAGGGCAAATGATCGTACGTTCGTTTGTAAATCTGATGCCTTAGCCAACGAGCATAGGGCACAAAGGTCTGGATTCGAGTCACGGGTGAGGTAACTGAGTAGAAAAAGACAGATCGTATCGACCGTATGCCTAAAAATTTAATGTGACAGTATATGCGAACCCTTCAAACCTGAATCATTTATATTACTAAACATGATCCCTCTGCAACCTCCTCCGTGGTAAAAAAACAACACTTTAGTCTCTAATCCTGTTCAAGAAGTCCAAGTAGGGCCGAAACTGCTTTACCATCTCCATATACATTTCCGTTTGGGGACATCATTCTATCATTTGAACAATCCATGATACTGTGAAATCAAGACACGTTATCATCTAATGTCGAACACAAGAAGAAAATGAGCGTGTAAGGAATTATCAACAGAATACCTACTAAAATGCGCCACATATCTATTCCCTCACAAAATCAAGCAATCGAATGCCTTGGTTCCATGCCACAGGGACTCTCTACAACAAAATATTTCATTCACACCTGCCAGGGAGAGATATTCCGTCCGTTGTTAGGGTAAAACATTTAGTGTGTAGGTCTCTCTCTCTCTCTCTCTCTCTCTCTCTCTCTCTCTCTCTCTCTCCAACATCCGTAACTGGCTTTCTTAAATATTCACTCTCCACACCATACCATCGTCTACCACCTAACGTTATTACCACATGTTCATACCGTGTAAGCACTTTTTCTAGCTACTAACTGTCCTACTCCACACGTTTAAAATGTTTCACTTACCAATACAGCACTGTTTTAACCCAATAACCAACTTTACGAGTATATCCGACTATGGCTCTTAATCATGTTCTAGAAAACCGTCGACAACCATAGAATTAATGGTATCTGTTACAATGAGTCCATGCAGTTCTCAACAAATCCATTTCTATTCCTCTCACTTCTGATTTTTCATACTTAAACCAAACCGGTCCTCGCATCTATAACATAATACTAGCCCCGGAGTCACTAGGAAACTTATGACCAAATGTCGTAAATATTTGTTTCTGCAGGAAAGACAAGACAAGCATAAGAGCTGGATCGTAACAGCAATGACGATGATTTAAAAAACAAACTTGCAAGCACCTACATATTGTAACTAAGATTTGATTCTGACAGAAGAACGTGCGACATGGGGAGTTACGATGCCCTCTTTTCCCCGTTTCTCCTGGGAAAAACAAGTCAGTTACGAGGGGAAACTGATCGTAACTGTATTTGTGAATCTCAGCAATGGTCACTACCAGAGTTTAGGCCTACAGACCCAGCTCCGACCAACTCACAGAAAAAGTGTAGTTGATCGCAAGTGGTACCTCGAAGTGATGTTATGGGAAGCACCTGACGTTTTCACATCAGATTTAAGCATGAGCCATTTAAGACATCGTACTGGGAATGAATACTTAACATCTATCGCTTGGTGAACTTCATAACTTATTTCCATAAACCTACTGCAATAAAACTACTAGAGGCAAAATACTGAGAAAACTGCCCCTCCTGTCCAATAGCTATATAATGTGGATGTATGTTGGCGGGTGGTGGATAGGATGAGGCAGAGAGCGGTTGGGGACGACGGTGGGCAATACTCCAGGTTCTTTACTTTCTGGTGCAACGATATAAGGTAACTAAGGAAATGGTATTGCTGATGCACGAACGGTTATGTTATAGTTCGTCCACCCAACTTGGAGGAGATTTTCGTTTTTTTGCAGCTTATTTCCCGTAGCTCAGTGGCAGACTTTAGACAATACTTTGGCAATACAACGCTTCTATAGCACTTTTTCATAACTAATATTTTAGTGTTAGTTTCAAGTTAAGGTTCATCAGTCAAGATAGAGATATAGTAATTAAAGATCAGGTTAAAGTGGTAATATAGCCACCTACGTGCATGAAAAGTTTATATACTGTAAGATGTATATAATTTTTGCCCCCTCCCCCCCCAGTTAGGAAAACGTTTCTGGGCAATCTGGCCCAATATTTTTTTTTTACGAAGTGCATGCATCAATAGCACACTTCTCAATAATTACAAAACTGAGATTCATGCAGTTATCATTAAAGTTCTTGCATCATCAATTCTACTTTCGTAACTGTTTGAAATCATTACACCAAAACACAAAGACACACTCGCAGCAGGTCAAGATACAAACACGAAACATACAGACACATTGGCAACAGATCAAAGGGTATTACGTGGGGGAATATAATGTGCCCCTGCAAGGACGTAATACTGAATCAGGCGTGTGTGTGAGAGACTTTTGAGAGGTAACGGTCAGAGTGCATAATGAGAAACGCGGATGCCAGACCTCCAGGGAACATATCAATGGCCCGTATTACATTACTTTGTCTCTATATTCAGGAAGCTTTGTTGAACTACATAATAATACCATTTTCATTCCCTTCTGTTGTCCAGGAAGCGCTACTGGACACCATAATTGTACCTGTTTCATTCCCCTCTCCCACTGTCCAGGAACCTCTGTTGGACCGCATAATTTTCCCGGAGTTCATTATTTTGTCCTGGGAAGTATGCTGGACCACATGATTGTCCCGTATTTCCATACCTTGTCTCTGTGTCCCTGAGGTATAGGGCATGTATGTCCCGTATGTCATTACCTTATCCCGGAAGCTCTCTCTCTCTCTCTCTCTCATTTCACTGCATTGCTCCCTAAAGCTCTGTTGTGTCTTATTTATGTGGACCCCAACACGACAGACTGAAATAATATCCAAACGTACAGGCCCAATAATGCTTCCACTGGCCACCTAATAACCATTTATTGGCTTGAATTATTACGTGGGTTTGGGGAGTAACTGAACGACGAAAAACATATGGCATTATTATTATTATTATTATTATTATTATTATTATTACTGATGTTGTTGTTGATATTATTATTATTATTATTATTATTGTTATTATTATTATTATTATTATTATTATTATTATCATTATTATTTTGTTTTGGTCTTATGTTCTTTGATAAATTTGCCTCTGTGGTTAGCATCTCTGTAATGGCCAAGGTTTATCCAATACCAGGTGAACGTAATTAGCCTGTTCATCAATTTATTTCTTTACTATTACCCAGTCACCCCTCACTAAGTATCGTACCCCGCAATATGGAATAGAAAATACGACAACCGTATAAGGAAAGGAAGAATGAGGAGGAAGCAGAGTGAGAATTTTGCTCTCTCTCTCTCTCTCTCTCTCATGATCCCAGTCCCTTCTTGCTAGCACATAAACACGACAAAATCCACGAGCCAACAGACTTCTATGTTATAATGTACGAGGCAAGAGTCGAGAACCGCTGTCGCCACGTGCACTCCAATCTCTCCCTCCCTCCCTCTCTCCACTCCTCCATTCTTCCCTCCCTCCCTCCCTCCCTCCCTCCGAGCACTATTGATCCGCGCTGCCACCTTCCCCCACTCTAAACCCCTCCACACCCACCCTCAGCCCCACCCCCTTCCATTCCCCCTTCCGCCAGACGTGTAGCCAAGGTCAGGGTGTACTCCCCCTCCTGCAGGCAGCCTCGGCACACTCGTTCAGGAGCACCGCTAGAGGGGCGCAGAGGACCAGCCTACCTCCTCCTCCTCCTTGTCCCCTCGTACCGTCTGCCATTTTAACATCTCTTTCAAGGATATATTCAGGCTTAACCTAACCCTAACCCTAATCTTGACTCTATCAACCTAACCAAGTCTAATCCATCTTAACCTACCCTAACCCGAACAATCTAACCTTACCTACCTACACTGAAACTAACCTAAACTAACTCAACCCTCCTGGAGTTTTAAAAGTGACCAAATCGACCGTTCGTTTGTTCGTTTAAAGATTTCCTGCACATATAGTGCAGGCCGGGCCATACATTAGCCCGATCAGTGGGATATGGGCTGGTTAAAAAAAAAAAAAAAATAGTAAGGGGGGAGGACAGGACCTGGGGATTGCCCAGCACACACGCCCTGTCTCCTGGCTGGCTTTGTGGTGTGTGTGACCAAATCGACCGCCGTGCAGATCGAAAATATGCCACCCACCGCGGCCTCGTGTGTTACCAAGATTTCGAATATGCTAGTGTGCAGTACCTGGATCGCACCGTGATTTATCGATAATGGAACCCTTGTTACACCTCATCTTTCATGATGATTAATTTTTTTTATATTACTCTGGCCTCCAACAGACGATTCCTAATGGCGGCTGGAGTTAAAGAAGGCATTATGTAACCCCTTCAATTCTAAACGTCTTCCCTAAGCTGAAACACCGCCTGAAGACAGCAAAAGTTAACTGAAGTAACACACCCTTCAGCTGTTCTGCACTCTTGTTTTACGGAGATATATATACAGTAATTTTGGTGTGTACATCAGTCGCTGAATGATAACGCTCTGGTGAATCGCACTCTTTCTACTGCACTTATGAGTTGAATGTGTGCAATATTGATGGAAACTTACAGAAACCAGTAATACATACCCTTACACTTCCCAGCCCTCCTATACTACCAGGATTTACAGCAACAGAATAATTGAACGGGAAATAAAACAGATATCCTTTAAACTCTCCTTTTTTTTTTTTTCTGCTACCTGACGATATTATTGCGATCAAGAGTCTCCTGGCAGTGATGAGGTTGATGCAGGTCGTATATAACCCCTCCAGTTCGAAAAGTCTATCCTAAACTGCAGAAAATTTTATGGAGATCGATAATCATCATCATCATCATCAAAACGACCCCACGTCTGGCGTTACTGGGAGGTGCGCAGTATCGACGGCCGGACAGACAAATATTAATAAATACCCTTACTTTGGATACAGGATCCTACTCTATATGCATAATTTGAAGGCTGCACAACAGCTTTCCTACAGCGATTTATTTTGCCCATTACACTTCATCCTCTTGCATGTTATTTATGTGTAGTATTTCAATAACAAAGAGACAGAACTAACATACCAGGGAAAGTAAAGTGTAATCGCTGAGGGAGAGATGCATACGGCAGCGACACGGGCCTCAAAAATGGGAATAACATCACTGGCAACGGTCGAGTGTTCCAGAAGCGCGGTAATCAACTGACCCGAGCACCATGATTTTTTTTTTTTTCCTTGCTACCGCCAGACTATTATTTCATATTCTGGGAAGCCTCTTAGTGAAGGGAACAGTGATGGGCATATCTGATATCGTAAATTCAAAGAGTTTCTTGTATTTTTTTTTTTTTTTTTTTTTTTTTTTTTTTTTTTTTTAATAACAGAACGGAGGAAGGAAAAACAAATGGAGAAAAAAAAATAATCCATACACCAGATTACTGGTGTCCTCTGTTCATAAAATATCTGTAACAGTTAGACTTGAAGAGTTGTAGGTTGAAATTTGGAGGAAAACAACTCTGGGGAAGCGAGTTCCAGAGAGATGCAGTTCGGGGAATGAAAGAATTCTGATAGGCAGAAGTTCTGCAATATGGTTGAGTGACATTCCAGTCATGAGCGCTACCAGATGCCCGTGTAGCACGAGGGAAGGCATGGAGAGGTGGCACCATGGACGCAACTTCGTCTGAGCATTTGCCAAAAAAATATCTGTAAAATAATGCAAGGAGGCAACATTCCTTCTTACTTGCAGGGAGGTAGTTTATATGTAATGGCAGGGTTGTTAATGATTCTAACAGCTTTATTCTGAATTTTGTCTAGTTGCCTTAATGCAACCTCTCCACAACCATTCCACAAGGGTGAGCAATATTCAAGCTGAGAGCGCACATGACTCTTATAAATTATAGCTAACTGCTCATCGGCGAAGAAGTTACGGACTCTGTACAATAATCCAAGTTTCTTTGAGGCGGTTTTAGCAAGTGATCTGACATGAGAGGTCCAGCTGAGGGCACTGTTAAGTGAGACACCAAGAACTTCAATACTTTTGGAGATGGGAATATTAGTAGCACTGAAGGTAATGTACGAGTCTGGCAATATCTGTCTATTGGTAAACTGTATATATTTAGTTTTACTAGCATTAAAAGAGACAAGGTTGTTTTGTCCCCATTCACTGATTGTAGATAGATCTTCATTTATGGAGATGGCTGTATTGAGTTGAGAGGTAGAGATATTAGACTTTGTAAATGGATGTCTGAGTGTGAATGAACTATGTAGTGTTGAGTCATCTGCATATGAGTGAATGGGATTGTGAGTGACAGATAAGAGATCATTAATATGAACCAGAAATAGGGTTGGCGCCAGAACTGATCCCTGCGGCACGCCGGCGTTAATTGAGTGGAAATTTGAATATACATCATCTACTTTTACTCTTATTTTCCTGTCACTAAGATAAGAAGAAATCAAAGGAACAAAAGACGTTAGTCCATAGCAAGGGAGTTTGGACAGCAGGGAACGGTGCCATACTCTGTCGAAAGCTTTAGAGATATCAAGAGCTACTGCATGAGTTTCTCCAAAAGATCTATTGATTGATGGATGGTATGAGTTAAGAGATTGAGTATGTCAATGGTGGATCTTTCGTGGCGAAAACCGTATTGTCTATCATTAATTAAGTTGTTGGATTCAAGATGTTTAACAATATGCTTATTAATTAAAGTTTCAAATACCTTACCAAGAGAAGATGTGATAGCTATTGGTCTGTAATTTGAGGGTTCAGACGAACTTCCTTTCTTCGGAACTGGGTGGATATTGGCTTCTTTCCATGAATTTGGGAATAAAGAAGTACGTATGCATAGTCTGAATAATTTAGCTAGGACAGAGGCAAGTTCAGGGGAACACTTTTTCAAAACAATTGGCGGAATTCCATCTGGACCTGGAGCTTTGTTGGTAGGTAAATTGTCTAGGATGGATTTTACAAATCTTGTCTGTATTTTAAGTGGGGCAATTTCGGGAGAATCAAGTTCCAGTACTGAGACATTCTGGCTGGTATCATCTATGGTAGAGTTTCTTGCAAAGGTACTAGCAAAGATATCTGCTTTCCCACGTGGGTCATTTGTAATATTGCCATCTGAAGATTTTAGTGGGGGAATGGAAGATGACTTGTTAAAGTTATTATTGAAAGAATTAAGAGTTGACCAGAATATTCTATTGTCATTAGGGTTGTTAAGTAGTTTTGATGCTTGCTTTTGAAGAAAGTTTGATTTAGATAGATTTAATACAGCTTTTGCATGATTTCTAGCAATTTTAAATTGGGAGAGTTGAATAAGATCATCTAAGAGAAGAAAAAATGAACTTTAAAAGACGTCATCGTACTAAAAGGGTTTTAGTAATTTTTTAATGAGTAGCCTACCGTCCACCTGGACCTGAAAACCCGCCGACAGACATTAGTTCCAGAGCTAAACGAAATGTTCTGGGATTGGTGTTAGCTTGTATAAACTGCTGAAGTGTGCTGATAGCAGAGAAGAGTTTGACAGTCAGCCAGTCTAAAGTAACACTGAAGTCCCCACATCTCCAATGAAGTCGACAATAATAATAATTTTAAAAAATCTTTCGCTGCGTTCTCACTTCTCAGTGATACGAAAGACAAATTCTTCAATCAGTTACTTTTTTTTAGGCTATTCGTGCTACAACTAGTTTCAGGTTAGGAAAGCCGTCTAGTAGTGAAGGGGTACATCATGTATTTATCTAACTCCTCCAGTACAAAAAGGCTCTCCTAAACTAAATAAATCGTCTGAAAAGACAAGAACACAAGGTTGAAAAATAAGCCATCTGATTGAAGTGATTAACTTTAGTTCGGTCATAAAACCTGGCAAACGTTACACTGAATACTGTGCTCAAGAAATCGTAATAATGAGGCAATGCCCATTCCCTGGGTCAAGTGACGATATTCCTGTTGTGGCGACTTCAGATTTACTGACATCAGAATTCCCTTACGTTGATATAATTGTCTGGTGATTGCCTGAGTAAAATCCCTCAGTGAGCCCACAGTAACAATAGCGGTTAATAAATGCGTTAAAGTGTCCATAAAACAAACACGCCATTAACAATGGAAGAGAAATATACGAGAGCGTTCATATCATACCGCTGACAGCTTTCTAGAGTGTGACCGACGTTCAGGCGGAAGACTGAATAAATTGAAGCCTGTTTAATATGTACAGCAGTCCTTAAAGGCGAACGCAGCACTGGATATAACGAAAATGCATATAGGATATTCGTTCATGCCTTTGTGGGATTGATGGCTGTGACTATGCATGAGGCAAATGAAGTAAAAAGTGGATTCAGCAACATTTCCATATGGGAACTTATTAGTCTTCCATATTTAAAAAAAAAAAAAAAAAAAAAATCAGAGCACTCTAAATTCAAGACAAAAAAGGGACTGGTTCATGTATTAGTGACATTAGGCATTCTGTGGCTTACCCGCGAGACAAATACATTAAAGAGAATTCGCTCATACTTTACTTCAGGGTTAGCGTGAAAAACATGAAGTAATAAAAAGAAGATTCGTTCAAACCGTGGTGATACTGAGCGTTCTGTGGCTTACCAGTGAGACAAATACAGTAAAAAAAACAAAAATCTTTCATACCTCAGTTCTGGTTCAGCTTGTGATATATGAGGTAAAAAGAAGAGTCGTTCATACCTTACTGTAGTGTTATCGAGCACCCTGTGGGCTTTTTTTACCCTCAAGATGTAGCCCAAAGCATGTGACACTTCGTAGCACCTCTTCCTTAGTGACTTATTTTGCATGTTACACCCTGATATTCTCTTGTACGGTATTTTATCTATTTCTCTGTAACACCGAAATACTTTGCATCAGTATCAAACAAAAGGGTAATAAGTTTTAATATGTAAAATAAATCCCAAGAGAAAAGGTATTAAAATAATTCCTAGGCTAACGAGAAAACAGCATTAGTGACACGATGCGTTCTCCTGGCTTATCGTGAGACAATTTACGTAAGTCTGGAGTCATAGCTTCGTACCCAACAACCTTTTTTTTTCTTTATACATTCCCCTCGCCGCCTCCTGCCACGCCCTCTCGCTTCGGCATGCCTGCTACATTATTCATTGTTCGAACGAGACCATCCCTTTTTACACCGAAGTATGGCGTTGCTAGACTACTCAAATTCGTCCATATAACGATCATCTAGGCGACCGCACACTTACAAACTTACATACCAAGTACACATATACACAAAAACACAGCTGTTCACGCGATCATTTCAAACTTCGTAGTACACACACACACACACACACACACACACACACACACATATATATATATATATATATATATATATATATATATATATATATATATATATATATGTGTGTGTGTGTGTGTGTGTGTGTGTGCCCTAGGGTTTCAGTACCACATCTACTTACACTCTCACACGCACAACCCACATTCTGCTACCCTAGACACGAACACACACACACACACTCACACACACACACACACACACACACACACACACACACACACACTAAATTGGGCTGTGCTTAGATTGTGGAGAAACAAGGCCGATAAAGGTCAGGTGGCTTAATAGAAGCATTTTTTTTATTACAAAGAAAATAAAGTCATGAATTTTAATGACAGCAGAATGAAGCGAGACACAAAGCCTTAAGTTTTAAATAGTTCCTTTGAAGCAGGAAAACTAAAAATATTTGAATTAGTGATTTTATGTGAAAAAATTACATTGTTCCCCAAAAATATTTTTAAAAGCAGTACTATTTATGGGAGTCCATACACATCCCTAATACACCCCGCATTATACACTACATTAAAGATGGTTAGTTTTCACCAAAAGGAACTGGGCCACTCAGCTTGGATACTAGCTCGTGGCTGCACTGAATCGATAAGACTTAGGAATGGGGTGGGAATGAGTCCCCTTGGTAAACAGTTAAATCGACCCTCCATTATGACTACACCAGCCCAGCACCCGAGCTGAAAGGGGTTAGGGATCATTGTGAGAGTATGTGTGCTACTGTCTACCCCTTTCTGATGACAGCCACTCCCTCGCTCACTACACCCACTCCTATCCCAACACTTACACGCACGGAACATCCAGACCTTCATCTACTATATACCTATATTAACTCAGACACTTACAACTATGCCTACATTTACACTTATACATACTCCTACACTTACAGGCTACATACAATCACGCCTATCCTTAAACCCGCACTTGCACATACACCTAACTCGAGATTAACACTCACACTTATACATACACCCACACTTATAACTACATATACGGTAGTGCACATACTTGTACTCTTATAATACACCCACACCCAGACCTACACCCACATCACACCCACAACCACAGCACTCACACCTACACTTACAGGCACAACCACACATACAACCACACCCACACTCACTGCTACACCCAAGCCCACACCTACACGTCACCTACAACCACACCCACGCCGACACCCACTCCCACACCTGGTGACACGAAACACCCCTTGAAGAAACACAACAACAAAAACCTGGGGAAACTCAAACTCATTATTAAACTGCTCAATCCTTAAATCACGCCAGCGGATGTAAACATGAGGAAATCGACAAATTAACACAAAATTAAAGGTCGAAGTCTCATATACCAGGTTTATGTGGGAAGGTGGTCGTCAGGGCTGCATTCTGAAAGGCTGAAGGTGACGATGATCGCTACGTAACCAATACTTAGCAGAGGGAGAGAGCGTTTTGCATTTGAAAAGTCGAAAGTAATTATGGCCGTTCTGTACTTTTGCTATCTTGTCAATCTAATTTTAACGTGATTTTTTTTTTAAATTTTGAAGATATTTTTGAATCTCTCTCTATCTCTCTCTCTCTCTCTCTCTCTCTCTCTCTCTCTCTCTCTCTCTTTCACCACCACTAATCACCTTTAGAGGAAGAAAATAAACAATTTAAAAAACTCTAAGACTGTAATCATAACAAAAGTAAAAATATTTGTTTCTCACCATCACCACCACCACCACTATCATCATCATCACCAACACCTTTACCTCAACCTCTGCCCTTCACCACCACCACAGTCTACGCCACCATCCTAATCTTGTTTCCCCCTAAAAACTAAATTTTCACTGTTTACCGCGTTTCTTTCTTTCATTTTTTTTTTGTCATTACCCACTTCAGACACAGGGCGATTTTCTTCAGCTTAGGATAGATTTTTCGAAAAAGAGGGGTTCAATATAGCTTTTATCAATCTACTCCACCACGAGAGGTCTTTCCTATGCTGAATTAATTCGTCTGGAGGAAGCAAAAATTATTTAAAAAAGAAAAATCATCCTAAATATGTTAATATTCCATAGGCGTAATTATCTGCCCTTGTAACTCACAAGTATGTCACCTGACGTTATGTTTTATTACTACCTGAATTATCGGTAAGTGACATGTAAGTTCATAAGAGAGATGGTGAAGCTCGATGACTTAAACTGACTCTTTTCCGTTAAAAAATATCTCATCAAACAAGTTAAACTCCCAGAAAACTGCTTAAATAAAAGACAGTTTGCCTTATTACTATATTTAAAGCACGATTTTTTTTTTTTTTTTCAGAAAAAAGGAAACAACAGCAAAAGCCTACATACAATCGTCTCTTCCACTGAGTTAAACAAGAGCTATAATCCACATCTGTCCATTTCGAGATGCCTTAAAACAATCCACTGAGAAACTGTACGTCACAGGTAGATGGATAACAGATCAAAGAATACTGCCTCACATCTCCGACTCTGTCAGCTGCCCTGACAGTTTTTGCCTGCGTCGCAAAACGCCACGAATGACAGCGATGCGAGCTTGTTTTTCTTCTTCTTGTTGGAAAAAACTGAAATACTCTTTACTGCACTCAGACCATTAATGCTATAGCACCCATTTGCACTGGGTATGCTCCCACGATCCCTCCCCATTCTCACCAAATTCGAGCTCAGTTCAATTATTTCTTTACCACTCCTCCTGCAGCTTTCATTCTTGGAAGATGTTTTAAAACATACCTTCACTGCACGCAAACCGGTAATCTTACAAAACCCATTTTCACAGTATAAACTCTCCTGCCCCAGGTCCCACCGACCACCAATATTTCACCCCAGCCCTCCAATTACTTACTCACTACGCCCTTTTCAGTACACTCTTCCCCCCTCCATTCTTTTACAGTTTCATAGAACAAGGCAGGTCACACCGTCGACAAACGCGCTTGTCCTTTACCGCCCAATTTATCAACAGGCCGACGGCGAAGCTCAGAATTCATCCCGGGAGGCCGCGACCAGAATACTTTCAGGCCTCGCTGCCACCACCCACCACCACCACTACACTGCTGTCCTGTCATACCACTGCCTCAAGGACGGCTTCGACAAATATATCTCTATGCATTTTTGCCTATACCTCTCGCGATATAACCTCCCTCATTATACTCTCCTACCTTGTCTATCAACCGTATTTTCGTCACTGTGAGGACGTACAGTCATGAGCGAAAGTTCACCGACACTTCTCTACTAGCTGTGGCTGTAGGAAAGAAAGGTGTTACCATAACTAATTTCATGTCATACTATGTGACGTAGACAGCAAAACAGTATGAGAAAGTGAGATATTCTCTGCCGTTTGAGAATCAATGAGAAATATCGAAAGCAGGAAACAATGGAAGCAGAGAATTGCCGGCCTATTTTTGCTCATGGCTGCATTTCTGTTATAGTGGTATCTCCAAACGATTTTTTTCTCGGCTTAGGAGACACTTTCCGACTTGGAGGATTTATTAATTATTTAATTGGTCTCTTCAATACGCCAACGCATTTCGAAGTTGACTAATATCGTCTGGTAGGTGAATAAAACAGAAAATACGCCATCGTAAGGAAAGGGTTATTTTAAGTCATCCTCTTCTGTCTTCTAACCATCCCCCTCCCCCAATCACATACAGACATTCAGTTCGACTCCCGTCCTCTATTGCTGGTGAAAGTATCATTTGCTCCTATTTACAAACGAACCCTCTTCCCACGCAGCACCCTCACTCGTATGGTCCCCTCATTTTTCATCCACCACATTCATGGTGTGCCCTCTCCTTCTTCATCTCATCACTCACTCCCATACATTCTCCTTCATAAAATTAATGATCTCCGACACACTCTTTCTGGTCGGCTCTTCCCAATCTGATCACCCACTCCCATACACTCTCCTTCGCAAATAACCTCCAGCACTTTAATTCTGGTCTGCCTCTCCTTCTCCGTCTTATCAACCATTCTCATTCTTCTTCATCAGTAATCTCCAGCACTTCACATTATTCCTGGTCTGCCTCTCCTCCCTCTGGCCACACCACTTTCATAAACTCGCTCTCATAAAATAATCTGGTGGCTGTAAGAATGTGGTAAAAATAATGCATTCTGTACTGAAGGATTTTGCGGGGACTGTTTCTCACCCCTTCACCATGTGAGGTTCTTTCTAAGCTGAATTATCTGCCCTGGAGGTACACTCGTTCCAAAAAGTATCTGAAAGCCGGTGAGAGATGGTTTCACAGTGAGCATTGTTTCCTATGTAAGACAATTCTGAATGGATATTGAACTTCAGAGGCTCTAAGCTCCTTCTTTATGCAGGAATGATATAGACAACATGCATACGCAATCATTAAACGTTGCTGGAGAATGTTGTATTATCCTTTGTAGACTGTTCGAAATATTAAAGCCATTTTTTTTTTTTTAAATAAACTGAGAAGCGATTGTACCATCACAGAAACAAAAAAAAAGTGTCATCCTATCTGGAGAGTTGAGGAACACGAAAGACGAACCAATCCTCTGGACGACTTTTTTTCACCTTTTCCTCTTTTCTTTACTTTTCTTTTCCTTTTTAAAGCTATTTCCCTCTACCGCCAGACGATATTATTAAGCTTACTTGAGAGCTGCGGTAGTGAAAGCGGTAACTGAGCTTAGGAAGCACAAAGGGCTTGAGTGTGAGCACGTGAGTGAGTGCCGTGTGAGCTTAAGACGTGCTTTTGGCGCCATGCCCGGGACTCTGAGCACTACCAGGAGGGGAAGAAAAAAGAATGAAAGAAAGGAAGACAGGAAGAAAGATGGCAAGACGGAAGAATACATACGATACATACATACAAAGCCTATATACACGCATGAGTATATAGATGGATAAACAGTAGACAAACAGAGAGAGATAGGTGCGGAAAGATATAAACAGACTAGTGATTGCCTGCAATAATCTGCAGGACTAACTAATAGCCTTTCCATCACAGAATGTTTAAAAATACCATTATCTTTGTTCTCATACCGTTACTGAGGCCATACTGACCAATTCTGACCAAAAAATCGTAAAAATTATTTTCACACATTTCCGTGTGTCGCGATTTCCAACAATATCGCGTCGTCGCGTCACGCACGATCGCCACAATTTTTGTTTGGTATTTTTCTGACACTCCCTGGACTTACCCCGACCTAATACAAAAAGAATTGGGTCGATATCTATTACCGACCTCGTGAAAGAAACGAACAGATGCACAGACAGATATTTTCATGTGTCGCGATTTCCAGAAATTTCGCGTTGCCGCGTCGTGCGCGATCGCCAATTTTTTTCCTGACACTCCCTGAACTTACCCCGATCTAAGGCAAAAAGAATTAGTTCGACATCTTTTACTGTTCTCGTGAAAGAAACGAACAAACGCACAGACAGACAGCTTCACGTATCAAGATTTCCTTCAATTTTGCGCCGTCACGTTGCGCGCGATCGCCATTTTTTCTGACACTACCTGGACTTACCCCGAACTAATGTAAAAAAAAAAAAAAAGTCGATATCTATTACCGTTCTCGTGAAAGAAACGAACAAACGCGCAGAAACACACACACATACACAGCTTGACTTTGTTACTTAGACAGATAAAATGATAGATGAATAGATATACAGAAAAAGCAAGAGACACAGATGGATGGAGGGAAAACATGAATAAGAAGAGAGAGGCAGATGGAAAGAATACACGAGTTCGGAGTGAGAGAGAGAGAGAGAGAGAGAGAGAGAGAGAGAGAGAGAGAGAGAGAGAGAGAGAGAGAGCGCAATGAGAGTGAGAGTATGTAGGTGGATGTCAATATGTGTGCAAGTCAACGATCGAGCGTTGTCCGTGTCTACAGTATGTATGTACGTGTGTGTGTGTGTGTGTGTGTGTGTGTGTGTGTGTGTGTGTGTGTGTGTGTGTGTGTGTGTGTGTGTGTGTGTGTGTGTTAAATGCATGTGTGGATGTATGTGTGTGCGCGTGAGTAATTGCGTGTGTGTATGTGTGAGCGTGTGTGTGCAGGCCCTTCCTAAAGCTGAGAGACAGACATACCTAATGCTATACCTCCAGATCTTCCTCTTCTTCTGACACTCCACATCACCCTCCCTCATCCTTCCTGCAATATTCCTCATCCCTCTTGCAATAATCTTCATCCTTCCTGCAATATTCCTCATCCCTCTTGCAATAATCCTCCTCCTTTCTGTAATATTCCTTCTCCTTCCGTCAACATTCCTCCTTCTTCCTGCAATATTCCAACCCCTTCCTGTAATATTCCTTCTTCCTGCAATACTCCCCCTCCTTCCTGCAATATTCCTCCTTCTAGCAATATAAACAATCTCTTCACCTTTTTCCTCCTCGCCTCACCCTCTGACTATACACCACAACCTTCCCTCCTCGCTGCAATATTCCTCTTCCTTCTTGGTATACTCCTCCTCCCCCCTGCAATATAGACACGCAACTCCTCCTCCTCCTCCTCCTACCTCCACGTCCCCTCGCTCTGTGTACAGCTGTGATTCTCTTCCTTCCTACAATATTCCTACACCTTCCCGAAATACACCTCTTCGTACAATATGCCTGCGCTTTCCAAAAATACTCCTACTCATTCTTGCAATACAGATACCACCACCATCACCTCCTCCACCTCCACCTCCTCCAAGCCTCCCTCCGTCATTGTATGGAGGTATATCTCTCTAATATTCCTCCTCCTTTAAGCGATATAAGCATGTATCACCTGCCAATCAACGTCGCCCTCCCTCATTGCACATCGATACTCCTCTCCTTGTTGCAGTATAAGCACTCAATACTTCCTCCTTCCTCCACTCCCCCCTCCTACATTGTATACTTGCGATTTTCCTAATACAATTTTCTTTTTCCTTCATTCAGTATAGCATCTCTCTCTTTCTCTCTCTCTCTCTCTCCTTCTTCCATTTCTTCTGCTGTCCCACTTCTTGCCAATTCCTTCATTCTTCTCACTTCCTCCTCTCTGTCTTTCGCTCTTCCTCTCTTTCTTCTTTTGTCTCTTCCTCCTCATCTCTTCCGACTTCCTCTTTTGGCCTTACCTCCCACTTCCTTTTCCCTTCATTTCCTACCCCTCGTCCTCCCCTTCTTTCTCCCTCTTCCTGTCTCCCCTCCTCTCTTCCTCTTCCTCTCCTGCCCACGGTACCCTCTCATCGTCAGGACAGCTCTATTTTTCTGCTCCAGCTAAAGCCAGGAGATTCACTTTGGCCGAGAGTGAGTCACAGGAGCCTAAGAGTATTAAAGCTGCTGGAATATAATTTAATAATAATAATAATAATAATAATAATAATAAAAGACTGGATTGAATGAATTAACGTTCATTACCCACTTTATACAAAAGTGCCTCAGTGTGTGTGTGTGTGTGTGTGTGTGTGTGTGTGTGTGTGTGTGTGTGTGTGTGTGTGTGTGTGTGTGTGTGTGTGTGTGTTTTGAGAGTATCTTTCCAACTTGTCTAATACCGGCGGTGAGGCTTGGTTTCCTTTCCTCACCCTTCCTTCTTATTTTCCCCACTACATACACATCCACCTCTCTTATCCCTCTCCTCCTACTCCACTCTGCTCTTTCCATCTCTCCTTCCTCTCCCGTATCCCTCTTCTCTCTGCCCCACATCCCTCCTCTTCCCCGCTCTCTTCCTATGGTCTCCCACTTCCTCTTCCTCTCCTTCCACTACCTTCTGTTACCTATCTTCCTCTTCCCTTTGCCCTCTTCCGCTTCTTTCCTGCCACCCCCCTTCCTCTTTTCACTCTCTTCCTGACCCCTCTTCCTCTTTCCCCATTCTTCCTGCCCACTCTTCCTCTTTCTTCCCCTCTCTCTTCTCTCTGCTCCATAGCCCACTTCTTTACTCCTCCCCCTCCTCCTCCTCCTCCCATCTGGCGGCATCTCCTCAAGTGCAAGGTCGAGTGAAGCCAGCACCACCCCCACTACCCCCTCCCACACCGCTCCCATCCCCTCCCCATCCCATCCCATCCAACCCTACCCTGACATTGTACAGGTCGGGAGTGGACTCTACACACACAGTACCGCACCCACACTGAAACACCACGACGTGAAAAGTGTAAAAACATGTAAGGGGACATACTTTCAACACACACACACACACACACACACACACACACACACACACACACACACACACACACACACACACACACACAGCACACACATTGAACCATCCCAGCGTAAAACGGATAAGACCAAGTTCATCCATTCAGCACAGCGGCGTCTTTTACATGTTATTCTAGCGATATCACTCAGTTCAGGGAAGACCTCTCGTGGTGCACGGGGGAGAAACTATTCGAACTGAAGATGTTACTTCCATCCTTACTCATCACACTACCCAAGTACTTAAATGCACTTATATTTTCCATTCCTTCATCATACAACCCAGCTGTACATTCAGAGACTTCATTTCTCTCAAGACCATAACTTTACTCTTTTCACCTTTAGATTTCGTTTCTTACACACTTTCCCTAACTCATTCACCAAGCCTTGCAGTTCCCCTTCGTCTTCACTAAACAATACAATATCATCTGCAAACAACGGTACAGGGAGTTTCCAAACGCTGCCCTCTCTCATTATAACTGCTCCAACATCCACTGCCCTACCTTGTATCTCTTTTATAACCCCATCCACGTACAGACTGAACAGTCATGGAGACATGACACACCCCTGTTTCAATCCAACATTCAGACAGAAAAATTCCCTCAGTTCTCTATTCACACGCACTGCAATCTTATCACCCTCAGACATACTCTTCATGGCATTCAGCAACTTCCCATTTACTCCATAAACTATTAATATTTTCCACATTCCTTGTCTATCGACTCTGTCATATGCTTTCTCCAAATCCATGAAGGCATTCACCCCGTTTCACTGGGCCACGTTCTGGACATACTGTTACGTGTATTATGCCTGGCGCTGATAACGGCTTGTCCGGGTGGCCCAATGAAACACAGTGTTCTTACACATTTAATCTCAGCATATTGGGTCGGAGAGAATGCGTCGGAACATTCCGGCATCAGTATGAACATAGTTTAAGTTTTATGACCATCGACGACACAAGGGCCATTACGACTGACAGCCAGTTTTTAAGTCACGATCTTGCCAGCACAAAACGACCCGCAGCAATCATTCTTACTTCCAGTTCCTCAGTTGCACTACTGGGTGAAGAGGGACAAGGGGGAAACAGGTTTCGTTCAACAATCAAACTGGCCAAGGAATCTAACATGCCCTAAGACATCCTACCTCAACTTATTCAGTGTGGGACACGAGGCGGAGGAGGAGGAAGCACAAGGGGTACCTGTGAGGGCAGTGAGGCCGGGCCAAGAGGAGACGGCAGGGATGAATCACGCCTCTCTACCAGTAAATAAAAACCGAGTGAGTTGGAGAGGACGGCCAGAAGTGCTCTTAATTAGGGTGGTTACGGACGCCAACCTTCAGACAGGATTAGACCCTTTCATGGAGTGACGCACTCTACCAACACACACCGCCATTATACATTACCAAAGAATATGACTGGTGCTTAAAACAACATTTTGACGATATACAGAGTCTCCAGACTATGAATGAACATAATATTCTTCAGGTCACTTTTTTTTACACAAAATGGTTGTCAGCCAAAATGGAAATTAATACACTGAACTTATACACATACTGTACAAATCACCAGTTTAATTAAAACAATTCACAGTTTGATATAAATATTTGTATTCATTACTCACTAATGTGTCAGCTGTCTTTAAAAGTACAGTACTTTTTAATGGTTAATGGCAGTAAAATGTTTTTCAGTTGGGTGTATCGGTGGAATTTCCATCTCCCAGTACGGAGCGTGATGATACGGCTCTGGGGAGCCAAACCTTTGCCTCAGATTAGTGCAAGGGTCGCCGCGGCACCAGGGCGGCACCACCCACCACCACTACCACCACAACACTCCTGAGATTAGCGGTGGTCTGCTGGGTTACATTCAGTCCTTTTCTCTGCTTTACCAAGTCTTAGCTTCCCTGTCTAGCCTTCTCCGATTCTACTAATTCTCCTACAAAAACATGTGAGTACCGGTCATGGAAAGTGTACAGTGCGATGAGGAACATGATGAAACAATTAATATATCCATATCTATACCTACATCTATATCTATATATCTATTTATCTATCTATCTACATCTATCTATCTAGATCTAGATCTAGATCTCTCTATCTATCACTCTATATATATATATATATATATATATATATATATATATATATATATATATATATATATAGAGTGACCAAGGCCATAATACATACCGTACCGTACATATATATATATATATATATATATATATATATATATATATATATATATATATATATATATATATATATATATATATGTACGGTACGGTATGTATTATGGCCTTGGTCATGCCATCATGTATAAGTTTTAGTCACCTGATGACAACTGCCACCCCCAAGTAACATAATTTGAACCGGAGCTTGGTAACCGCAAGTCTTCTCTAATGCCATCAACAGTTTCAGAGGTGGACCCAGGACAACAATAAAACGTGATGGGGAGACATGCGGGAAATGCTCTCCTGATAATTATAGAGTGCAAAATGTACGAACATAAGCTGAATTAGAGTGTACTGAGGTGCTCGGAATTAGAAGGGCAGCTGTTGTGAAAGGAACTTGGAAGGACCACAAGTACAGGGAGCAGACGGTGAGTGTAGGTACAGCACAGCAGCTGCGTGCCGCCACTGTACCGGTAACTGTGTGGCCATAAAGCATGAACAGAAAAAAAAAATCGTGCTACCAACTGGTCGCTGTATACCCAACACGCCAACATGTCCGTTCAGGCTGGCAATATTAACCCGGCCCATACGACATATGCTAAACAGAGAGAATACAAATTTGCCTACAAGGGTAATACACGTACCTGGCAAACCCTACTAATAACCCCTTCAGGCAGATGATGTATTTTTTTTTATTTCACTCGTGTTATCTCCAAATGATTTTCTTTTACCTTTAGGATGGACTTTTCGTACCGTAAGAGTTAGATCTATCCTTCGTTAACGCCTTCATTAGCAGGGTTCCAGTCATGTAAGCTGAATAAACTCGTCAGGTAGCAGAAGCAATAAAAAAAGTCCTCGGGTTGAAGGGGTCAAAAATTACAGTGATTCACAAAGGCAAACAGTCGGGGAGAGGGATGAAGTGGCCCTACCAGTGTAAAAATATATACCTGGTTCTTGAATTAACACTTTCAGTACGATTCCTTTTTTTTTTTTCTTCTATTGCTGTCTCCAGTTCTATTCAACTTCGTATAAGATTGTCCGAACTGCGGGGGTTCTATACCAACCTTCAGTAACCTTTTCATTACCAGGCGGCCTTCCTAAAGCTCCCCTAAACAGAATTAAGTCGTTTGGAATTCACATGAACAAAATCCAAAACAGTCTAGGTTATTGCAGTAAAGTAATAAAAGTACATTACCACTGAAGTCTCCGTTCCTCATCAGTACTAATAATTCTACATCATGTTATACCTTAAATCGGTGTGAGTCTGTGGGAGGATTGGTGTGTGGCTGAATTTTGGCACTAAACTCAGTCAGTCAGTCAGATTAGGTGTTGTCTTGCTACCTTCAGACCTCTACCACCACCATCCATCCCTACTCTCTCCTACTCCAAGGCGCCCTTCCTCATATATTCCCCCAACACCCATCTCCACTCTCTCCTGCCATTCAAGGCCATCTTCCCACACCCACCCTCTCTTCCATTCTTCCCCCACCCATCTGCACTCCCTAATGCCACCGCAAGACTCCTTCCCTCATACACCCTCTCTTACTCTCCACCCACCGCAACACCAAAATTGTATTAGCCTACCCAGCAAACCTGGCTTAGTCGAAAAGTGAATTAACAGGAGGGGATACAAGAGGGAAGGGGGGAAGAGGCAGAGAGATGGGAAGGAGAAGAGGGAGAGAGAACGATGGGAAGGAGAAGAGGGAGAGAGAACGATGGGAAGGAAAAGAGGGAAAGGGGAGAAAAGGAAAGGACAAGAGGGAAGAATGAGAGTAGGGATGAAGATCAGAAGGGAAAGACGCGGGAAAGAGCAGAGGGAAATATGGGAAAGAAAGGGGAAGAAAATGGGCAGAGGGAATGAAAGGAAAAGAGAGGGGGGGAAAAAAAGGGGCAGACGGAATGAAAAGGGGAGGAGGAAAGAAAGAAGGAATAGAGGGAAAAGGGAAAGAAGGAAAGAAGAAGAAGAAAAAAAAGGAAAAGAAAAGAGAAGGAAAAAGAGAAGTGGGAATGCAAGGAAAGAGAAAAGAGAAGAGGGAACGAACGTAAAGAAAAAGAAGAGGGAAAAGGGAAAGAAGGAAAGAAGAAGAAGAAGAAAATGGAAGAGAAAAAAGAGAGAAGGAAAAAGAGAAGTGAGAATGCAAGAGAAAAGAGGGAACGAACATAAAGAAAAAGAGGATGGAAAGGAGGGAAGGAATATAGAGAAATGAGAAAGACGGATAAGATGGACGAAGGGAAAGAATTAGAGGTGAGGAGGAGAGAAAGAGTAAAGACAGAAAAGATACACGACACTGAGGGGAAAAATAGAGAATGAGGTATTAAAGCGAGAGCTAGCCAGGTGGACAAGCGAGAGTCAAAAAGTGAGTGAGTGAGCTAAGACAAGGACGTGAGCCACAAGTGAAGCAGAAGGGCAAACACACACACACACACACACACACACACACACACACACACACACACACACACACACACACACACACACACAAAAGCCGCCTCCCCTCACACGCATTCACATAAGCACATCCATCCGTAAACATAGAATCGTCGGCAAACACACACAAAAGCTCCCATCCTCTCTCTCTCTCTCTCTCTCCATTTCTCTCTCTCTCTCTCTCTCTCTCTCTCTCTCTCTCTCTCTCTCTATTGACTTGGGCGAGTAACAATAATAGAATAAGCCTTGCGTGTGGGTGTGGGTGTGGGGGACGGGGGAGGGGGGAGGGGGTGGGTGAAGTGGGTTGACGGGGTGGGTTTGGGAGAGACGGATGGGTGTTGCTGGGAGGGTGGTATAGGTTTGAGAGCGAGAGAGGGTGGGACGTGGGAAGTGGATGGGTATGGGAGGATAGACGGGGTGAGAGAGGGTGATGCAGGTGTGGAATAGTGGGGTGTGCAAGTGTGGGAGAGTGGAACGTGGAAGGGAGGATGGGTGTGGAGGCGAGGGGGTAATGGAATGCAGGTGGGGGATGGATGTGTGAGGGAAAGGGAACTGGGTGTTAGAGGGGAAGGGTATAAGAGACTGGAGTAAGTGTGGGAAGGTGGCGTGTGTGTGGCGGGGAGCAATGGGGTGTGGGTGGTTGGAGAGGGCTGGGTAGGCAGGGAGGATAAGGTAGGGTAGGTATTTGGCAAGGTCAAATCTCCAGCCACCTCACTCCCTTTCCCTATATAGAATGAATTTGACACTGCCATGAATAAGTGAAGACTGCATCTACAAGTCAGTGTCACTTGGCTGAATAAAATGAATGTGAACTATAAATGAACATGGCACTTGAGTGAATACAGTGAATGCGAATTATGAATATAGGTGAGCCGAAAGCCAACACTTTCCCCGGTGCTGCTCTCAGATTAGTTTTATCCCCTTCGCTACGACACGTTCCCCGTTCACTGAATAATTATAAAAAGAAAATCGAATGGCGCTGACAAGAGCAGAAAAAACACATAACAGTAGTGAAGTAGGTAATGGAAAGTTTCACGAAGCTGAATACAACTGTCTGGTGGAAGAATAATGAAGATTTTTTTTTTTTTTTTTGTAAGGGTTGATGGAATGAAACGTTTCCTATTCAAGAATGATATATCTGAATAGCTGTGATGCCCCACATAATATTTTTAAAGGTCTGAGGAAGAGATGGCAGACAATGGGAAAAGATGGGGTGGAGGAGAGGTGTGGTGAAGGCGAGGTGTGGTAAAGGTGTGGTGGACGGGAGGTTGTGGTGGTGGTGGTACTACAAAAAGAAGGTAAGTGCTGGAGGAGGGGTGTTGTGATGAGATGTGATAATGATGGTGGTAATATTGGTGTAGAAGTATGGTGAAGAGAGGTGCGGATGCATGGAGGTGGTGATGGTGACTAAGGATGGTGGTGGAGAGTGGTAGTAGTGGTGGTGAGTATTAGGCCTGGCACTAAAGAAGGATGGGGAGTGTTGGAGAGGTGGTGGTGGTGTAGATAGCTGTGGTGGTGGTGGTGGTGATGGTGGTAGAGGTGGTGGGTGTTGAGTATGGCGCTACAGATGGAGGGGAAGTGCCAGCTGTGTCATCCTTGCTACACACTGTTTTTTTTGTGTGTGTGTGTGTGTGTGTGTGTGTGTGTGTGTGTGTGTGTGTGTGTGTGTGTGTGTGTGTGTGTGTGTGTGTGTGTGTGTGTGTGTGTGTGTGTGTGTGTGTGTGTGTGAGAGAGAGAGAGAGAGAGAGAGAGAGAGAGAGAGAGAATATTTAGGTATATATCTATATAAATGAATACGTTTGCATTTTTACCTTCGCTAAAATACACACAACTATGCCCTGCAGTGAAGATATTTTTATCAATTTGTAGTGGAAGAAAATGGCCAGGCAAAAATATGTTAGTTCCCCGTAGAACTGGAAATCCGTATTGGAAAAAACATCCTGTCCTCTCTCTCTCTCTCTCTCTCTCTCTCTCAAATAAATACTCACAGCGCCCCACCACCATAGCACCAACACTCACCTGCAAATAAAAATAATAAAACAAATTAGAGAGCACTACGAATCACAACAAAAATTACTTACTGATAACCTTTGTCCTTACCTGTAATAATCAGTCTATCTATCTATTTATCTATTCATCTTTCTTTCTTTCTTTCTATCTATTTATCTGTCTAAGGTATCTGTTTTCTGACGACTCATTCTGTTGGTCTCTTCAAAATGACCTACGGGAATAGGCCTCTCTCTCTCTCTCTCTCTCTCTCTCTCTCTCTCTCTCTCCCTCCCCACGACCCAGCACCCTTCCATTACAGGCCTCTCTCTCTCTCTCTCCCTCCCCACGACCCAGCACCCTTCCATTACAGGCCTCTCTCTCTCTCTCTCTCTGTCCTCCACGACCCAGCACCCTTCCATTACACATCACCCTCCTTCATTTAATCCCTCACCATCCCCACACATCCTCTTAAGCTATCGATTATGCAGGAAATTACCCTCTGACGAAGCAAGGTTTCTCTGTGATATTTCGTTTGTTATTAGCTGGTACATAATAAAACGTTCTTAATTATCAGCTAAAACTTTATATCGGGATAGTTGTTTTTTTTTTACTTTTTTCCTGCGGTACCTTCATAAAATACAAAGTTCCTAATCACAACAAGGGCTAAACTGAACCATTCGGGAAAGGCCAAAAAAAGACTGTCAATTAAAAAAAAAAAGTAGACGTGAAAGTCAAGCTCATACCATTTCAAGGAAGACGATCGATGAGTCTCCCAAGTCCAAGGGAACACAGTGACAGTACAATATAGGGGTAGGAGGAAACACTATAACGGACGTACTAGTGAGCCTACCAAGACCACGACTACATGGCTGTGGGTAACTATGTATGTATGTACTGCAACGACGGGTAAAGCGCTAATATACAGAGGTGGTAGTGAGTCTCCTAAGTCCACGGGAAGAGGGTGATGACACAGAGCAGGTGTGTGGGCAAAGGCGCCAGGTGTGCGGAGTCATGGAACAGGCTTCGACCGGGGGGAGGGTTGTGAGTCATGGAGGTAACATGGTAATGCATGAGGGTAGGCAGACGGGGAGAATGGGGGAGAGAGAGGGGGAAGAGGAAGGGTAGGGCACGAAGGGAGGAAGTATGAAACTGGAGAAGCAAGGAAATATGAGAGAGAGAGAGAGAGAGAGCAGTGGAGTGGAGTGCAGTGCAAATAACGGGAGAGGGAAAGTGAGGGAGAGATGAGAGGAGAAACAAGCTAAGAGAAAAAGAGGAATTGGAAACATGCAGGAAAAGAGATAACAGAGGGAAAAAAGGAAAGAGATACTGACGGAGGGAGAAAGAAAAACAGGCTACAGGAGAGAGAAAGAGAGACAGAGAGAGGATGGACGTGCGGCCACAGAGAGCAATGGAGAGACTGAAAAGAGACAAAGGGTGAGAGATTTATAGAGGGAGGGAGTAACAGAGAGAAAGAGACTGACAGAGGATGGCAAAGGGAGGCAGAGAGGGGGATGGGGAGTGTGCAGACAATGAGAGAGAGAAGGAGAGAGAGAGAGAGAGAGGGAGAGACTGGAGGGAGGGAGAGAGAGGTAGGGGGGGAGGGAGGGAAAGAGAGAGACGGAAATATTGATCCTACACTACACTCTACTCCAACACTCCCACGCCCGCCCACGCCACATGGCAACACTTACACCACCCTCCCAAACCTACCACTTACCTAATCTAACATCATCTGATACAACCTCCTCTCTAATCCAACCTAAGTTTACATCAGTTTCCATAACCTACCCTGAGCCATCTTTCCTAACCTAGCCTAACATAACCTAACGTCACTGTAAATCATCATCCCTAACCTAACTTAACCTAATCTAGCCTAGTCTAACCTAACCCTGCACTAGTCTTCCAGCAACGGGTTTCCCATTGTTAAAAGTAATCGTCTCACAAAAATCTAGCCTAACCCAACCCACACCAACGTGGCATCATCATTCCAAACCTCTCCCTAACTTCCTTCCCTCTCCCTAACCTAACACCAACCACCCACACCTACCCAAATTTGATCGAACTTCACCTTGACCTTTATCTATCTCCGTCTCTTAAATATAATCGAACTTAACCTTGACCTTTGTAACCTATCTCCGTCTCTTGTAACGCCACCAATTCGCAGTCTAACCTAGCCCTACTCCTAAGCTTGTCTAAGTTCGCCAAGCCTGACTTCTAAACTTACCTAACCGAAACTAATCCTCACCGACACAAACCTAGCCTATCCTAACTCAATTTAATCTTACCCCTTCCTCATGGAACTCCCTCTTGCTACCATGAAAAAAAAAAAAAAAGTTTCTCAGATAAACATTCGTGTCGCGTGTGATAATAGTCTCATAATTCATTTTTTCCTTTCCGCTACTCAACTTCACGAAGCCTGGTCATGTCATTATGCAAGGCTTGACAGACGAAGGATCAAACCAGTAATTCTTTTGGGAAGGTACTGCATAATACAGTACCTAGCATTCTGAGCTGATGTCAATCTTCACTGCTTTATGGTTCGGAATCCAAGGACACTTTAAGGCACTCGGCGATAAAACATTCCACTATAACTTGGGATGACTTTGAGGAGTGCCATAGTCGAAGAAGGGCGAGGTTGGAATGATGGACTGCGGCTGAGGCAAGACAAGATGGATTCCCTGTATGGTAAATGGTGGGTTGGAGTGGACTGATGGTGTGAATGACTGCAGCTGAACGAGTCTGGCTAAATTTAAACAGCCGCCTGCATATACTTGAAGATGGCTGGAATGTAATGAAGCAATGCATTTGAGCCATTCAGGATAAAGTGAAAGTGTAAATCGTGGAAGGTGGACTGGGAATACAGGGTTATACAGTAGGTGAGCTAGAACAGACATGAACTCTATACATGGAAAGACGGACTGAAATGGAATGAAAACTGAAATTAAGCCAGGATGAGCTAAATCATACAAAATGCAAGGTGAACCGTAAAGAAGTAAATGCCTTCAGTGGTGCAGAACTGACTTGAACAGTGTCTGTCGAAAGGCGGAACGGGATGTAATGGAGGAATGCAGTGGAGTCTAGGTGAGGCGGAAGTGTGCAGCTGGAACTGTTAATATAGGACTGCAGTTGAACGAGGTACGATACATTTACATAACTAGGTAGAGTGAGTTATAATGAATGACTACAGATGACATAGGAAAAGGTGGAATGTTTAATTGAAATGTGGACTGGGATGTAATGAAAACTGCAGAATAGTTAGGCTACATCGGAATATTAAGGTGAAACATTGCATGGATTGTAATAAAAGACAAGTTTACCTAGTATACAATGGAAGTGTGTATGCTGCAAGATGAATGATATAAAGGAGGACTGCAATTAATGAAATATTAGATGGAAGTGTCTGCGCTGAAAAGTGGTACGGGATTGGATAAAGGAGTGTAGTTAAATTAGATAAATGTAAAGGTTTGTATACCGTACTGCAAGGTGGACCAGGGTAGCATAAAATAAGTAACTGAGGCTGAGAATAAGGAGACCTGAAACGGAAGGTACAGTGAATTGTAATAAGGGAAAGAATGGAAATGTGTGTGGTGGGCGGTAAGTGAGAGTAGGAGGAGAATGTAATAAACTGGAGGTGTGGGGGGAGTAGTGGCAAGAGGAGATAAGGAGAGGGAGTGAAGAAAAGGGGGAAATTGGAGAGTCGTGTGAGAAGGAGTGGGGGTAAGAGGATGAAGGGAGAGTGGGAAATGAAGGAAACTGGAGAGGCGAGTGTATAAGTGGGAGGAGGAGCGGGGAGGAGTGAAATTGGATATTGGAAGAAAGGGGAAAGGGAGAGTGGTGTGTGAGGGGAGCGGGAGGATTTTTAGTGCCGTCTCCCCGATGAACTTCAGGGAGGTGATGTGCGGCAGTGGGCTGACAAAACACACACATCCATCTACCCCCCAGCGATCCCCTCCCCTCATCCCAAACCGCCAGTATAGCTTTTTCTGCATTAAGCCATTTCACCACCAGACACTAAGTTTCCTCTTCCCTCAACCTTTACCTAACGTTATCGACTCTATCCTAACCTAACTCAACCCTAACCTAGCCTAAACCAGCCCCAATCTAACTAAAACATAATCTGTCCTAACCTCCCCTAACCTAACAATCTAACCTAACCTAACCGAGTCTTACTCATAAATTTCACCTAACTTGATCTGACCTAAACTAGACTCTCTTGGAAAGAAAAATTTCCCAACTCAAAGACAGTTCGGAAATTTGCCACGAGGGGAAGACATAGAGGAGGGGGGAGTGTGAGGAAATGAAACTGGGCGGTGGGCTGGGGTTGATCAGCGTCTACATTCATCTGTCTTTAAACGACCCCCCTAACCTTACTGTACTGTACACCCACCACGCCAGGGGGGACTACATGGAAACTGTTGGGAGTTGCCGAAGATGTGTGTGTGTAAGTTATAACTACCGTAGATCTATGAGTATATATGCAAGTTACATGTAATTCAGATATATATGAATGTATGCTACAGTTGCCGCATAAATGTGTGTAGGCTTCAGTATATATACCTGCATAGTATGTTATAGCTACCGTAATTTAGCAAGCAGTCATCTTCCATCAAATAAACTCCGTTGTCCTAAACCCAACATACGAAAGAAGATTAAACAAAAGCTAACGGAGGATTGCTGTATATGAAAACTAAGATACCGTAAAGCAAAACAACTCCTCCATGCGACCTCCTTGACCCTATACCCAGAATAAGAGAAAGGGCTAGGCAAAAATCGAGGTAAGGTTAAGCAAATATATAAGGAGGGACAAAGCAATTATCGTGAGAGAAATTAAATGAAAACGAATTAACCTCCTCTAATTAAATTACTTAATTCCTATTCTTAAGACCTCCAGATGAATTATTCGGCTTGGGAGAGAATTACAAACAAGTGGTGTTACAACATACTACAGCGGTGGAGTATTTAGCCGAATAATTTCGTCTACAGACGGCAAGAATTTAAAAAATACATTATCGAACCGAAGGGGTCTACGTTGCACTACAATTTCTTCCTTCTGTCCACTACCCTAACCCAATCATAAATCGTGAGAAGTAGATGAAAATAAGTCGACTAACGTTATACACTATTTTCTTTATTCAAGTTATTTCCCTGATCTTACTACCAGCACACGAGAGGAAACTTCACAAATCTCCTTGTAAAGCTCCCTAACCCACACCCTGAATACAGGAGAGGGCTAAGCGAAAATGGAGGGATGGTGAGGTAAAACTAAGAGGAAATTATATGAAAATGGACCAGGGTTGTACACTCTCCTTCCTTCAGGAGAACTTTCTAACCACGGCTGGATATGGTATGAGGACTTGGATGAAAATGAATATGGTTATACATTATTTTCTCTCCTCCAAGCAACCTCCCTAACTCACACAACTGGAATACGACAGAGAGCTAATAAATAAAAACAGACCTTCAAGCATATTACAAAGCTCAGCACCTGCACACGAGAGAGAGCTAAGCAAAGTCGAAGAATGATTATGCAAACAGTGAAAGCGAGGAACTAAATGAAAATGAACTGAGATTAAACAATATTTTCTACTATCAAGTGAACTCCAAAACCCATCCAAAAATCAAGAAGACTGAAAGGACGAAAGTTACTTGCATACAGTAACTATTTCATTCGACTGAACTCCCAAACCACACCCAGAAGTTTAGAGAGGAATTAAACCGAAAGAACTTAGGCTATAATGTACGGTATCCTCCTCCTTCACGTGAACCCTCTGACCCCGCCACCCCGCCAGCCTACAAGCGAGGAAGCGCACAAAAAACGAGCAGAGGGGCTACTGTCCTTGGCCCGCTCTCTCCAATGCTCTGCTCTGCGGCACCCCACTGTCTGGCCTTAGGTGAGCCAAAGTCTGGAAGCCCTCATCACACACACACACACACACACACACACACACACACAAACTAAGACAAATACACGCGGACACACACTTCCCCCCATCTCTCTTTCTCTCTCTCTCTCTCTCATATCCCTGGAATCACCCACTGCGGAACTGATCAATAAGGTGCAGAGGGCGAGGAGGCTTCATACACACACACACACACACACACACACACACACACACACACACACACACACACACACACAAATGCTGGTGCCTTAACAAATATACACACATACATACATTCATTACATATATACTAGCTGGAATACATTAAATGCATAGATATATACATATATACATGCATGCTGGAATACATACTGTATAAATGCACACATAACTGCATACGAGTACCGTACATACATAAATACATATGTACATGCAGGAATGCATAGAAATGCATACATACATACATCGATTACACACACACACACACACACACACACACACACACACATTCTCAAACACTTCCTCTCTCGTAGGCAAACGGTACTCTCTTGCATTCACTCTACCTCTGTAATACTCATCCTCTCTCTCTCTCTCTCTCTCTCTCTCTCTTTCTCACACACACACACAAAAGAATAAAGGAAGGCAGGCAGGAAGATTATTCAGGCCAACATAAACAAAGAATATTCATGACTTTTTGAAAGAACCTTTTGGGGGAGTCTTTGCGAAAACAGTTTGGGTCTATATATCAAGATAGATAGATAGATAGAACGACAGACAGATAGATAGAAAGATAGACTGAGATATACAGACAGATAGATGGACATTGATAGACAAAGACAAACAGACACAGATATACAGAGACAGATAGACACAGACACAGACAGACAGACAGACAGATAGATATGATAAACACAGACACACAGACAGACGGGCAGGCAGGCAGACAGATGGGTAAACATACATACAGACAGACATATAGGATAGATAAATAGACAGACAGACAGATTGATATAGATGGATAGGCAGATAGGCAGACAAACAACCGGAGAGAGAGAGAGAGAGAGAGAGAGAGAGAGAGAGAGAGAGAGAGAGAGAGAGAGAGAGAGAGAGAGAGAGAGAAATCTAATACAAAATTCCCCCAGCACGCTACCATCATCATCTTATATAATTCCATTCCGGTTTCCTTACAACAATATTTTTTTTTTTTTTACCCATGGAAATGCTCTATAGCCCTACTACCTGACCTATCCCAACCCTGAAGCGACATAACGTATAATTATACTGTGGGACGCATTTTTCTAGACGCGGCACGAGTCTAAAGGTGTCATTTTCGTGCCCTGGCAACCCACCCGTCAACAGTGCGTCTGATTTCGTGTATCATATGATACGCGTGTGATTCGTGTATAATAATAGCCGTGTATAATATATTTGTGCATAATAGTATGATTCGTGTATGACACGAAATCGGACGCACTGTTGGCCGGTAGGTTGCCAGGGAACAATAATGCCACCATCAAACGCACGCCGCGACTAGATTTGACTTCGGTTTCGTAACGCTTTTTTTTCAGCGATTTATTCTACACAATACACTTCAGTATCCCTCTTATATGACAATACCCAACTACCATAACCTAACCGAACCGTGAAGGTTGCAAAGAATTCGTAACGCCTCTTCCTCGGCGATTTAGTAACCCTCTTGTTTCTTAACGATGCAAACTTTATAAGCTACCTGAAAGAAAACGTAACAAAGTAAAATGAATATTCAAATAAATAAATCAATAAGGCATGACATATAATGTACGGGTAGAGTGAGGAGGAGGAGGAGGAGGAGGAGGAGGAGGAGGAGGAGGAAGAGGAAGAAGAAGAAAAGAAGATGATGAAGAAGGAAAAGGAGGAAAAAAAAGAAGATGAAGGAAAAGAAGAAGAAAGATAAGATGATGATGATGATGATAAAGGTACTGACAATAATGCAATGTCATTATGGCGGATTGATGACGTCGGTGGTGGTGGTGGTGGTGGTCCTCCATTGGTGACGTCACGTTCTTCCAGTTTTATAACCCGCCATCGATCCCTCTCATCCTGTTACGTGGTGAGGCAGAAAAAATGCAGACCCACAAGTTCATCAACTCTACCTTCAGCTGGTCTAATTCATTCACTTCGACGCCTTTATTTTAGAGATACAGTAGATATAGATTGATAGACAGACAGACATAGATAGATAGATAGATAGATAGACAGACAGACAGACAAACAGATAGATCGATAGATAGAGAGATATAGACAGACAGATGGATAGATAGATACATACCGTAAATAGATAGACAGATATAGAGACAGACAAATAGATGGATAGATAGACAGACACAAATTGATTGATAGATTGAGAGATCATCAGCAATTGTAAGTCCAAAGCAGAACAAAGGCCTCCCCCAGCCTTTTCCACGAATTCCTTGATTAAGCCTATCTCTGCCACGGTTTGCCGGCAAACTTTTCAACCTCATCCCTCCACTTCCTGTCTGGCATTTTTCTTCCAGGCTTGCAATCCCTTGGAGTCCAGCCAGTCAACCTCTTGCTCCATCGGTTATTTCTTACTCTTGGTACATGACTTGCCCACCTCCATTTCTTTTATAATATATATATATATATATATATATATATAATATATATATATATATATATATATATATATATATATATATATATATATAATCTCTCAACGATTTAAATCAGCTCAGGAGGCCCTTGTAGTCAACAGGTTAACTTTTATCTCTTCTATCGAGAAGTTCCTTCTTGAACTGGGAAAAAAAAAAAATCGTCCGGAATCAGCCCAAATATATGAGAAACAATCACGCTCGGGTTAAGAGGTTCAGCCGCCCTCGTCAACATCTCCTCCCTTTATCCTTCCAAGTGGTTCTCCAACTCATTCTCAGTCCTCCTCCACCCCATTCTCACCCTCCTCCACCTCATATTCTCAGTCTTCCTCCACCTCATATCCTCAGCATTCCACCACACCATCCTCCCACCCTATCCTCAGTCTTCCTCCACTTCATTCTCACTTTTACTCCTCCTCCTCATCCTCCTTATCCTCCTCCTCCTCCTCCTCCCTCAGCGGCTCATTGGTCCTTCGGGAACCAGTAATTATTTCAGCTCTATGACTCGTTGATAATTTTACATTCCTGCTGGAGCCACACGATTAAGTCTGCTTGAAAAAGGCATTTGTTTTTCACACTCGAGGGGTTAATTACAGCCTCCATTAACTCTCTGACCGTAGGTATTTCTCTCAGCTGAAGAAACTCGTCTCGTTTTGGCCAAAATAAAATGCCTTAAGTATGTCTATTAATCACTTCTGCCCGAAAATGCATTTAATACAAGCTACAGTGAACCCCTTCCGTTTCGTAAAGTCTCTCCTAAACAGGAAAAAAAGGGTCCGATAAAAGAAAGAATTAAAACATATATATCACCGTACTGAAAAGAAAGAAAATTTACATCCGCACAAATCGAAAAGTACTTCCAAAGGAGAATGAATTTTAAAAGCCGTCATAAAACAGGAAGGCTTAAAGGGGATGGAGAGGGAGGCACTTCGAAAAGCTGCTCGTAAGTTCAATAAAATCATCTGATAGTAGCAAGCATAACATTTTTAAAGGCCTCATCCTATTAAACGGCTTAAAGAGGATGTACAGGGGTTCTGCTTTTTTTTTGGGGGGGGGGGAGAGGGGTTATGCTGGGCTGTCTGCATACTTTTAACCTTTTCCTGTAAAAAGCAGTGGCGGAAAATTTTATCGGTATTCACAGTCTGGCACGCACGGCCACAGTTAACCCTCTCATGGTCAAGCAACTCTAGCAGTCGAGTGCAGCCGACAAGTGTTATTTTTTTATTAGTCAAGTAAGTCACAGTTACTAAAGGTTTCTCTTAAGCAACACAATATCGTCTGGAAGCATCAAAAATAAATTATAAAAAGCCGCCACCGTTATGACAGAGGGCCATATTCTACGTGGCACTGGAGCTGTCGAAATAACTCCTCCACACTGATTAATTTTCCATATCACCTTTATACCTTTATACCCTCTTGCGTATTTTTGAGGGAAAATCATGTCGGTACTACAAGAATATTAGAATAAAAGATAACAGTTAGGCATTATAGACACCATAAGTCGCTAATAAAATGGTGTTACAAAGCCCACAATATCATCTACAATATGCCCCAGAGTTTGATGAGAGTGTAAGTGAACAGTTGACCGTGACTGTGCATAGACGGCTAATTCTGGCGCAGGCTTCCCCAGGCTATCATTCCTCTCTCTCTCTCTCTGATCATTACTCACCACTCACCATCAACAGGTCATCAACACTCACCAGCAGAGAAAAGAAAATGACAGATTAGCAACATTTAAACATCCTTTACTCTCTCTCTCTCTCTCTCTCTCTCTGATCAAAGTAAAGCTTGTGCGAATGTAGCACGGTTCGAATCAAAGAGGTACGTGAGGGATTTTCTAACAGTAAGCCCCGCTACGGAAGTAGGGTAATCCACAAAGTTCTAATTTCTCAGCCACTGTGTTAAATCAAAGTAAATGTATTGTTGTTGCTGTTGCTGCTGCTCCTGTAATGTTTCTCTTGAGCCGAATACTGTATAGTCGTCTAACCATAGCAGAAATTTAAAAGATAAACTATTTTCGTCCCTCACACCCAGTGGATTAAATCAGCTCTAGAATAGTCATGACCTTCCCTTTCCACTCGAGTTTAACATTTCCTCCTAACGCAGACTCCGCTGTAAGATGCCAACCAAGACATGCACTTCAACGTGTTCTACTCTTATCCTCATGTACGTCACTGTTTTGTCTCTTGCTGCTGCCGGGTGACCTAGCTCAGCGGAGGAGAAGCCTCTAGTAGGAACAAGGGTAATGGATCCTGCACCTGTCCTCTCCAGAGCGAAAACTCAGAAGGTGAACATATGAAGATGGAAATAATCTAAAGTTCGTTACTGGATTAATGTTGTCAAATCAGATCTAGAACATACTGAACACGGCCATCGCTTTGTTCTGGGCCCGGGGTAGCTTGAGGTAGGTTAGTACTAGCTGACCAGTGTATAAAAGCTGGGGGAAGTCCAGCAATACACTGCGGTAAAAAACACTTGCTTGCCATGGTACTGAGAGAGAGAGAGAGAGAGAGAGAGAGTGTGTGTGTGTGTGTGTGTGTGTGAAAATGCTACCTAACGCCGCGCGCACACACACACACACACACACACACACACACACACACACACACACACACACACACACACACACGCACGCACGCACGCACGCACACACACACACACACACACACACACACACACACACACACACACACACACACACACACAGTTAAACACTTAAATCTATCACAAAGAACCCTGCTAACACGGAGTCTGACAAACACCACCTGATACAACACACCACCCGTCAGACATATCCTACACACACATGGCTTCACACACACACACACACACACACACACACACACACACGACTCCACAAACATACAGTACGATGCAACAAACCATCCCACCAAGACACATCGCACACACACACATATAACTTTATGAACACTCGCCACAACACGCCACCACCCGTCAAACACACAAACTGATAAAGACCAAGAATAAGAAAGGTGGACTTGGAAGGAATGAAAGCCCACAGTGAAGTAAGGATAAAGAGTACGGATATATACTACAAAATGGATGATGGTAAGAAGGGTGGAGGAATGAATGCTGAAAGGCTGATTTGGACAGACTGAGATACTGCAGTGACGCCAGAATGAAGGGTATGGATAAAAGCTGAAGCAGGGAGGAAGATAAAAATAATAAGTATAATTAAGCACTACTGGACTGGAAGAATAATTTAGAGAACATGATGAAGGGTACGAACATGCGGTGAAGAGATGATGAGGATCAAAAGATGGACTATACCTGAGCTAAGTTGGAGTAGAGGTTCAAAAGTGGATTAAAACGGAATAAGGAACTACAACGCTAGGATAAAGTAAATGATAATTATGTACACGGTGAGTTCGCAATAAATGAAGGACTACAGTGGAATCCGGATGAACTGAAGGAATATAAAATAGAAAATGGATCAATTAAATTAGGAACTGAGGTGGAGCCGGGATGAGGTAAAAGAAAACAAACTATATGGATTCTTAGGACATATAAACAAATGGGTAGATGGATGGATGAACAGATGCACACAGATGAACAGACAGATGGAAAGATAAAAGGAATGAGAGAGGGGCAGTAAGCACGAAGGGAAGAGAGGGGAAAACAAGGAAAGAGGAATTACGGGACTGAAATAAGGAAGGAGAAAACAAGGAACGAGGAATTAGGGCACAGAAATAGGTAGACAGTGGAAATAGAAAAGAGGGAGAGAAATAATGGAAGTAGGAGAGGCAGGGAAGCTAAGGGGAAGAGAGAAAGTTAAGAGGTTGGAGAGGGAGAGAAAGACAGAGAGAGGGAGAGAGAGGAGATAAGGGAAGGGAGAAAGGGAGGAAGCAGATGACAGGGACAGAGAGGAGCTAAGAGAAAGGAGAAAGGAATGAAGCATATGAGAAGGAGAGAAAGGAAGGGAAAGGGGAGGAGAGGTAAGCTAAGGGAGAGAGAGAAAGAGGAAGGGAAAGAAGGGGGAGCAAAGAAGAGAGAGGTAGAGGGATGGTGGGGATGGGGAGGTAAGTAAGAGGAGGGAAAGCGTGTAAAAGGAAAGGGGGGTTTACCCAACGTTCCAAATGAAATAGAGGTGATAAATTCTACTTACTCACCCGCCAAACCCTCAGACAAATCACCTCAGTCTGTACTCTTGGGAGGGTAGTGAAGGGATGGGAAGCGGGGCGAAGAGAGGAGGAGGAAACGAGAAGGCAAAGAATAGAAACATACCAGAATAGACATGACGAGAAAGAAGAAAAAATAGAGGATAGAAGAGAAGACAGGACAGGACAAGAGAAAATAATAAACGAGGCGAGACATGAGAAAAAATCAAACGAGACAACACAAGAAAAGAAGACAAAGGGCGATAAAAAAAAAAAAAGAGAGGAAAAGAGTAGGGATGAGAAGAGGAGACGGTACAAAACAATGAAAGACACGACAAGAGAAGAAAAGGGAAGAGAAGAGATTACAAGAGACGAGACGAACAGAGAAAAAAGGGCGACACGAGAGAGGGAAAGAAGACAAAGGAAGAGAAACCATGAGAAGAGAAAAGAAAAGAAAAAAAAAAAGAAAAGACGAAAGGAGGGGAGAGATGAGAAAAGAAGAGAAGAAATTAGAAGACATTAGAAAAGAAGAGATGACAAGAAAAAAACATTAATTACGAGAGAAGAGCAATGTCTCTATAATATACATGAACCTTGTAAACATGGAATTCCTTTTAGTGCGATCCAACTCCTGAACTTAAAATTATTGGCTTGGGGTTAAGTATAAATCAATTCTATCTTGAACCAAGGCCATGAGTGGCCCATTAAAACTCACAGGCTTGAGAGAAAGTCGGGGGTTGGCTAGAATCTCTCTCTCTCTCTCTCTCTCTCTCTCTCTCTCTCTCTCTCTATCTATCTATCTATCTATCTATCTATCTATCTCTCTCTCTCAGTCTGAAATATATAACTAAAGTTGAATCAAATGGTTTGACAGTACTAAACATAAAACAAACAACAGACAACCTCGCACTGAAGGAATTAAGGAATGGCTTTTAGTTGCCAAGCCGACGAAATATTTAAGACCAACAGTACTCTGCTTATTTCTGGTTCAACTTAGAGTTCACATTTAAGATTTCCCACTCGTTTAAATATAATTCCTATTTTTATATTCCATTTCTGACAAAATCTATGAAGTGATATTTTCTGATCAAGTGATTTGTATTTATTTTCAGCTTTATATATATATATATATATATATATATATATATATATATATATATATATATATATATATATATATATATATGATTGTACTTCAATATACCAGTCAGTCTATCTATCTATTTGTCCATATGTATATACACCTAGCCTATGTAACCATTTATTAAACTGTCTCTCTCTACTGCCAAACGCCTGATCGCAGAGTTCGTACAGGGTGAGGGCGACAAGAATACTCCCAAGAAACAGGATGAAGCATTGCCCTTTCTTTACCATGAAGTAACTCAAGTATTGTATTCCGATTAGGCCTAACTTCACACAAATTGGTCAGCCGTGAGAAATCCCAGCAGCAATTAAAACTGCTCAGTTCCCTCGGTCCATGGACTCAAACCGAGCGTGTCCCTACCACCGCCAGATGGTTTTATCTATGTTACTACCAGTCAAGTTTATTCAGCGTACGATGAACTTTGGGATATGAACAACGCTCAATACCGCCGTCAGTATGATGTCTTGTCATAGTCTTCCTGTCAGCAGCCGATTCAGTTTACCTTTGGGAATACTGCTGATAAGATTAATCACTCCAGTTTAATTTCTAAAGTATACGGTATGCTCTTGTTTTCGGCAGACAATTTTTAATTAGTCTAAGCTACAGCTAGCAGCAGACGATTTATGCTAGCTTTTGACGTCATCAGATGATTTTACTTAGGTTAAGCAAGTCGTGGTTAGAATCAAAAAGTAAAATTTATGCATTAACCCCTTCAATGCCATTAAATCTTTTTAGATTTTCTTGCATTACCAGACGATTTTATTCACAACCACCTTAATAAAGACCACACTTAACCCCTCTAGGCTGTTTCCACAACCCTGACCTGAGTTAAACACAACAGTCTTCAAGGTTGAAAAAAGAAAAAAAAGCATCAATAAGGTGGGCAAAGACTCACTGCCAAGGGAACAAACATGACTAAATAAAATAATACGAAGATAGTGAGAACAAATAAAAATAACAACCAAGGAGGCTCACATGAGAAAAGAGTCTAACAAGGAGTCT
This sequence comes from Coenobita brevimanus, assembly GCF_032717465.1. Lineage (NCBI taxonomy): Eukaryota > Metazoa > Arthropoda > Malacostraca > Decapoda > Coenobitidae > Coenobita > Coenobita brevimanus. The sequence goes on from NC_137008.1 coordinate 60,645,244, forward strand.
TTTGTGTCTATAAATACGTCAACTAGGCATTGTTTCTCTCTCTCTCTCTCTCTCTCTCTCTCTCTCTCTCTCACCTGGCATGGAAACAGCCTGGCCTTCTGTTGCAAGATAAACACACACACACACACACACACACACACACACACACACACACGCTCTCTCTCTCTCTCTCTCTCTCTCTCTCTCTCTCTCTCTCTTTCCTCTTCTCTTCTATTCTCTTATGTTTGCTTCATTATGCAAAAAGAATTTAGAACCAAAGTATTTTCCTTCCAATATTCTCTTTCCTAAATAAAGTTAACTCAAAAACCTTGCCACTTCTGTTCAAGGATTTCATTTTGATTACATTTTTCTTACTGCCTGACGATTTATTCTACTCTGTTAAGCATCTATTTGTGAAGGCGTTAATGAAGTATCTAAACCTTCCATTTCGAAAAGTAATAATAATAATAATAACAATAATAATAATAATAATAATAATGATAACAACAACAACAACAACAACAATAATAATAATAATAATAATAATAATAACTTTATCGTAGTGAAGGTGATAATAATTTTCATCATGATTTAGTTATCGAGGAAAATACCTGAGGAGGAAACCTGTATTTTTTAAAGATTTTTCTTCTGTTTAGTTTACACTGATGGTTTTCTCTACTGTTTATTTTTCTTGTCCTTTTGTTGACAGTCTTGATTCTCCCCTTTGTTCTTTTTTCGTTTCATTTTTCTTTCTACTCCTTTCACCATTCCCCTATGCCTTTGTGTTTCTTTTCCTCCTCTGTTTTATCCATTCGTCTGGCTCTATTCCATTTTCTTCATCTTATAAATCTTTCAGTCTCACTTTCCTCTCTGACTTCTTTCTCCTCCTCTTCTTCTAATTCTTCTTCCGTCGTTGACTGACGAGTTCTTTCTCGTTAACTCTTTGCCTAAGATAGCGTCTTATATGTTTTGTGTTTGCTGCTGTTCTATTATAATCTACTGAGGAGAGTCTTCACGTAGCGAAGAGGTTAATGAAGCTTACATCTCACCGACAAAACTCCGCAAATCTAGCCTCAAGCTAAATTTAATCGTCCGGTGATAGCAGAAATATAATACAGATGGCGTCCTGGGAAAGAAAACCTACCTAAGATTAATATAATCGTCTGATGACAACATAAGTATACATGGCGTCCTCGGACTGAAGAGGCTAGCACACTTCTTTTTATCAGTACTTACTTTTCCAATTATTATTTAGCGCCTTCTCTTTACACTACTTCTTTCTCCTCTATCGCCTTTTCTCCTTTTCTTTCTTTTTTCTTCCCCCTCTTTTTCCTTCCTGCTGATGACGTCGAGTGTTTGCCAGCAGCAGCAGCATCCCTCGTTAAAGCATGTGGACAGCCTTGTTAGTGGCACGTCGCAAGAATGACTCCCACCGCACAAAAATTAACTTAAGCTTCCCCTGTTTGTGTGTTCTTTAAGTACTGTGTTTCAGCCCAGGTCTCTGCACACGTCCTGCCACACACCACCACCACTTGGCTCGGATTCCCAGTGTCGCTTTACTTTACGAAAAATATTTTTATTATTATAGCATTCTACTAGACTGCCATCTACAGTAATACTTGCCTGAGGCTGTCGATATTTAAGAAAAAAATGTGTATTGCATGTAGAAAGGTATATCATGATATCAAGAAAAAGCATTTATAGTTTTTGCCTTGTTTAGATAAAACCTATTATAATACTAGAGCCTGAAAACGTAAAAAAAAAAAAAAAAAAAGTAAAAAAAAAAAAAAAAATCAGAGGTATCTGTCCCTGCCAATCCTCGCTAAAGTTAGTACACTATATGGATTCGTGTATCCGCATTTCACTAAATATGTGTGTTGGCAAGGTTTGATCACTGACGCCACAAACGCCATTCAAAAGGCCTAGATAAAAAGAAAATGTCTGGTGGTATTTGCCCAATGAACAACTGTACCAAGTCTGAAGTGAATTTATGAAGAATTTAAGAAACGACGCCAAATTAAACCGTTTCCAAGAAAGATGAAAGAAACTGAACAAATGTAGTATGGTTTCCACTAAGTGTAAAATACAGATGATGTTAAGAGATCATTTAATTTCCAACCCCCAAAGAATGATGTGCAGCGCAATGGGCTTGAATGTCTGCTTGTATATGTATCCGAACACAAACACGACTAAATATTCATCAGCGTTTTCCCCCATCCACATCTTCTCTTCTTATATGATCAAAATATTTTTGTTTTCTTTTATTGATCGTGCTGAATGCCGCAAAACATTACCAGTGCAGGAAGAATGACACTGAGTCTAATTTTTCGCTAACTACCAACAGATCTGAAAGAGTCGTTGAGAAATCTTTCTAACTGCTACGCTGTGAATCTGGAATCACGGGGGAGGGGGGGAAGAATAGTAATATCCAATTACTGGACATCTTTAAGAAGTAATGTTCCCAAAGTCCTTTAATACACCTGCACGCTAACAAATGGCGTCATATACGCATAAACGTCACGTATTACACACTTACACCTATCCAACTACAATTACGATGAGGCAGTCGCGGCGCCTACATGAAACAATACAAAGTCACTGTGAACAAGAGAAAATCTATGGAATAAAACAAAGAATACAGTAAAAGTGAGGGAAGGTAAAAATAAGTGAACGGGGGAAAAAATAATAATCCCAGCTCGCTGCCAGATCTCACTTCTCCCGGCGGCGGTCGAACGGTTGTCGGGGTGACTAGAGACCGTGACCCGGCACATGCACAGACGGGGGGCGGGGGATGGGGGGAGCTCAATACCCGCAAGGTCAGTCAGCTTTCCCTCGAGTGGCAGTCGATCAATGACATCCTGCCAGTAAGGTAAGGCAGGGCACTCTCACGATATGGAAGGGGAAACACAGAGTCATTTTTTGTTGACACAGGAGCCTTCACACAACTTACTCTTCAGTGAGTAACTCTGAATATTACACTGTATAATATATACCATCGATGTAAGATTCCAATCGTCTGGAGGTAGCAACAACACAAAAAACACGTCATCGGATTGAAAGGGTTACAAGGAAACAGGTAAGAAGGCAATAAAATGAAACGAGAACGAAACACAGGCATAAACTACACCAGTGCAGCTATACTAAAGTTGAGGGATTCTATTTTTATCAAGAAACTCGGACCACTAATGACGCCAGGCAAAGTTCACAGATTAATCACTCCACTTTTAATGCCCGAGTGTCACTTAAGTCTGGTCTCAGTGAAAGACTAAGAGCAGTAGCCTATTCTAGCTGGTGTAGGAAACTTTGTCGTGCCTCTTCTTTAGCGATTTAATTTACATCCTATCCCTTACTTTTTCTGGAGTTACATATATTAGTAAGACACAGACAGATAGGCAGATAGATGGATATATATATATATATATATATATATATATATATATATATATATATATATATATATATATATATATATATATATATAGATGTTTAATATTGATATAATCTAGTCTACATCGATAAAATACACGAGGATTATTAAACTACAACGTGCAAAATAAATCGCTCAAGAAGAGGAGTTGTGAACTCTCCGAACCGTACTAGAAATAGGACCCTAGGCCAAGAGAGAGATGGATAAACCTCTTTCCTATTACGGGTTGTTAAGATCTGTCTCTGTAGTAGCTACGATTTTATTTAGATCTGGAACTGTAGAGGTTAGACAAAGCCAAAGACGAAAGGGATTCAAGGCTGAGTTAGTCTGATGCTGGCTGGAACAATTCAGACGTCCACTGGCTGATGGGGTTAAAGAGAAACATTGTCTGACATACATAGAGCTTCCTTTTGTTTTCACATTTTCATTTTTCCCGTCACTCTAGTTTCTGGACTCTCTCTCTCTCTCTCTCTCTCTCTCTCTCTCTCTCAATGACGTAAATAAAGTTTCTGTCTTCACATTTTCATTTCTTCCCGTGATACTAGTTCTTGGACTGACCCCTCTCTCTCTCTCTCTCTCTCTCTCTCTCTCTCTCTCTCTCTCTCTCTCAGTGACGTAAATAAAGTTTCTGTCTTCACATTTTCATTTCTTCCCGTGATACTAGTTCTTGGACTGACCCCTCTCTCTCTCTCTCTCTCTCTCTCTCTCTCTCTCTCTCTCTCTCTCATCCTACTGAAAGAGTAAAAGTTTTTCTCTGTGGTTATATCTTAAATTATCTCTTGACGTCAGTTCACCTTACAACACCCCAGCGTTAATAATTTTCTCCACTTTTCTCATGACGTCAACTATTCAACCTGACATTTTTATTTCCTCAACAGGCACATCATTTTTCTTCCTTAATTTTTTACACTATGTCTCTTGCGGCGTCAGCTTCCATGTTACCTCCCTCAAAGTTTGCACAGCTCACTTTTTTAATATTACGTAAAATACGGTGCAATACCCCACCAAGTTTTCAGTGCTTCGTTTATGGTATCGGTTCATATACTTCATTCCTTGTAATTATCACAGCTTAACTTGTGAGTTCACTTAGTGCATCTCCCAAAACATCAATACCTTCATTTAAAATATCAGTTCATATATTACCTTTTTCAAGTTATTAATAGCTTCACTTCATTTCACACAGTACTTTCTTAAAATGTTCATACTTTCACTTATGACATCAGTTCACACACTACTTCCCTCGCTGTTTACATTCCTTAGTTTTCATGGACATCATTTCAAAGTCTACTTTCTCTGGAATATTAATAGCTTCTCTTATGAGTTCAAATACCTTCCCTTAAAATAATCATGGCTCCAATTATGACATCATTTCACATACTACTACCCTCAAAATTTGCAGAATCTACTTTCAATTTCCTTGGCATCGTTTAACTTTCCACCTCCCTCAGAACTTGCAGGCTGACCTTTCTCGTTGCAACTGACATCAGGTGTTCGGTTCACATTTCAAGTTTCTACACTGGCACATCTCAACTCTCTTAATCCTGCTTTCAGTACTCCATGTTTCTTAACGTCAGTTCTTCAATCTTCCCTCATCTGCGATATCTCTGTTCTACTTTGCTTCCATATATTCAATTTTTATTTTCATCAACTCTCACTACATCTTTCTTTCAGTGCCACATCTTAATCATTTGCCATAATATCCAATTTTCCCAACAACCAACTCTCACTTATTCTTTTCTTTGAGGTGCCACATCTTATATACCCACTTTTCTTGACAGCCAGTTCTTATATCATCTTTCTTTCAGTGCCACATTTTCACTGTATTCTCTGTTTAAATTTACGTTTCCAATTACTCCTGCTTACGTACCCCCTCCAGTCCACTTTTCAGCAAGTCTCACCTCATCTTCCTTTAAAGTGGAACATCTTTGAATTTCCACTCACAGCTTACATACCCACTTTAATCCACTTGTCTTTTCAGAAACTCTCACTTCATCTTCCTTTAAGTGGTACATCTTCATTCATCCACTTTTCTGGACAATCACCTCTCTCCTAATCTTTCCTTTAAGTGCCACATCTCCCCTCACTTCTACCGAATTATATCCACTTGGTTTGTCATCTCTTGCTTTCTTCTTTTAGCTTATTTCCATGTCCTCTGATCTCAGCTCTCAATCTTCCCTTCATTTGGGAAAAAAGGTGAAATGGAGGAGGATGGAAATGATGAGGCGGAAGTAAAAGGTGAAGTGGAGGTAAACGTATAAAATGAAGTGACGACAAAAGGTGATGTGGAGGAAGACGTAAAAAATGAAGTGGAGGCAGTAACGTCAATAGGAAATGCACTGAGGTGGCTTGGTTACAAACTCTGAGCAGGGAGTGAAAGGTTACAGTGTGGAGATGATTTACTACACTTCACTATCAAAGCTTCCTCCTAGACTGAATAATAATCGTCTCATGGTAGCAAGAACGTAATCGTCTGGCTCTTGCAACGGTCACTCAGCGGTCATCATCGTTATCATCAACTTTATCATAGTCACAGAAGCAACGGTATAAGAAAACATGACAGAGGGAGAAGCGACCTGATTACCGGCATGTTTAATGAAATGAGCCAAATAGCCTTCTGGTCGCATGAATAAATTAAGTGAAATCACGTGCACTCCAATCTGCCTGAGCATTATGGGTCAGGAAGAACTTGCTATCCTCGTCTGGCAGCTGCAATGGACATCTACCGGTAACAAGAAGAAAATCGTCTGCCAGGTGCAAAAGTAACTGTAACGATATTAGTCATTCTAACCCGCCTGTTAATACTGACTAGTTTAAGCAAGGTCCCATTAGGTTCCGATACAGTTTCGTGGCGTGTAAAGGAACCTCTGACCGCAACTGTACATGAGGAAAGGCGGCCTGCATTGGCGGTGAGTGGCGAAGGAGAGGTTTCGAAGGATTTCTGTCATGGCCACCCTGGACAGGCTCTGGAATTGGGCGTCCGGCGACAGACAGGCAGAGGCAGTGGGAAATGAGCAGACAGACAGAGGCAAAAGAATTCGAGGTGGAACTGGTAGGATCCCAGCGACTGTAATGATATAACTACGTAGCGAAGTTAAATGCAAGCTCATACTTTGAGACGGCCAAAATCAAGACACCTGTGAGCATAGAAAATGAGCCGCCTACATTCCACTTTAAATAGCGCGATCAGTAACGAGACAGAAAGGTCAAATTTCGTTTCTATCTCATCATTCAGTTCAGTATTGACGTCAAAAATGGTAGTCTTGCCTTTCCCTCTGCGATCCCAGGTTTAATACCTTCAGTCCCGGTAAGTCATCTTTATTTTCCTTCATGCTGCTGCTGGACGATTTTCCTAAGTTTAAGAAGTGTCTTCCAACAGTGCTGGGATTAATGAAGGCTATATCTAACACTGCCATTAAAAAAAAATCCTATAACAATTAAATTCGTCTAGTGACTGGAATAAAAAACAATCCTCGAACTAAAGGGGTTGATAATGTCCATAAGGTCCTTTGACGGGAGTATTATACTCTTTCCTACTCAAAAATCCTTCTAAAAAATAGACAAGACATATTGTAAGATTAACCAGTGCTCCGACTTGAATGCATTAAATAAATCACATCTCTAATACTGATGTCGACAGTGGTTGGACAATGAACATAAAGCAAAGCTTATTATTACATTTTATCTATACATGAAGATTAAGGGAGGATTAGTCGTGAATATGTCGCCAAACTTTATAGCTTCTCTGTTTACTTATTTCTTTATTTATGGAATGACTTGGGCGAGGGTTTTGCTGGTGACGTAACCGTGACGTCACCAGAATGTCAATATTCTCTATCACAGCCACAGAGGAGCCAGACACAGCTTCATCAGACGCTGTTGTTGCTCTGTAATTGCACCTACCATGCAATCTTACCACAGAATACACAAACAGACAGACAGATAGACAGATAGACAGGTAGAGACAGACAGATATTGTAAACAGGCAGATGGACATAGATACACACAGATAGGTATGCAGACAAAAAGGGGTAAAATAAAGGACACAGATGACTGGACAGATAAACAGGCGACCTGGAATGAATACCTGGAAGAGAGAGAGAGGGAGAGAGAGAGAGAGAGAGAGAGAGAGAGAGATAATGGAGATTATTTAAATCAGACACGAACTGGCATACATACATACATACATGCATACATACATATACACGCATACACACACACCCAGTCAGACACAGGTATCATTAGGGGTGACGGGGAAGGAAGGAAGAGGAAGGAAGGAAGGAAGGGTCAGATTTGGGGGACAGACGTCGCGGCGGTCCACCTGGTTTTGTCTCGCTCATCCAGGGGGGGAAAACTTGGCTGCCTTCTGTCTTCCTCGGCTTCATCACTCTTTCTTGCTCTTCCTCTCCTTTCACCACTCTTTCTTCCTCTTTTATTTCTTTCTCGTCTCCTCATTCCTGTTCTTGTTTCTTCGGTGTTCCTTTATTTGCTACACTCCTCCTCGTCGACGTCTGTGCTCTTAGTTTTTCTCATTGATTCATTTTTTTTTTTACTGTTACACTGTTATTCTCCATCCCTCTTCTGTGTTGTTCTTCCTTTTTCCCTAGTTGTTCATCTTCTTATACATTTTATAGTTTTAATCTTTCTTTTTTGCTTTCTTCCTCCTCCTTGTTTACTTTTTCATTCCAGTATTTTATCTCTTTTTATCTTCCTCTGTTTTTTTATACTGATATTTCTCCTCCTTCTGTTTTATTCGTCTTCTCTTTTCTTCACATCTTACTTCTTGTTAATTCCTCCTTTTCTTCTCTCTTATTTTTTCAGTACTTATTTTATAGTCGTTCTTCATCACTTTATTTATTCACTTCCACATTTGCGATTTTTTTCTTCATCACTTTCCACTTTTTTTCATCATTAATACTCTTTACCACTTCATTACATTTTCTAACTTTTTCCTATTCACTCCTTCAGAAACATTTACTAGTTCGTCTTCTCAATGTTCTTCCTTGTTTCCACCTCCTGTATCCACTACTTCATGAGTAACACTATTGATAATCTTCCGTCTAGCCGAGCGACGAGAACGAGTCGAAACCTTCTAGAATTTCGCACTGCAGGAAATCACAGAAAACGTAAATCAATACATTCTAGTGTAATACGTAGCCTACCCTGACCCATCGTAACCTAACCTCACACACCTTAAAATCATCCATAAAACCTAACATAGCTCCCTCAGTGTAGATTATTTTTTTTTCTGGCTATCAACTAACACGTACGAACCGGAACCTTCCAGAATTTTCCATTGCCAGAAATCACTGGGAAGTAACCCAACACCCTCAAACCTAATATATAAAACCTAATCTAATTCCTTCTGCCCGCAGAACGTGTTTTTTTATTTCCAGCTACCATCTAACCTACTCCAGCCAAACTAATATAATCACGTAAGGCATAATTAACGACGTGTACTATAGCAAAAAAAACAGCAAGGCATAACATAGCACTGGTAACTAAACCAATCATAACCTTACATAACCCAGCCATACCAAACCTACCGAAGTACAGTGCCGGGTATAGCATAATAACACAACACAATACGGTGTAACTTGAAAAGGCACATCACTAACCAAGTGACTCAAGCCTTTTGTAACTGATTTACCCAACGAATATGACCATGCTCCAATAAAATGCCGATACCGGATAACAAAACTAGATCTTACCTAGCCTAAAATTTTTCAACTAATCCCTCCCTAGCCCTCCCCTGCCCTTTGCACCCCAGCCCTCCCCTCCCATTTCACCCTCAGCCCAACCCTGCCTTTTCACCCCCAGCCCAACCCTGCCTTTTCACCCCCAGCCCTCCTCTGCCTTCCCCTGTCCTCCCCCCAGCTTCACTTTCCATTTCACCTTCAGCCCTCCCATGCCCTTCTCACCCGCAGCCCTCCTCTGTCTTCTTCCCCCGCCCCCCTAGCCTTTGTACCTCACCAGCCTTTGAACCTCCTCCTACCCCTCGCCGGCCCTGGTCTCTCGCATAGTTCTA